>NC_135233.1:636303174-636610174 GCF_051348905.1 Ranitomeya variabilis | reverse complement strand
AGGCGTACAAGCCACAGTGTCTTGCACCTACTGTGAAATTTGGTGGAGGATCGGTGATGATCTGGGGATGCCTCAGCAAGGCTGGAATTGGACAGGTTGTTGTTTGCGAAGGACGTATGAATCAAGCCGCATACAAGGTTATCCTGGAAAAACAGTTGCTTCCTTCTGCTCAAGCAATGTTCCCCAACTCTGAGGACTTTTTTTTCCAGCAGAACTATGCACCAAGCCACACAGCTAGGTCAATCAAGGTGCGGATGAAGGACCACCACATGAAATCCCTGTCATGACCAGCTCAATCTCCAGAACTGAACCCCATTGAAAACCTCTGGAATGTAATCAAGAGGAAGATGGATAGTCATAAGCCATCAAACAAAGAACTGCTTACATTTTTGTACCAGGAGTGGCAGAAGGTCACCCAAAAGCGGTGTGAAAGACTGGTGGAAAGCATGCCAAGACGCATGAAAGCTGTGATTAAAAATCATAGTTATGCCACAAAATATTTATTTCTGAACTCTTCCTGAGTTAAAACATTAGTATTGTTGTTTCTAAATGATAATGAACTTGTTTTTTTTGCATTATTTGAAGTCTGTATGCAATGCATTTTTTTGTTATTTTGACCATTTCTCATTTTCAGAAAATAAATACAAAATTTATTGCTTGGAACTTTGGAGACATTTTGTCAGTAGTTTATAGAATAAAAGAACAATTTACATTTTACTCAAAAATATACCTATAAAGAGAAAAACCAGACAAACTGAAAATTTTGCAGTGGTCTCTTAATTTTAGCCAGAGCTGTATATGTAGTGTATCTTTTTTGCACAGATTTAGTATTGAAAGTACATGATATTATTGTGATCCATATTATCAGGGAACCATATATCTATAAAACATCTTTTTGTCCCTTTCATTCACATATATTTACAAGGTACTTGTACATGAACAATAAGTCATCTTATTGCATAGACTTATTTCTGGTTTTCCCTGTATAACTCAATTCTTTCTGTGTATCATTACTGATAATTTTCTTTGCTCAGATGCCTGGGGCGATACAGTATCTTCTTATTTTTTTTCACCTCCAAGTGATCAATGCTTCATGTTGTAAAGAATTTTGTATAAAATAATAAAAATAAGTCTATTGATTATATTTATGAAGTTAGCACTCCAATTGGAAAAACAAGGAAGTAGTTCCTTTATTCAAGTATTTGGGAAGTATAACAGAAATGAAAGACTTTCCAATTATTTTAACCCCTTACTGACCTCGGACCTACTATTTCGTCCGATGTCGGCTCCCCTGCTTTGATGCAGGGCTCCGCGGTGAGCCCGCATCAAAGCCGGGACATGTCAGCTGTTTTGAACAGCTGACATGTGCCCGCAATAGGCGCGGGCAGAATCGCGATCTGCCCGCACCTATTAACTAGTTAAATGCCGCTGTCAAACGCAGACAGCGGCATTTAACTACCGCATCCGGCCGGGCGGCCGGAAATAACGTCATCGCCGACCCCCGTCACATGATCGGGGGTCGGCGATGCATCAGGAAGGTAACCATAGAGGTCCTTGAGACCTCTACGGTTACTGATGCCGGCCTGCTGTGAGCGCCCCCCTGTGGTCGGCGCTCACAGCACACCTGCAATTCTGCTGTGTAGCGGCGATCTGATGATCGCTGCTACATAGCAGAGCCGATCGCGTTGTGCCAGCTTCTAGCCTCCCATGGAGGCTACTGAAGCATGGCAAAAGTAAAAGAAAAAAAGTTTAAAAAAATGTGAAAAAAATAAAAAAAACATAAAAGTTTAAATCACCCCCCTTTCGCCCCAATCAAAATAAATAAATTAAAAAAAAAATCAAATCTACACATATTTGGTATCGCCGCGTTCAGAATCACCCGATCTATCAATAAAAAAAAGCATTAACCTGATCGCTAAACGGCGTAACAAGAAAAAAAATCGAAACGCCAGAATTACGTTTTTTTGCTCGCCGCGACATTGCATTAAAATGCAATAACGGGCGATCAAAAGAACATATCTGCACCGAAATAGTATCATTAAAAACGCCGTCTCGGCATGCAAAAAATAAGCCCTCAACCGACCCCAGAACATGAAAAATGGAGACGCTACGAGTATCGGAAAATGGCGCAATTTTTATTTTTTAGCAAAGTTTGGAATTTTTTTTCACCACTTAGGTAAAAAATAACCTAGTCATGTTAGGTGTCTATGAACTCATAATGACCTGGAGAATCATAATGGCAGGTCAGTTTTAGCATTTAGTGAACCTAGCAAAAAAGCCAAGCAAAAAACAAGTGTGGCATTGCACTTTTTTTGCAATTTCACCGCACTTGGAATTTTTTTCCCATTTTCTAGTAAACGACATGGTAAAACCAATGATGTCGTTCAAAAGTACAACTCGTCCCGCAAAAAATAAGCCCTCACATGGCCAAATTGGCAGAAAAATAAAAAAGTTATGGCTCTGGGAAGGTGGGGAGCGAAAAACGAAAACGAAAAAACGGAAAAAGCTCCAGGGGTGAAGGGTTTAAACATATACCGTATTTTTCGGACTATAAGACGCACCGGACTATAAGGCGCACCCAGGTTTTAGAGGTGGAAAATAGGGAAAAAAATATTTGAAGCAAAAAAATGTGGTAAAATATTTAATAACATACTATTATATGTGGTGTTATTACATATAATAGTATGTTATTATGTTGGAAGCTGCAGGACCAGTGTGGTGTCTGTACAGTACTATATGAAGATGTTGGAGGGTGAGTATAAGAATGGGGGCACAGGGCTGATATTGAAAGCACCACTATAGCACTGCAAAATAACACTGGAGTGCTGCTTTAAAATCCCATGGGAGAACTATAACTCCCAGCATGTCCTGCAGATCCTATGACATGCTGGGAGTTATAGTTCACTAAAGGAGTGGCAGAGTGCTTTATTGTGTTTTGGAAAGACTAACCTCTTAATTGTGGCAGTCAGCCAGCTGTGGTGAGGTGAAAGCATCCCATGACTGCACACACAGAGCCCTCCCTCTTGTTGCCTTTCCACAGCACAGGTAATGGAAGCCTGCAGATTCTAGTGTTGGAGTCTGAAGGACCTGTGATGATGTCAAGAAGAGGGAGGGCTCTGTGCTGACATGTGATGCTCCAGCCCGCCCACTTCTGACATCATCACAGGTCCTCCTGCACAGCACTCAGCTCCAGCCCAGGAAGGTACACAGCTATCTCCTCTCCCCCAGACCCTGCTGCTGCTGCCTCCTCCTCCCCCGGACACATGGATCTCCCCAGCTGCTGCAGGAATCAGCGCTGAGGAATCCATGTGTGTCCCTGCTTAAGTGCAGTATTCATTTGCTGCTCCCGACTCAGCTGATAGGTGGGCGGGGAGTAGCTAATGAATATTCACTGCACTTAATCATCGGGACCACGTGCTTTCCCCAGCAGCTGATTCCCGGCAGTGGGGACATTTTTCTGCCTCCTGAAGTGGGATATCATTGCGATCCCACTCACTGCTGCCCCCCTCCCCACATGCTACATCCCTACCATAAGACGCACCCACACTTTCCTCCCAAATTTGGAGGAAAAAAGTGCATCTTATGGTCAGAAAAATACGGTAAATCTTCTTTGCAAACTAACTATAGCCAAGTGAGATTGCCACATATTCTCAATGGGATTTAGGTCTAGACTTTGACGGGTCTATCAAACACATGAATATGCTTTTGATCTACACCATTCCATTGTAGATCTGTCAGTATGTTTAGGGTCATTCTTCTGCAGGAAGATGAACCTAAAACTCAGTCACAAGTCTTTTGCAGCCTCAACAGTTTTTTTTTTCTGCAGGAATACCCTGTATTTAGCTCCTTCCATCTTCGCATCAATTATGATGAGCTTATCAATCCATGCTGAAGAAAAGCATCCCCAAAACATGATGCTACCACCATGTTTGATGATGAGGATGGAGTTTTCAGGTTGATGTGCAGTGTTAATTTTCTGTCACACACAGCGTTTTGTATTTACCCTAAAAAGTTCCACTTTGGTCTCATCTGACAAGAGCTCCTTCTTCCACATGCTAGCTGTGTCACTTACATGGCTTTCAGAAAACTGCAAACAGAACTTCTTATGGCTTGGTTATAAAATGGTTTTCTTCTTACCACTATATATACAGTATCTATCCATATCCCGTGGAAAGATTGTCCTACCTGAGCTCCGGAGATCCTCCAGAGTGACCATGGGCCTCTTGGCTGCTTCAATTATGCTGTCACACGGGGGTCACACTTGCATGTGCAATGCAAGAAACAGACGCGAGTCTCTCAAATCAATACCCGGCACTGCCACTGACACTCGAGACCGGAGCGTTAAGATGCATGTATTTCTATGCAGCTGAATGCTCTGCTCCCGAGTGTCGGGTATTGATGCGCTAGTTTCACACATTGCACACACAAGTGTGACCCTGGTCTTAGTGCTCCCCTTGCTTGAGATGTCAGTATAGGTTTACATGTCTTGGTAGGTTTTCAGTTACACCATACTTTTTCCTTTTTTATATAATGGATTGAACAATGCTCCATGAGCTGTTCAGAATTTGTGCCAATTTTTATAACCTAGCGAAACAATAATGGATCACCTGTGCTATTGTTTGTTACCACAATTGCACTCTGAGTTTAGGCGTGAGGGCAATGCATACTGTATGTAAAAAACGGCTTTAAATAAGTGCCCGTACACTTACTGGATCCTGGAATAAGGCTGACTTCTATGCGTGAATCCTCCCAATGCTGGGTGACCGGCTCGGTGTTGCAACATCATAAGATCGGGGGATGGAGGTAGTGCTTGAATAAGCGCAAAGTAGCTCTGGCGGATAAACGCCGGGAGTAGGCAGGAACCGCTAACTTCTAGCGTGCCCCGGCCGGAAGCAACGCTGAAGCGAAGGCGGAATGTGGAAGGGGCGTGGCGGATGCTGTGACGTCACACGGCTAGTGGGCGGGCGAGTAAGAGGATAAACCAATCCAACGCGTTTCGAAGGATGCGATCCTTCTTCGTCAGGGCTGGAGTTCCCCATGGAGCCCTCCCCTTATATAGCGGTTGTCCGCCCGCCTCCTTCAGAAAAAACTGCCTACAAGCCTAGATAGTGAGGCTAATGAGCGGTGAATTGATTTGACTGCAGCTTGATTAGTGCACTTAATTGCGAAAAGGCCTAGATTGGAGCCTTCAGAAGAGACTAGCCTAAATATCCAATTAGTGGGACTATTAGATGGTAAATTGGTATGAATGCAGCATGCTTGGTACAAGAGAAAAAAGCCTGAATGGAGCGCATAGAGCTGTGTGGAGATTAAGGATAAGGGGCGTGCATAAATTGAGCGCTGCGTAATCTGATGAGCTATGTGGTGTTTGTAATAAAGTGTATAAAATACAAAGTTCAATGCCCCTGAACTGAATCAGATGTGCATAAAGAGGATAATAAGGGAATATAAATTAGTTAAAACTAAACAATTTTATTAATATAATAAATTAAAATAAATGAGAATAAATCTGAGTTTAAAAGATCAGGTTACTTAAACCTGATCCGATAATGCAACAAATGTAGTAATAAAAACCTACGGATTTTAATAAAAGGCAAATCCTGCCATAAATGTAATGTAATAAGGTTAAAACTATTAGGTTCTAGACGGGATCCCAACGCCGGGTATCCATGACCTGACTAAAAATTTAAGATTTATTAACATTAAAAAGCGTATAACTCAATTTCATGATCGAGTCCTTTGGGGACCAGGCTGTCAAGCATAAAAATCCATTTGGATTCAACCCTGGACATTGCTTTTAGAAAATCCCCACCCCTAGGGTTTTGCTGGACTGTTTGGATTCCACAAAAAAGGACACCTGCGCATGATTTATTATGTTTTTCCAGAAAATGGTGGGATAAGGGGGTGGCCTTTGAAACCCTTCTGGATGTTGTCTATGTGCTCTTTTATTCTGACCTTTAAGGGCCTTTTAGTTCGGCCCACGTATATTTTGTTACAAGGACACTGCAATAAATAGATTACTCCTATTGTTTCACAGGTTATGCTGTTTTTAATAAGAAATTGCTTAGTGCCACTTGAATCAGTGAACATGGTTTGGACCGACTTTCCAAAAGATGTACGTCTGCAGCATGAGCATCTGCCACATGGCCTAAATCTCAACTTATGGGGGTCTGCTATTTTTACGGGTACTCCTGTCCTTGAGAAGACTGGTTTAGTTGTTGGCTGGTTTAGTTGTGTCTTTGACCTGTCTGGCGTGTTTCTTGGTTTTCATGATTCAGTTTGATCTTTAACATTCTCAAACAAACCTCTGAGGCTAAACAGAACAGCTATATTTATTTTCCCCAAGAGAGAAGAGTTAAATTACCTACAATTTGTTATGCAATTTCTCTCGCATACACTACTAGTTGGGTACCAGGCAGGAAATGATCCTAGTTTTGTAAACTATACTCCCCAAAGCATTACTGTAAAAGGTGTAGTGAACATTATGGATCTCGGTCATCAAGAGCGACATTTTTTATTATCAGTTTTGATGAAGGTGCTTGCTGGAGTCAGATGCTCCTTATTAAGAGGTGCATGGATCTTATTGAATCTGCCACATTTGAAAGAGTACATATACTTCACCACAAATCTTACTTCCACATACTAATGAATTAGAGGAACCGTGGCTTTATGCCACCGCCCCACCAATTTTGTTGTTGGAGGCATAGATTTGGGGCCCTGTAGGTTTGAGTTATTTTCCCTTAATAATAAAAACCTTAATTTAAAAACCTAGTTTTCAGTTTACTTTTGTTATCTTTGTATAATATTTAATTTTGTTTCGTGATCTGAAACATTTCAGTGTGACAAACATGCAAAAGAATAGCAAATCAGGAAGGGGGCAAACTTTTTCCACACAACTGTATTTACTATTCTGTATTTTTTAAAGCATAGGAACGTCTTAAAGGGAATTATCCTTTTTAGTTGAACCTCCCACTCCAGTCTCAAAGACTTCCCTCTAGCTTCACCAGTTCTCTGGAATGCATTACCCCAAATAATTTGATTAATTCCCTGTATCCACAGCTTTTTAGTGTGCACCAAATTAGTGTGCACATTTCGTTAGGTCACATCCAAAATTAACTATTCCTGTCAGGACACAGCTGTTGGGTGACCCGGGACCAGGGGCTCCTTTCCTGACCCTAATACTAAGGTGTGCCCTAGCTCGCCCTGTTCCCTGGGATACTTCAGATGGCGAAGACGACAGAGCCTCCACCCTTGACTTAACTCCTATGTTAGCCCTCGGTCTGTTAACGTCCCCCACCCAGGGGAAAGGGGGTGCTACTGCGCACCTCAGTATACCAACACAACAAACAGGGCATCAAAGACAAGGGGTAACTGAAAATTCCACACACACAAAATATTCATTCACATATACAGAGGAATCCACCGGGGTGTGTAGGAAGGGGAAGAAACCAAAATAGGGAATGATAAGGAATTATCAAGCTTACAAACCAAACAGTCGCTTATAACTCCTCTAGCTCTCCTTCTCATACCAACTTGTCTCCCTCCTTTAGCCATGCACTAAAAGTGAACTCTGATGAAGATTAGTTAGTAATAGAGCCCAGATTATATAGCGAAAAGGAGTGGCTAACCAAGCACAGCTGAGAACAGGGATTTCCAACATAGCCGATTAACCCCTGTTCTGCCGGAATAAATAAATATGTTTAATAAGACGGAGACGTGCTTCTTCTCAGCGCCGCAGTAGGAGCAACCGCTGCGGTCTTCTGTCTCTGCTCCGTCATGGTATCCTCGTGACAATTCCTTTTTTCTCCCTTCTTAACTTTTCTTCAGAATCTGGTCCCTCCTATAATCTGTTTCCACTCTCTCCATGCACTCAATAGCGCTTTGTATCTGTACTTACATAGATACCAGCTGATGACCGGGTGAAACAGCGTTATTTCAATGCCCCTATTATATTGATGGCTAGACCCATACACTATATGCAATTTTTTACCCTTTGTGTCACCACTATTTTCTTAGAGCGTAAGCTTAAAGGCTCACTCCTCTTGGCATCTGTTGATTTACATGTTACTCTATAATGTCTTATTTTGTTTTTACATGTCACCTATGAATTGCAAAGTGATGTGAAATATTTTGACACTATAGAAATAAAATGTATCAGTAGAAAATTAACTATTTGTTGAAATCAGGTTCTAATGTCAAAGAGTAACCATCATTTAAATTTGTATTTCATAAATCAGCAGTAAACATGAAAATAAGAGAACTTTGTAATATATCTTATCCGAGCAATCCGCTTCTTTTTCCGACAGGATTGATCACTCGTTTTCAAAATCATCAATTCTAGGTAAAATCTTTATTCAGTGAAGAAGTGAAGACATTTCCCATAACTGAAAAGAAATGCAGGAAACAAAAGGCACTCTCGGTCCCGTAAAGAAAAAAAACGTTTTTGCTCAAGCAGATTAAAACATGGATGCGGGAAAGCGGGTCACAGAGGACAACGGCCATTTTGCGTCTAACACTTCAACGGGTCCAGGTTTTTTACTTGATAGTGTGCCACCTTTTCATCCTCACATTTCTTTGAAGACTACTCTTTTGGGTGTAGCACCCATCGATCCTGCTGCTGGCAAGCTGCAATCAATTCCACTTCTAACAAAGAGGTATACAAGTTGAATGGTGCTGGATATTTTCTCTCATGTTTTGAATTTCCCGTTACTGAGATAGGAGGTGGCGGCTGCTACTGATAATATTCTATATGCAGGGGAGGAGGAGGGAGGCGCTAGAGGTAGAGCTCCTCCCCCATCCCCTCCTGTCTACATAGAATCATATCAGTTGCAGATGCCATCTACTATTTCATTTATGGGAAAGTCTGTTTTCACTGAACACAGATTTGATTTCTCAGAATAGAGAATTTTGAGAATGAATAATCAGTCCTGTCGGATAAAGGGGAGGTATTTCTCTGATAAGATACATTACAAAGTTGCATATCTTCATGTGTACTATTAATTTATTAAATTAAAACAACAGTTACTCATCAAGTGCATTTTTTTGCAATATTTTTTATGACAATCTGTAATAAAACTAAAATATAAATATTCTAATTTTCACACTGGCCACTGGGGCTAAGAATTTTGGCTCTGAATTTCGGTTATTTCAGGAAACAACACCAGGGCATTGGCCACAATGAAAAGACTCTGACCCTATCTTTTGTTTTAAAGAAAAAGTCTGTGTAAGCGTCATGGTATAGGAAGAAGAAGCAGAGTCCGCTCTCACGTTGACTATTGTGAATGGTGAATTCTTTGTTACCAGTGCTGTTACCCATCATTGTAACACTGCCTCTACCGATAAGGAACCTTTGCTGAAATCGCTAAAAGCATTAGTGGCCACTGTGAAAATGGCAGGATTACTAATTTTGTTTTGTTTTTTATTAAAAGAAACAAATATCTGATAAAAATCTAATAGGTCATTTTCTCATAACATCCATTTAATTAATACAACTGTAAAAAAAATATATATAAAATATGCATATCATCTAAAATATCTGCTCTTCAATATTGTTTGGTCATTAAATTCTATGTTTGTTATCCATCTTCACAGTAAAATTTATTAAAATGAGTTTCCAATATTGGTCAACCCCAGATTACCGTATTTTTCGGATCATAAGACGCACTTTTTTTCCCCAAAAATTTTTGGGGAAAATGGGGGTGCGTCCTATTATGCGGATATACCTTACCAGCACCATTGCTGCAGGCTGCAGGGCTGGAATGAGAGGGTGTCCAGTGGTGCTGAGGGTGAGCAGCGGTGCTGCTGTGGGTGTCCGGCGCTGCGGGGGTGCATCTCATCTCCCGAGATCTTGGTGCTGACATCTCCATCTGGTATGTGCCACCCCCCCGGCCATTTTCCCGGAGTCCACCACACAGGAAACCATGGAACTGCAGGGGCTCTGGCCTCTCACAAAATGTCAGCAGAGCCCCCACAGCACCGGAGACACCCACAGCAGCACTGAACAACCCTGCAACACCACCGGGCACCCCCGCAGATCCAGGCACCCCCGCAGCAGCACCAAACACCAGCAGCGGCGCGCTGCACATCGGAGCACCCCCTCATCCCAGCCTGCAGCATCACCTCACTCCTGCCTCCTCCAGCAGCGACCCTGGGACCCCAATTCACCACAGCCACCACCCCCGGTAAGCAATAAGACACGTGGATTATAAGACGCATCACCATTTTATAAAAAAAAAAGAATTCCTATTTTTCGTCTCAAAATTTGGGGTGCATCTTATAATCCGGAGCATCTTCTAATCCGAAAAATACAGTACTTTCCCTTGAGTACTCAGCTAAGTAAGATTAGGTGGATGCTGGTCCATCTGAGCCGAAAAAAAAAATACTATAATTCTGCCTCTCATGAATAGCTGTAGGCAAGTCAGGAACCGTGGAGGACTCAGAGTGAGAGTTAAGGTGCACTGGCATTCCATGATTTCCGTACAGAATTCTTTTAACTCTTTTAATTCACTTTTGTGCAGCACTCAAGGATAATTAGCGGACAACCCCTTTACCTTCTTTTTAGTTTAAATTAGCATAGCATACAAATTATACATACATCGTGAGGTGCAAAGAAATTATTGCCAGAAATGAAGATCTTGCAAAAAAACCATAGTAAAAACAAATACAGATGACTACTAACCTGGATTTAAGCAATTCCGGTAAACTTTTTAAATAAACTTTAAGCATTTCCAGGAAACATGATTTCTGATCATTACCAGGATCGCCATAAAATGTAGAAATGCCAAACTGTTGGCAGTGATGAGCCATTTCCACCCCTCTCTGCAGAACTCCATTGACAATAAGAGTATATAATTTTCTCTGAATGACTGCATTACCTTCTTGAATTAAGATGCAAATGTGGCTAGAAATAAGCAAGCTTAGTTGCAAGTCATTGCCAAATACAAGTTCCTGGTACGTTTCTAAAGAATCCCATTTCCACATCATATCCTCAGATCCCCCGCATGGTAAAACTCCTTGTAATCTGTACGGCACATTGTACAAACTTGATGCAGAGGATAAGTCGGCTTTCTCTCGAAATGGATTGTATTTCTCTGTAAACTGATCATTGTCCATCACGCACATGTTACAAGTTGCTTGTTTGAGAACATTGGCTGTTTTGCCTCCACCCAACTGATTCAGTAGAAAATTTGCAAGAATACTTAGTATATGGGGCTGCAGATTTTCTAAGGTTGGCACTTTAAAAGCATGAAGAAGAGGAGTGACAACGGTTAAAGGATCCATGCAACAACAAATCCCAGCATTCTCAATTCCTAGGAGAATCTGCAAGAAAGTAGTGGTTTCTGCCACTCTCTGAAGTAAACGCAAACAGTGATGTGAACACACGGCTATGCAACATCTCCTCTCAGGATGACAGCTTTCCCCACACATACTTTCATCAAGGTTATCATTCTTGAACAGTGAAATGGGAAGACCTGATAGGTCTCTGTGGTGGTGCATAAAGTGCGAAAACTCGCATCTCCGATGTCTTTTTCGTGTGCACATTGTTTGATGGAGTTGTTCAGATTTCACCTTTTTGATTAGGCTGACTATTTTTAAAACGATGCTAATAAGAATCGACACACGGTCAGAAGATTGTGAATGCAGCTCTTCAGAACGTAAACTTAAAGATTCCATCTGAATGATTGAATTTTCAAAAAGAACAAAGCCACTATATTGTATAAAGTCATGTAAAAGCTCTATACATTGACTAAAATAGAGAGGATTGGGAGCTGCATATTTAAGACATGAGAGAAAAATCTGAAAAACACCTTCCAGGAGATCTGCAATAAAAAAAGCTTGATGTTCACAGCTGATGCAATCCACAGTATCTTGTAATAGTTGTTGGTGGGAGTTTTGCTTTTTATCCGAGTAATATTTTAGCTTCAAAGATGTCTTTAACAAGCCAATAAGATTATTTCTAAGATTGTCAGGCATCACATCCTTCTCAATAACGTCTAAAGAGAGAAGACTTAATACTGTATGTAGCAGCATTCTTTGAACTAAAGCCACTGGTTCCTCAGTCCACCCTTTTATTAGCGTTCCCTTTCCAGGAGCATTACATTCGCTGACTTCCGATATGAATTCGGTGATTCCTGGAACGATGCAGACAGAAATTACAGAACTATGACTCTGCATATCAACCTTGCAAACTTTTTCAAGCAAGGACAACAAGATCTGACAAAGACTAAAGGGTGAAGCTTCCTTATCGGATATCCAGGAGGTTTCTTCCATCTGATTCATTTCTGTTGAGATTGAGAACGCAGTTCCCAAATCTTGATTCAGTTCCTTCTGCTGTTGTGAACTTTTGTCAGCTATATTAGGATCTCTAATATATGTGTGTGTTGTTTTCTTTCTCTGCTTAATCAAAGATATCGATTGTTTTTGTAACGTAGTCTCAGAGTCCGATGAAGACAGTGATTTTTGGTTATCCTTCAATGAATGAGGACATAAGCTTTTGGGCTGATGCTTTGCCTTACTTTGCAGCAAAGTGTTAGCGCTATAGGAAGAGTCTGCGTAGGATGTTCCTTCAGTATCTATCCTTTTCTGAGATATCTGTAACATTTCACTGGTAGCAAATGTTTCCATTCCATTAGGAAATGGGTTAAACACTGAAAAATAAATGTAAAACTAAAATTAGCACATGAAAAGGCTTAAATTGACTAAGACTGTACATACAAGGGGATGACTGCCTGGAAATTTTTATTTTAGATTAGCCTGCTTGGTTGCGATTGGCACAGCTCCAAGTGCTGAGGTCTGTGACTTCTGCTTAGTTTAAAATGTGTTATATATCAGGAAATGTTATTTGACCACTTACCGGCAGGTTGTTGCCAATTACCTAAATGATCTGCCATGTGACAATCTCTTCTAGCTCAGGGCGGTTAATGACCACTTTTAGCGGTGATTCCCCGGCTTCCTGTTATGTTAGGTCAACAAAGCAGTCACTTCTCTTCTGGCTCGGCCAAAAGGCTGTCAATAATGATGTCATGTTGATTGACAGCCTGCTCACTGCTGGAAGAATGCGGGGAGCTGGTTGCATGTCAATATGAGATCAACATTGATGCCCAGGAGAGAGAGTAAAGCGAAAGAGAACAAACTGATCTGTTAATATAACATCACAGAAAGAATGAAAATGGGCACCAGGAGATGTCCGTGACCTCCCAGTGTTGGGAAGAGATTGTTGTAGTCTGGTTCCTGCTCTCTCCCCTGCAGTAGCTCAGAAGGGATGGAGTACCAACTGACTTCTGCAGTGGAATTTTTGCTGCAACAGGTTTTGCTGCAACAGGCTGCGTAGCTATTCTGCGTTTGCAGTGCCAACAATGGACCAAAGCCGCAAAAACTCACAAGTGACCCCATTTTTTAATTTGCACTGGTCGAGCAATTACCGGTAATCAAAAGTGAGCAACTTGAACCCCAAAGGTCATAGAACAAACTTAATAATATTGGGCTTTGAAAATAAAATGTGTTTTTCTTCTGCAAAAATTTAGCTTTAGCCAAGATGTTTAAAGGGAACCTGTCACCCCCCCCACAGGCGTTTGAAACTAAAAGAGCCACCTTGTGCAGCAGTAATGCTGCATTCTGACAAGGTGTCTCTTTTAGTTATTGGTGATGTAACTGCCGAAATAATCCGTTTTGCAATTTGTCCCAAATACCTCTCTTCAGACAAGGAGGCAGGCCTTTCCCCCCCTGCTGCAGACGCCACACAGCCGTCACTCAAATCCTCTTGGCGCCGCCTCCTCATCGCTGTTTTGAAATGAGCCGGCGCCTGCGCTCTTTTCTCCTGCCTTGGGCAGGAGTTGTATTTTTTCTCTACATTTTTATGATTTTACCAAAAATACTTTTAAAATAGGTTACCATATTTGGCCCTTACTTGCCATGACTAACATTGGCTCCCCACAATATTTTCAGAGGTGCTGCTGGTGTGAAAGGGAGCCCCCATCCTCTCTCAACTTTCTAAATACGGAAATCACAATTGATAGCAGCATTAGGGCTCTTTCACACATCCTGATATTTCCGGTACTGGAAAAACCAGAACAGTAGATATAAGTGTCCATGTGTTTAATACTTGTGGCATACGTGCGGCAACCGCGTGCCGCATCAGTACCACATGTACTGCCACCTGGGAATCAGCGGTACAGCTCGCGCTGTTACCCAGCACCGGGTGCTGAAGGCAGCTTATATCATTGACGCCTGCTCGTTCTGCGATCAGAGCTAGCAGGGGAGAATGTTGAGAGTTGTACTCAATTAATAGGAGCGAGAGCAGGCGGTGACTGATGAATACTCTCATCAGCCGCCGTCTGCTCACGCAGTTATCAGTTGAAAACAACTCTCAACATTCTCCCGATAGTGCTGATCACAACACAAGCCGAAGACAGTGATGCGAGTGGTCTTCACCACCCGGCGCCGGGGAACAGCGCAAACGGTACTGCCGATTCTCAGGCGCCAATACGTGTTACAATGATGACACACAGATGTCATGTATGTGTCATCAGTCTGCACGTGTTCTGGGCAGCTTGCAGCCCGTGCTACTGTTAAAAAACAGACATATAAGAGTGCCTTGCCCACGGACACACGGTCCATGGAAACACACTGACACGTGTACAGACCCATTCACTTGTATGGGTCTACGTGTTTAAGCATCTCCAGTACGTGTAAAATCAGTCGCCACACGTACCGGACACACTGATGTATGAAACAGGATTAAACAGCAAGAGGCAGTGCTGGCACCGGCCATTGCAGCTACAGCAGGTGCATCCATTTACAGGAAATCACTGACTGGAGCAAGTTTTCTGTCATAGGGAACAACATAGCTGGCCACAAACTAAAAGAGCGTGGCGTCATGACCCGTCACACCGCCATCCTGCACAGCTATTCCACTGCCACACCCTTGCCCCAGCTCAGTTCATTTTTTTAGATATGGAAGAAAACATCAAAAGACGTAAAAGTTTTGCAGAACTATGAGTTGTGCAAAAAATGTGCCTTTCAAAGCAATGATTTCTCACTAAATTTATACTGCAGCCTTTCCATCAGAAACAGAATTAGAAAAAAGTAAGATACATTATTAATAGAGATGAGCAAATATGCTCGATGATACTCTTATTATTCGAGTATCATGATGTTTGCATGTGCTCGTTACTCGGCAAGCAATGGGCGGTGCTCGAGTTCAAACTCGAATCCCCGCCCCACATCTTTGGTGCCTGTTAAGCAGCCAGAAAGCATACAGGGATTTCCTGTGAGTCACTGTAATCCTGCAGCCATCTTGGCTGCGGCATTGCTGTGATTGTCTGGCCATGTGACATCATCAGAAGTTATAAAAAAAACAGGCGCCAGCTGCTCGAGACACTGACGCCATTGCAAAGCTCTGTGCTCAGGCTCGTGTGTGCACAGTATAACGAATCAGAGCCCACTATTGTTGATACTAGTGCTGAAGCTGAGCCACCCTACTAACAGCCTTTATAAGGGCTAATCCTTTGCATGACATATAATCTGCATTTAGCCAAGGGAGGGAGAGAGTGTCACAGGAGAAGGAACAGCTGACATATGCCCGCAATGGCCGCAGGTGGAATCACGATCCACCCGCGGCTATTAACCAGTTAAATGCCGCTGTCAAATTCTGACAGCGGCATTTAAATCGCGCTTCCAACAATCGTGCTGGAAATACGCACACCAGCGACCCCCGTCACGTGATCGCGGGTCACCTGTGTGTTGGCATGACGACCGGAAGTCTCCTGGAGACATACAGTACAGACCAAAAGTTTGGACACACCTTCTCATTTAAAGATTTTTCTGCATTTTCAGGACTATGAAAATTGTAAATTCACACTGAAGGCATCAAAACTATGAGTTAACACATGTGGAACTATATAGTTAACAAAAAAGTGTGAAACAACTGGAATTATGTCTTGAAACAACTGGAAAATATGTCTTATGTCAACCAGGCAACCCCCACAAGTACTTATGCTGGCTAACAGATGTAAATCATTCAGCTGCTGCAAGAAAAACTAAATCTCCGAGCACTAAAAAATACTCGGACGACACCCGAGCATGCTCGAGAAATTTCGAGTAACGAGTATATTCGCTCATCACTACTAAGCATCTCTGGGAACTCCTTCAAGATTGTTGGAAGACCATTCCCAGTGACTACCTCTTGAAGCTCATCAAGAGAATGCCAAGAGTGTGCAAAGCAGTCATCAAAGCAAAAGGTGGCTACTTTAAAGAACCTAGAATATAAGACATATTTTCAGTTGTTTCACACTTTTTGGTTAAGTATATAATTCCACATGTGTTAATTCATAGTTTTGATGCCTTCAGTGTGAATGTACAATTTTCATAGTCATGAAAATACAGAAAAATCTTTAAATGAGAAGGTGTGTCCAAACTTTTGGTCTGTACTGTATATGGTCAGTGCCGGCTTGCTGTGAGCACCAACCAGTGGTCGGTGAGTAAATCTGCTATATAGAGGCGATCTGAACATCGCCTCTATGTAGCAGAGCCAATCGGGTTGTGGCAACTTCTAGTCTCCTATGGAGTCTATTGAAGCATGCCAAAAGTTAAAAAAAAAAAAGTTCAAATCACCCCCCTTTCGCCCCATTCAAAATAAATCAAAAATAAAATCAAACACATACATATTTGATATCGCCATGTTCAGAATCACCCGATCTATCAATAAAAAAAGGATTAACCTGGTCGCTAAACGGATAAGCGAGAAAAAAAAGTAAAAACGCCAGAATTATGTTTTTTTGTGTGTCACCGCGACATTGCATTAAAATGCAATAACAGGCAATCAAAAGATTGTATCTGCACCAAAATGGTATCATTAAAAACGTCAGCTCGACACACAAAAAATAAGCCCTCACCCAACCCGCGATCATGAAAAATGGAGACGTTACGAGTATCGGACAATTGTGCATCTTTTTTTGTTTCTAGCAAAGTTTTGAATTTTTTTTCACCACTTACAGTAGATAAAAAAGAAACCTAGACATACTTGGTGTCTATGAACTCGTAATGACCTGGAGAATCACAATGGCAGGTCAGCTTTAGCATTTAGTGAACCTAACAAAAAACAAGTGTGGGATTGCACTTTTTTTGCAGTTTCACCGCACTTGGAATTTTTTTCCCGTTTTCTAGTACAGAACATGGTAAAACCAATGATGTCGTTCACAAGTACAACTTGTCCCGCAAAAAACAAGCCCTCACATGGCCATATTGACAGAAAAATAAAAATGTTATGGCTCTGGGAAGAAGGGGAGCAAAAAACAAAAAATCGAAGAAAGCTCAGGGGAGTAGGGGCTTAACATATCCTTATTGAGCTAACAAATCCACAAACAAAGCCACATACAAATTCTTGTAAATGTGCTAAAGAAACGCATGAAATCTCACAAAAAAGCACGGAATTTAAACGGTTTTCTGCCAAGAAATGCAGAATCCGCGCAGAAATTTCCACAAGCAAATCTGCAATGTGCGCATATAACCTAAACACTTTTAAAAAATTATTTTTTCTAAATTTGTAGGTCTCTATTTCTCAGACATACAGTGTTTCTTTGTCTGTGAATATTTCTGTGAGGTCTAAAAGAGAACAAAAGCTTTGAAAAATTTTGTAGGCTTCAATTTCTCAGACAGACAGCATTACGTGGTCTATGAACATTTCTGTGATCTCTAAAACTGAGAAAAAGCATACACTTTTGCATTGTTTGTATTACATTACGGTGGAGTAAACTCACAAAAACCGCTTTGATTGCTGCAGGTGACCAATTTTTTTCTTTCTTTTTTTAAAAATAAACTTGGTTTCAAGAGACCTAGCAATTACAAAATGCTTAAGGTGTGCGTTAAGAGAGGAGGAAGTGGAAGTGCTGATGATGGAACACGGAGATGCCTTGGATGTGGGACAGGTGCGACTACGCCTGTTGCTGGAGCACAAGAGACATGCCCATCCAACGACATATACAGTTAGGTCCATATATATTTGGACAGAGACAACATTATTCTAATTTTGGTTCTAGACATTACCACAATAAATTTTAAACAAAACGATTCAGATGCAGTTGAAGTTCAGACTTTCAGCTTTCATTTGAGGGTATCCACATTAAAATTGGATGAAGGGTTTAGGAGTTTCAGCTCCTTAATATGTGCCACCCTGTTTTTAAAGGGACCAAAAGTAATTGGACAGATTAAATAATTGTAAATAAAATGTTCATTTCTAGTACTTGGTTGAAAATCCTTTGTTGGCAATGACTGCCTGAAGTCTTGAACTCATGGACATCACCAGACGCTGTGTTTCCTCCTTTTTGATGCTCTGCCAGGCCTTCACTGCAGTGGTTTTCAGTTGCTGTTTGTTTATGGGCCTTTCTGTCTTAAGTTTAGTCTATAACAAGTGAAATGCATGCTCAATTGGGTTCAGATCAGGTGACTGACTTGGCCATTCAAGAATATTCCACTTCTTTGCTTTAATAAACTCCTGAGTTGCTTTGGCTTTATGTTTTGGGTCATTGTCCATCTGTAGTATGAAACGACAACCAACCAGTTTGGCTGCATTTGGCTGGATCTGAGCACACAGTATGGCTCTGAATACCTCAGAATTCATTCGGCTGCTTCTGTCCTGTGTCACATCATCAATAAACACTAGTGACCCAGTGCCACTGGCAGCCATGCATGCCCAAGCCATCACAATGCCTCCGCCGTGTTTTACAGATGATGTGGTATGCTTTGGATCATGAGCTGTACCACGCCTTCGCCATACTTTTCTCTTTCCATCATTCTGGTAGAGGTTGATCTTGGTTTCATCTGTCCAAAGAATGTTCTTCCAGAACTGTGCTGGCTTTTTTAGATGTTTTTTAGCAAAGTCCAGTATAGCCTTTTTATTCTTGATGCTTATGAGTGGCTTGCACCGTGCAATAAACCCTCTGTATTTACTTTCATGCAGTCTTCTCTTTATGGTAGATTTGGATATTGATACGCCGACCTCCTGGAGAGTGCTGTTCACTTGGTTGGCTGTTGTGAAGAGGTTTCTCTTCACCATGGAGATTATTCTGCGATCATCCACCGCTGTTGTCTTCCGTGGGCACCCAGGTCTTTTTGCATTGATGAGTTCACCAGTGCTTTCTTTCTTTCTCAGGATGTACCAAACTGTAGATTTTGCCACTCCTAATATTGTAGCAATTTTTCAGATGGGTTTTTTTCTGTTTTCGCAGCTTACGGATGGCTTGTTTCACCTGCATGGAGAGCTCCTTTGACCGCATGTTTACTTCACAGCAAAACCTTCCAAATGCAAGCACCACACCTCAAATCAACTCCAGGCCTTTTATCTGCTTAATTCAGAATGACATAATGAAGGGATTGCCCACAACTGTCCATGAAATAGCCTTGGAGTCAATTGTCCAATTACTTTTGGTCCATTTAAAAACAGGGTGGCACATGTTAAGGAGCGGAAGCTCCTAAACCCTTCATCCAATTGTAATGTGGATACCCTCAAATGAAAGCTGAAAGTCTGAACTTCAACTGCATCTGAATTGTTTTGTTTAAAATTCATTGTGGTAATGTCTATAACCAAAATTAGAAAAAGGTTGTCTCTGTCCAAATATATATGGACCTAACTGTAGGTTCCTGTCTCACTTTGCATTGAACACAGCATTGTAAACAGGTGGTTGGTTGGATAGCAGATAATGCTTTCAGCAGGCTTGTCAACACAACACAGTCGTCCACATGGTCCAGTCTCACCAGCCTAAAGTCTGGATCACTCAATCCTCAACCTGATCCTTCTTCCTCCCACCATTTTGATTCCCAGGAGACTATTGATCTCACACTAGGACACTCGAGGTGCTCTTTATCAATATATTTCTTGACTGTGGCCTCTCAACCTGCATGCTCTAAAAACGACAAGACAACATGCTGTTTAAGAATGCCAAAACATAGAGCAGCCACGGCCAAAGAACATGATGGTGGGGAATGGCGAATTTGGGACAAGTTTTGTTGTTGTTAAAGGACCACTGTCACCCCCTTCCAGCCGTTATAAACTAAAAGAGCCACCTTGTGCAGCAGTACTGCTGCATTCTAACAAGGTTGCTCTTTTAGTTTTAGGTTCAAGCATACCCCAAATAAAACGT
Organism: Ranitomeya variabilis; assembly: GCF_051348905.1. Lineage (NCBI taxonomy): Eukaryota > Metazoa > Chordata > Amphibia > Anura > Dendrobatidae > Ranitomeya > Ranitomeya variabilis. The sequence goes on along the minus strand of NC_135233.1, from coordinate 636,590,039 downwards.
TTTTATACTTAGCCACAATTCCTGTCTCTAGCCACGTAGGCGGGTCCTCACTCCCCAGCTTGGCCAGCTCCTCTGCCGTCACTCACATCTTCCTGCGCTTTCGGCGCCGCCCCCTCAGCGCTGTTATCTTTTCAAAACCGGCGCCTGCGCTGTGTACTGGTGTCCTGCGCAGACGCAGTAAGCTCTGGCCGTCTGATGTAATGGCTGATACCAGAGAACAAAAGACATCCACAGAACACCAGGATGGATCTGCTGCACAGCAAATAGCTGTAGGACCTGCGATGACGTCACTGCCATGTGATTAGGGCAATCACATGGCTGATTTTTAGGTACCGAAGCCTTTCCCGTGAACGTCGCATTACATTCATCTTGACAAAAAAAAAAAAGAGTACCGATTGATCACCCTGCTAGACCCACACTATGAGGAGAACTTTGCATCTGTTCTTCCTGAGCTGTAGAGGTCTTCTAAAATGGTGCTATACCAGAAGGCCATTGTGAAAAATATGTTGAAAAAACTCCCAGCAGACTGCGCTAGCAGCAGGGGGCAAGCTTCCTTGCCCAATCAAGGAGGAGAGGACAGGGTGATACACAGCAGACAGGGGTACACTGTAAAAGACGTGGGTGAATTTCACGACACCAGTCCAGCGCCCAGTGCCTGATGACCGGGTATTTTAGGCAAGGAAGTAAAACATTTTTAGACAACCATACTAGTGTACGCCCTAACTCCGCTGCGACTTTCGACTATTCGGTCTCAAAGCTTGACAACTGGCATGAGCTATCCCTCTATCTCTTGGAAATGTTGTGCTGTTCTGCCGCTACCATCTTGTCTGAGCGGGTTTTTAGTGCCGCCGGAGGGGTCATAACAGACCGATGCTTTCGCCTGTTAAAGGGGAATGCAGCCAGGCTCGCGCCCTTAAGAATAAAGAAAGCCTGGATTAGCCCACTCTTTTCCACACCACCTGAGGCCAAGAGCTCATAAACTGTTTGTAATAGTCAATATTTTAATGAGGCACGCCAGTTTTTGCCTTTCTGGGGTCTATGGATGACCCTAATCATATTTATTTGTCTGGCTTTGGACTTTCTGCAAAGCCTATATGACTGTTTAAGTACATCAACTATACTTTCAAAATATTTTTGTTCAAAATGTTGTTATGGATTAAGTGACTCATCCATTCAGTTTAACACGGTTTTTGTTGTATTATGGTGCTATGTAAAACATACAAAAAGAGTAAAAAAATAGTTCAGGATTAGATTACTCATCCATCCAATATTAAGTGCTTTCTGTCACATTCTGGTTGTATGTAACAGTAGAAAATGGCGACTGAAAATTTTGCATGCTTCTTCACATATAACACTCAAAAGTGCATAGACTTTATGAGTCTAGGAGTACCAATACATGACAATTTGAACAGAATGTGTATAAGTCCCTCCTTTATGTCTAATACGGGATAATCGAAGTTCTTTATTTTTGGCATTTCTTGCTTCCTTCATAAATTAAACTGAAATGTCCTATTTTTTTTATATACCGTATATACTTGTGTATAAGCCGAGTTTTTCAGCACAGTTTTTTGTTCTGAAAATGCTCCCTCAGTTTATACACGAGTCATTGTCCCAGAAAAACAGCGGGGAAGTGCTGGCACTGCGCTGGCAGTGAATATTCATTTCTCTTGCAGCAAGCAGATACAGCCACAGCCGCCGGCTTCCAGCACAGCACACATCCTACATACCTTCCCTGCGCGCCCTCGCTGCATCTCGTTCCGGCCGATGCCAGCAGCTCTTCCGGAGGAGCGACATGTGTTCCCTGCTCATTAAGGTAATGAATATTCAAGTCTCTCCACTCCCATAGGCGTGGAGTGAATATTCATTACCTTAAAGAGCAGTGACATGTGATCGCTTGGCAGGGAGAGCTGCTGGCGCCAGAAGGAGATGCAGCGAGTGTATGCAGGGAAGGTAAGAGGTTTTGTTTTATAGGAACCATGCATACAGGGATAGGGGATAAGGAGCCAGGCACACAATGACGGTGATAAGGAGCCATGCATACAGGGACGGAGAGCCATGCATACAAGGCCATGAATGGAGAGCTATGGAAGGACGGGGAAAAGCAGCCATGCATACAGGGACGGGGAACCATGAATACAAGGACAGGGTTGGGGAGCCATGCATACCAGGATAGGGATGAGGGGACAATGCATACCCAGCTTATACTCAAGTCAACAATTTTTCCAAAGCAAATTTAGGTGCCTCGGCTTATACTCGAGTATATACGGTATATATAAACATTTTTTGTTTACTTAAAATTATGTTTTTTTTCATAGTTTTTAAATTTTGCCTTAAAAATACAAGTCATTATACAGGAAAAGTGTTTAACATTTTTTTCCTGTAAAACAAAATTTCTCGTGGGGTTGGAAGGTTTTATTGTCACTCCTTAAAGTGGAGAAAAACCATTGTTCTCAACAGCGATCTGGGAGTCATGCTTCCAGGCGTTTTCCCCATGCTGTTCTCCTTCCATTTAAAACTTTTCCCATCAATTCCAACATTTTCATTGCCCCTCAGACCTCTTTGTAGGGTCTGCCGCAAAATAAGCTTGACTTTCAGACTGACTGCCATTACAGTCGTTACTCAAAACAAGCATGCGAGTATTAGGAATTACTCGCTTCGAGCAACGAGCACCAGAGCATTTTAGTGCTCACTCATCCCTAATTATTAACTCATTGTATAAGCATTCACAAAATTACGCTTCAAGTTTACCTCTTGCCTCTTCTTCTTCCACAGGAATCTTCCAAACCAAAGGTAAAAGAGACATAATAAGAGTCCTAAGTTCTTCTCGACATGTTAAGCTCTGTAATAAATATACAAGCATAAAATTCTGAATAAAAACAAGGAAGTGAAAAGAAATAACACCTACCGTGGCATGTAAACATTTGGGCACCCCGGTCAAAATTACTGCTATTGTGAACAGGTAAGCAAGTTGAAGATTAAATGATCTCTGAAAGGGCTAAATTTAACCCCTTTCTGACATCTGACTTACTATCCCGTATGACCATCGACTGGATAGTACGTCATACGCGATCAGCCGCGCTAACGGGGGGAGGGCGGCCGATCGCGACCGGGTGTCAGCTGATTATCACAGCTGACATCAGGCACTATGCTGCAGGAGCGGTCACGGACTGCTCCCGACACTTTAACCCCCGAAACACTGTAATCAAACATGATCTGGTGGCATAGGGAAGCATCGCGCAAGGAGGGGGCTCCCTGCATGCTTCCCTGAGACCACAGAACAACGTGATGTGATCGCGTTGTTCCGAGGGTCTCCTCCCTGCAGGCCCCGGATCCAAGATGGCCACGGGGGTCCTTCCGGGTCCTGCAGGGAGGTGGCTTGTGAGCTCTGCTGAGAGCAGGTGCCCACAAGCCTCCTGCACAGCCTGTCAGATCACTGATCTGACACAGTGCAGTGCAAAGTGTCAGATCAGCGATCTGACAGTACATAGTGATGTCCCACCCTGGGACAATGTAACAAAGTAAAAAAATTAAAAAAAATTCCACTGTGTAAAAATATTTTTTTTTAAATTCCTAAATAAAGAAAAAATTGTTCCAATAAATACATTTCTTTATGAAAAAAAAAACACAAAAAGTAGAATAACACGCGATCAAAAAGACGGATATAAATAAACATGGCACCGCTGAAAATGTAATCTTGTCCCGCAAAAAACAAGCCGCCATGCAGAGTCATTAGCGAAAAAAAAGTTATAGCCCTCAGAATAAAGCGATGCAAAAAAATTATAAAAGTTTTTATTGCATAAAAGCGCCAAAACATAAAAAAATAATATAAATGTGGTATCGCTGTAATCGTACTAACCCAAAAAATAAAACTGCTTTATCAATTTTACCAAATGCGGAACGGTATAAATGCCCCCCCAAAAGAAATTCATGAATTGCTGGCTTTTTTTCATTCTGCCTAACAAAAATCAGAATAAAAAACGATCAAAAAATGTTGTGTGCCCGAAAATGGTACCAATAAAACCGTCAACTCGTCCCACAAAAAAGAAGACCTCACATGACTTTGTGGACCAAAATATGGTAAAATTATAGCTCTCAAAATATGGTAACGCAAAAACTATTTTTTGCAATAAAAAGCGTCTTTTAGTGTGTGACAGCTGCCAAACATAAAAACCAGCTATAAAAATAGTAAATCAAACCCCCCCCTTTATCACCACCTTAGTTAGGGGAAAAAAAATAAAATAAAAAAAGTGTATTTATATCCATTTTCCCAATAGGGTTAGGGTTACGTTGGGGCTAAAGTTAGGGTTAAAGTTAGGGTTGGGGCTAAAGTTAGGGTTGGGGCTAAAGTTAGGGTTAAGGTTGAGGCGAGAGTTGGGGTTAAGGTTTGGATTAAGTTTACGGTTGGGTTAGGGGTGTGTCAGGGTTATGGTTGTAATTAGGGTTAGGGTTGTGTTGGGGTTAGGGGTGTATTGGGGTTGGGATTAGGGTTATGGTTAGGATTAGGGGTATGTTAGGGTTAGGAGTGTGTTGGGGTTAGGGGTGTGGTTAGGGTTGGGATTAGGGTTAGGGGTGTGTTGGGGTTAGGGTTGGAGTTAGAATTGGGGGGTTTCCACTGTATAGGCATATATACATACACACACAGTGGGTACGGAACATATTCAGACCCCTTTACATTTTTCCCTCTGTTTCATTGCAGCCATTTGGTAAATTCAAAAAAGTTCATTTTTTTTTCTAATTAATGTACACTCTGCACCCCATCTTGACTGAAAAAAAAAAACAGAAATGTAGAAATTTTTGCAGATTTATTAAAAAAGAAAAAAGAAGTATCACATGGTCATAAGTATTCAAGCCTTTTGCTCAGTATTGAGCTGAAGCACCATTTTGAGCTAGTACACCCATGAGTCTTCTTGGGAATGATGCAACAAGTATTTCACACCTGGATTTGGGGATCCTCTGCCATTCTTCCTTGCAGATCCTCTCCAGTTCCTTCAGGATGGATGGTGAATGTTGGTGGACAGCCATTTTCAGGTCTCTCCAGAGATGCTCAATTGGGTTTAAGTCATGGCTTTGGCTAGGTCAGTCAAGAATGGTCACATAGTTGTTCTGAAGCCACTCCTTTGCTATTTTAGCTGTGTTATTAAGGTCATTGTCTTGTTGGAAGATGAACCTTTCGTCAAGTCTAAGGTCAAGAGCACTCTGGAAGAGTTTTTCATCTAGGATATCTCTGTACTTGGCCACATTCATATTTCCTTCAATGGCAACCAGTTGTCCTGTCCCTGCAGCTGAAAAACACCTCCATAGCATGATGCTGCCACCACATTTGACTGTTGGGATTGTATTGGGCAGGTGATGAGCAGTGCCTGGTTTTCTCCACACATACTGCTTAGAATATCACCAAAAAGGTCTATCTTCGTCTCATCAAACCAGAGAATCTTAGCTCTCATAGTCTGGGAGTCATTCATGTGTTTTTTATTTTTAGCAAACTCTATGCAGGCTTTCATGTCTTGCACTGAGGAGACGCTTCTGTTGGGCCACTCTGTCATAAAGGCCCAACTGGTGGACGGCTGCAGTGATTGTTGACTTTGTGGACCTTTCTCCCATTCTCCCTACTGCATCTCTGGAGCTCAGCCACAGAGATCTTGGGTTTCTTCTTTACCTCTCTCACCAAGGCTCTTCTCCCACGATTGCTCAGTTTGTCTGGATGGCAAAGTCTAGGAAGACTTCTGGTGGTCCCAAACTTCTTCCATTTAAGGATTATGGAGGCCACTGTGCTCTTAGGAACCCTGAGTACTGCATAAATTCTTTTCTAACCTTGGCCAGATCTGTGCCTTGCCACAATTCTGTCTCTGAGCTCCTTGGCCGGTTCCTTTGACCTCATGATTCTCATTTGGTCTGACATGCACTGTGAGCTGTGAGGTCTTATATAGACAGGTGTGAGCCTTTCCAAATCAAGTCCTATCAGTTTAATTAAACGCAGCTGGACTCCAATAAATTAGTAGAACCATCTCAAGGAGGATCACAAGGAAATGGACGGCATGTGACTTAAATATGAGTGTCTGAGCAAAGGGTCTGAATATTTATGACCATGTGATATTTCAGTTTTTCTTTTTTCCATAAAGTTGGAAAAATATCTACATTTCTGTGTTTTTTTCAGTCAAGATGGGGTGCAGAGTGTACAGTAATGAGAAAAAAAAATAACTTTTTTGAACTTACCAAACGACTACAATGAAACAAAGAGTGAAAAATTTAAACGGTACTTTCCGTACGCACTGAATTTATCTAGACACATAGTTAGAGTAATGATTATAATGCTTTCGGTTATACTGGTGTATAAATGTATAATGTGGTGGTATGTGTAAATTGTTCATCAGATTATAAATGTGTGTTGTGTCAACAGGGTAAAGACAAATTGTATTAATTTGTGGACATGTGGTAAGCTTTCAAGTAATCCTTAATGCAAAGGCCATGTTTCTCAGGGCAGGTTTCACAATGGTAATTTGTGTCTTTTCGAATTCCTCTCTTGGAGCCTACTCAGCTCCTTTTTTTTTTTTTGTTCTTCCCTTATTCGTTGTTTGGGGAACCGCTGCTGAAAAATGTTGACCTGGGACGATAAGGGAACTATCAGTTTTCAGAAGTACTGGGACCCTCACCTTCGTGAGTGCCAAACATTAGGGCCTTGATGACTACCTCCTGAACCTGAAGGAAGGCCCCTTTATTGCCTGCAGATCGGAACAGAACAAAAGCATTGTACAGTGCAATTCGTACAAACTAATTTTTTGTACCATACTTTTGCTTTTCGCAAGGCACTGTGAGGTTTGGAGGACCTGATCTGAGAGATCTACACCCCCATGTACTTTTTATAATACAAGATACAATCTGGCTTTGGGACTTCTGTTGTGGAATCTCAGACAGGGACAAGGGAGCTGTTGGCACGGTGTATGGTGATCAAGATAAGGACAACCCTCTTGTCCTTATACTTGACCACCATCAAGTTGAAGCACCATTGGGCTCTGCTGTCGCCCTTTCTCAGCAGTTGCCCAATTATCAGCTTAGGGAGGGCTCTCTTGATTTTTTCACAGTGTGCCGCATGCAATGGTACCTCTGACAGAGAGGGTCTTTAACCCCTTTAAGATGTAGCCCTTTTTCGTTTTTGCGTTTTTGTTTTTCGCTCCCCTCCTTCCCAGAGCCATAACTTTTTTTTTTTTTGTCAATATGGCCATGTGAGGGCTTATTTTTTGCGGGACGAGTTGTACTTTTGAACGACACAATTGGTTTTACCATGTCTTGTACTAGAAAATGTGAAAAAAATTCAAAAAATAAATCCCCGAGTTTCCACACCTCAAAAACTTACAGGACCCAATTTTCTGGAAGCAATATGTAATAACACAATCAGATTTTTGAAAATGAAATTTTATTATCATTTGAACAAATTCATACAAAATTTGTGCTATAGGGATTTTTATAGACATTTGCAAATGAGACATGCCATAATGCACCAGTTTCCATTTCCTAGGATGCGAATATCCAGATATCAATTGATAGGAGTGCTAACAACTCAAGAGCCCACAGGCGTAATCTCCTATACACCCTTCTACTAAACTCCAGGATTGCTTCTACTCAACTTGCTGTTGAGAGTAAATGGCAGCAATTAATTCCTTCTATCACTGATGATCAGTGGAATGATGCCCTAGAGGCACATAAGACGCAAATAATAAATTAATTCAACTATATATCCTTCATTAATCTTACCTGACCCCGAGTAGACTACATAGATTTGGCAGACTGGTAACTGATGAATGTCATAGGTGTGGGGAATCGAGGGCAGACTTCTGGCATCTTATTTGGAGTTGTAGGATAATACAAAGATACTGTAGCGAATTGATAACTACCGTATTTTTTGGCATATAAGACGCACTTTTTCCCCAAAAAAATTGTGAGGAAAATGGGGGGTGCGTCTTATATTCGGAACGCAGGCTTACCGGCATTGTGGCGGCGACAGAGGTGCGGGCATGATGTGGCACGGTGAGCTGTATGGCGTGAGCAGGTCCCATCCATATTTGAGGTGAATCCGCGGCCCGGTATTGATGGAGAGCAGCAGCGCTGGTGAGTTACGGTATTTTCCGGTGGCGGCGGCCATCTTGCTGAGGCCGCGCGTGCGCAGATTCACTACTCTGCGTCCCAGGGCTTCAGGAAAATGGCCGCGGGAGGCCGCGCGTGCGCAGATGGAGATCGCGGCGGCCATTTTCCTGAAGCCGAGATCTCAATCTGCGAACTCGGCTTCAGGAAAATGGCCGCCGCGATCTCCATCTGCGCACGCGCGGCCTCCCGCGGCCATTTTCCTGAAGCCCTGGGACGCAGAGTAGTGAATCTGCGCACCCGCGGCCTCAGCAAGATGGCCGCCGCCACCGGAAAAATCCTTAACTCACCCTGCTCTGCTGCTCTCCATCAATACCGGGCCGCGGATTCACCTCAAATATGGATGGGACCTGCTCACGCCATACAGCTCACCGTGCCACATCATGCCCGCACCTCTGTCGCCGCCACAATGCCGGTAAGCCCGCCGCCACCAGGAAAACCACCCAGCTCTGCTGCTCTCCTTCACTACTGCTGTGGCGTCACCTCAAATGTGGAAGGGACCCTGGCCGCTGCCACCTGAGGAAGTGACCGCACGTCTGCCACCGCCACAGCAACCTCCCCATGGACACCAGGCCATGGCGTCGCCCACCTAAGCAGGATGGGACCCTGCTCAGGTGCACGCCGTTCCGCCCACCGCACCTCAGCATCACCTCACCTCTGCCACCACCATGCCTCCTGTGACCCTGCTCTGCCACTGCCTGCCCTCAGGTAAGAGATCTTAAATTCGGACAATAAGACGGACCCCCATCTTATAAAAAAATCTTTTTTTCTGCATTTTTCACCCCAAATTTGGGGTGCGTCTTATAGTACGGTGCGTCTTATATGCCAAAAAATACGGTACATTAGAGCGGATAATTGGGATACCATATGAATGTAGTCCAGAGTTATGTATCTTGGAAATTGTAGAAGAACAGTGGTTGCACTATGATAAAATATTTCTCTGGGAGGTTCTATTTATTGCTAGGAAAGCAATAGCACTAAGGTGGATGGGGGGAAGCCTTCTACTATTAATCAGTGGAAAAAATTAGTGAATGATATAATACCATATGAGAATATATTACATAGAAATAGAAGATGCCCTCAGAAATTCCATAAGATATGGGAGAGATTGTGTGACTCACCCTTAACACAAGGGTGAATGACCTCGGGGAGATCAAAACATCCAACACTGCGGAGACACAATCACGTGTTTCTCAACGCAGTGATCCAGAACACTGCCCCCATCCCTGATGGGAAATATGCAAATGCTACTCCACACTGATGAGGGGCAAATACCCTGAAACAGCTGTCTGTGGATGGATACCATGTTTTGGCATAGGTGGTTTTCCTTTATTGGATGCTGCCCTTCCCGTGGTTGTTCCTTCCCGATGAAAGACCTGGCTATTCATTGCTTGCGTTGAGAAAGACGTGATGGTGTCTCCACGGCTTTTCTACATGCATTTGCATATTTCCCATCAGGGATGGGGGCAGTGTTCTGGATCACTGCGTTGAGAAACACGTGATGGTGTCTCCGCGGTGTTGGATGTTTTGATCTCACCGAGGTCATTCACCCTTATGTTTATAGTCTTTTCACTAGGCACTGCTCCTAATAGCCAGTTTCCTACTCCACACTGATGAGGGGCAAATACCCCGAAACAGCTGTCTGTGGATGGATACCATGTTTTGGCATAGGTGGTTTTCCTTTATTGGATGCTGCCCTTCCCGTGGTTGTTCCTTCCCGGTGAAAGACCTGGCTATTCATTGCTTGCGTTGAGAAACACGTGATGGTGTCTCCGCAGCTTTTCTACATTCACCCTTAACACATCTATCCTCTAATGCCATGACTTCATATATCTCACGATATGAACCCTGATGTTGTCCCTGTCAACATATGGAAGGTGATGATGTGTGTAAACTGCAAGAATGTACTTTTTATGACCCAAACTGGTATGTGATCTGAATTTTGATAGAGAACCTGTTAATTTAATTGAGTGTGCAATGCTTCACAATGGAAAATTATCCTAATATGCTATGTTCTATATTGTTTGTTCACTTTTTTTTTTATTTGTTTACTCTATTATTGAGAGTGTAATGTTACCTACATGTTATTTTAAAGGGTGACTGGATCATTCTGACCATATACTGTGATATTATATGTTTGTAACTTTATTCTGTGAATCTTTACATAAGAAGAGTTTAAAAAAAAAAAAGATTTCATAATATAAAATTAACTGAAACAAATAAAAAATATTACCTTTGATTATTGAGGTAGAAACTAAATTTCACATTAAAAAAAATTATCCTCCTTTGAGTGGGAAAAAAAGCTATTAGTTATCATATATAATGGAGTGTAAGCCGACCCGAGTATAAGCCGAGGCACCTAGTTTTGCCATGGAAAACTGGGTAAGCTTATTGACTCGAGTATAAGCAGGGTATGCATTGTCCCCTCATCCCTGTCCTGGTATGCGTGGCTCCTCCCGTCACTGTCCTGGTATGTGGCTCTCCTGTCCTGTCCTGCTATGTGTGGCTCCCCCTGTTGTATCCATGAATCCCCCTATTGTATGCATGACTCCCCCTATTGTATGCATGGCTCCCGCGGTCCCGCATGACTCACCCACCCTCCCCATTGTTGTATGCATGGCTCATCCCCCCCGTCCTACTCCACCTCCTCGCGCTGTCGCAGTATCTCCGTTGTTCCAGGACGGCAGCTCTCCTGTGCTGAGTGGTCACGTGGTACCGCTCATTAAGGTAATGAATATGCGCTCCTATGGGAGTGGAGACGTGTGCATATTTATTACCTTAATGAGCGGTACCACCTGACCGCTCAGCACAGGAAGAGGCGCCGGGATGGAGATGCAGCAACGGAGGGAGGAGGGTGATTATGAGGTCTTCGGTTAGTCGCCTCCTGCTGCTGCTCCACCGCTCCCCCGCCGGCTTTCTGGACAATGACTCGTGTATAAGCCGAGGGGGGGGGTGTTTTCAGCACGTGTGTCAGACGTAATCCAATTAATAATGACTGTCCCACAATGATGTCCCGTGCCAAATTAAAATTCTGTCACTTTTTGGTATTTTTGTCACATAGGCCCTCACAAAGTCACTGCAAATGTGATGTGGTCCCTACAAAAATTGATATTGTAAGTTTTGTTGGAAAAGTGAGAAATCGCTGGTCAATTTTTAACCATTCTAACTTATTAAGAAAAACAAAATTATGCTTCAAGTATGATGCCGATTTAAAGTACACATGGGAAAAGTTATGTATTCACTATTTTGTGCGATAGAACTATCTGGTTTAAAGGCATAACACAATTAAAAGTTTGAAAATGGAGACATTTTAAAAATCAGAATCACTGGGATACGCTAAAGTGTTCCAGAGTTGTTACCACATAAATTGACACTACTCAGAATTGTAACATTTGGCCTCATTAGGAAGGTGAAAACAGGCTTTAGGTTGATGGGGTTAATTACCAAAATTGGTTCTCTCAAGGAAAAAGGCAGACTTCTTTTAAAAAAGTAAAGTTGCATGAATAAACATAAAAAACACAAATTCCTCATTGAATTTAAACCCAGAGATTTAAAAAAGCCCACACAAAGCTAAACTTATCACAGCAGCATTTAAACAGTGCTACCACTGGTGTTCCAATACATCAGTCTCATTCGCCTCCCCTGTAATGCCATCATTCGGAACCAATGGAATGGCTTGTCCTAGCATGCTTAACCCCTTCACCCCCAAGGGTGGTTTGCACGTTAATGACCAGGCCAATTTTTACAATTCTGACCACTGTCCCTTTATGAGGTTATAACTCTGGAACGCTTGAAAGGATCCCGGTGATTCTGACATTTTTTTATCGTGACATGTTGTACTTCATGACAGTAGTAAAATTTCTTTGATATTACTTGCGTTTATTTGTGGAAAAAATGGAAATTTGGCGAAAATTTTGAAAATTTCACAATTTTCCAACTTTGAATTTTTATTCCCTTAAATCACGGAGATATATCACAAAAATACTTAATAAGTAACATTTCCCACATGTCTACTTTACATCAGCACAATTTTGTAACCAAAATTTTTTTTGTTAGGGAGTTATAAGGGTTAAAAGTTGACCAGCGATTTCTAATTTTTACATTACCATTTTTAGAAAACACATATAAATAGTCAGCTCACCTGAATATCGGCTATTCCTCATCTGTTCCTGCACGGAGAAGTTGAGCATACGGTACACAGATTCATCATACTTTTTTTTAGAGACCATATCACATTTGAAGTCACCTTGAGGGGTCTATATGATAGAAAATACCAAAAACTGACACCATTCTAAAAACTGCACCCCTCAAGGTGCTCAAAACCACATTTAAGAAGGTTATTAACCCTTCAGGTGCTTCACAGGAATTTTTGGACTGTTTAAAAAAAAATGAAAATTTAACTCTTTTCCACAAAAAAATGACTTCAGATCCAATTTGTTTTATTTTACCAAGGGTAATAGGAGAAATTGGACCCCAAAAGTTGTTGTACAATTTGTCCTGAGTACGACAATACCCCATATGTGGGGGTAAACCACTGTTTGGGCGCATGGCAGAGCTCGGGAATTTAGGGAAGGCGCGCCATTTGACTTTTCAATGCAAAATTGTCTGGAATAGATAGAACGCCATGTCGCGTTTGGGGAGCCTGTGATGTGCCTAAACAATGGAAACCTCCCACAAGTGACCCCATTTTGGAAACTAGTCCACCTAAGGAACTTATCTAGATGTGTGGTGTGCACTTTGAAGCCCCAATTGTTTCACTAAAGTTTATAATAAAGAGCCGTGAAAATTAAAAAATCATTTTTTCCACAAAAATGATATTTTCGCCCCCAATTTTTTATTTTCCCAAGGGTATCCAGAGAAATTGGACTCCAAAAGTTGTTGTGCAATTTGTCCTGAGTACACTGATACCCCATATATGGGGGGGAACCACCGTTTGGGTGCATGGCAGAGCTCGGAAGGGAAGGAGAGCCATTTTGGAATGCAGACTTTGATGGAATGGTCTGCGGGCGTCACATTGCATTTGCAGAGCCCCTGATGTACCTAAACAGTAGAAACCCCCCAAAAGTGACCGCATATTGGAAACTAGACCCCCAAAGGAACTTATCTAGATGTGTTGTAAGAACTTTGAACCTCCAAGTGTTTCACTAAAGTTTATAACGCATAGCCGTGAAAATAAAAATAATTTTTTTCCCACAAAAATGATTTTTTAACCCCAAATTTTTATTTCCCCAAGGGTAACAGGAGAAATTGGACCCCAAAAGTTGTTCTCCAATTTGTCCTGAGTACGCTGATACCCCATATGTGGGGGCAAACCACTGTTTGGGTGCACGTCGGGGTTCGGAAGGAAAGAAGTGGCGTTTTGGAATGCAGACTTTAATGGAATGGTCTGTGGGCGTCACGTTGCGTTTGCAGAGCCCCTGATGTGCCTAAACAGTGGAAACCCCCCAATTCTAACTCCAGCCCTAATCCCAACACACTCCTAACCCTAATACCAACACATCCCTAAGGCTGCTTTCACACTAGCGTTGGTACGGGGCCGTCGAGCTGCGTCGGCCCGACGTACCGACGCATACTGTGAAGAAAATGCCCGAGGTTGGCAGCGGAAGCAGTCTTAAGACGCTTTCGCTGCTTCATTGTAAGGTACGGGGAGGAGGGGGTGGAGTTTCGGCCGCGCATGTGCGGTCGAAAATGGCGGTCCTGACGCACAAAAAAACGTTACATGTAACTTTTTTTGTGGCGGTGGTGCGCCAAAACACGGCGCAACCGTCGCACGACGGTTGCGACGTGTGGCACTGCGTCGCAATGCGTCGCTAATAAAAGTCTATGGAGAAAAAACGCATCCTGCAGACAACTTTGCAGGATGCGTTTTTTATCCACAACGACGCATTGCGAGGTGCAGTGCACGACGCTAGTGTGAAAGAGGCCTATCCCTAATCCCAACCCTAACCACACACACCCCTAGCCCAAACATAAACGTAATCCAAACCCTAACCCCAACTCTAGCCCCAACCCTAATGGGAAAATGGAAATAAATAAATTTTTTTATTTTATTAGTTTTCCCTAACTAAGGGGGGTTTGATTTACTATATATAGGTTTTTATTGCAAAAAATAGTTTTTGCGTCACCACATTTTGAGAGCGATAATTTTTCCATATTTTGGTCCACAGAGTCATGTGAGGTCTTGTTTTTTGCGGGATGAGTTGATGCTTTTATTGGTACCATTTTCGGGCACATGACATTTTTTGATCCGATTTTTGCTAGGCAGAATGAACAAAAAACAGCAATTCATGAATTTCTTTTGGGGGGGCCTTTATACTGTTCCGCATGTGGTAAAATTGATAAAGCAGTTTTATTCTTCGGGTTAGTACGATTACAGCGATACCTATTTATATCTTTTTTTATGTTTTGGCGCTTTTATAAAATAAAAACTATTTTATATAAAAAATAATTGTTTTTGCATCGCTTTATTCTGAGGGCTATAACTTTTTAATTTTTTTGCTGATGACGCTGTATTGCGGCTCTTTTTTTGCAGGACAAGATGACGTTTCAGGCCTTACCATGTTTATTTATATCCATCTTTTTGATTGCGTGTTATTCCACTTTTTGTTGGGCGGTATGATGATAAAGCATTGTTTTTTGCCTCATTTTTTATTTATATTTTTACGCTGGTCTGGAATACGATTTAAGTAAATAGATAGGGGAGATAAGTGTGGAGTGTGCACCACTAAAAGCGCTATGTATCCCTATATGTATGGAAATCTTTATATGTGTAAAAAATTTTATTACATAAATTACATTAAAAAACATTAAAAATACATCAAAAATAGGAACTAATTTAATGGCGGTATCTTAAAAGACAAAAAACATACAAAAAACATTCGAAGAGCCACCTTATGGTAAAATGAATATGATCCACCCCATGCAGACATTGGGGTACAGTATGTAAATAGTGGGGCGGGGAGTAGATAAAACCACAGACAAAAGTAAGGATAAAAGATAAGGGTAAAAAGTAAGGATAAAAATGGGTGCACAAGGAGAAAGGGAAAGAGGAGGGGGGTTCTCCATGACTTTATGAAGTAAGATAAAATACGATACAGGGGGACTGAAGAACATCTTTACTCATGAGAAGGCATAAAGTTCAACCTCATGATTCAAGCCTCTAGGGGCTAAGCTGTCTAATGTGAAGATCCACTTAGATTCTGTACGTGACATTAGTTTAATATAGTCACCCCCCCTCCAATTCCTATGCATCCCCTGAA
Organism: Ranitomeya variabilis; assembly: GCF_051348905.1. Classification (NCBI taxonomy): domain Eukaryota; kingdom Metazoa; phylum Chordata; class Amphibia; order Anura; family Dendrobatidae; genus Ranitomeya; species Ranitomeya variabilis. The sequence continues at coordinate 636,574,644 of NC_135233.1, read as the reverse complement.
TGCCACAGAAGGTGAGTCCCCTTGTTGATCTTCCATGGTACTCCTTAAAATGTCTTGACAGAGGATGGCCTTCAAAACCTTTTTCTATATTGTTAAAGTGTTCCTTCAGCCTATCCATCAGTCTACGTTTAGTGCGGCCTACATATATTTTATCGCAAGGGCACTTACCGTATATACTCGAGTATAAGCCGACCCGAGTATAAGCCGAACCCCCTAATTTTGCCACAAAAAACTGGGAAAACTTATTGACTCGATTATAAGCCTAGGGTGGAAAATGCAGCAGGTACCGGTGAATTTCAAAATTAAAAATAGATACTCCATACCGTTCATTATGGCCCCATAGATGCTCCACATAAAGCTGTGCCACATATAATGCTCTGCACCGTTCATTATGGCCCCATAGATGCTCCACATAAAGCTGTGCCATATATACAATGCTCTGCACCGTTGCCCCATAGCTGTGCCATATATATAATGCTCTGCACCGTTGCCCCATAGCTGTGCCATATATATAATGCTCTGCACCGTTGCCCCATAGCTGTGCCATATATATAGTGCTCTGCACCGTTGCCCCATAGCTGTGCCATATAGTGCTCTGCACCATTGCCCCATAGCTGTGCCATATAGTGCTCTGCACCGTCCATTATTGCCCCATAGCTGTGCCATATAGTGCTCTGCACCGTCCATTATTGCCCCATAGCTGTGCCATATAGTGCTCTGCACCATTGCCCCATAGCTGTGCCATATAGTGCTCTGCACCATTGCCCCATAGATAGCTGTGCCATATAGTGCTCTGCACCGTTGCCCCATAGCTGTGCCATATAGTGCTCTGCACCATTGCCCCATAGCTGTGCCATATAGTGCTCTGCACCGTTGCCCCATAGCTGTGCCATACAGTGCTCTGCACCGTTGCCCCATAGCTGTGCCATACAGTGCTCTGCACCGTTGGAGGGGGGGTGACTATATTAAACTAATGTCACGTACAGAATCTAAGTGGATCTTCACATTAGACAGCTTAGCCCCTAGAGGCTTGAATCATGAGGTTGAACTTTATGCCTTCTCATGAGTAAAGATGTTCTTCAGTCCCCCTGTATCGTATTTTATCTTACTTCATAAAGTCATGGAGAACCCCCCTCCTCTTTCCCTTTCTCCTTGTGCACCCATTTTTATCCTTACTTTTTACCCTTATCTTTTATCCTTACTTTTGTCTGTGGTTTTATCTACTCTCCGCCCCACTATTTACATACTGTACCCCAATGTCTGCATGGGGTGGATCATATTCATTTTACCATAAGGTGGCTCTTCGAATGTTTTTTGTATGTTTTTTGTCTTTTAAGATACCGCCGTTAAATTAGTTCCTATTTTTGATGTATTTTTAATGTTTTTTAATGTAATTTATGTAATAAAATTTTTTACACATATAAAGATTTCCATACATATAGGGATACATAGCGCTTTTAGTGGTGCACACTCCACACTTATCTCCCCTATCTATTTACTTAAATCGTATTCCAGACCAGCGTTGCTAGTGGGTGTGGCTTTTACAATTTTTGGAGCATCAGTGGTTATATTAAGAGCAGGAGACAGCCGGGACCTATAGCCCTGACGAAGAAGGTCCGGAGACCTTCGAAACGCGTAGGCACTTTGGTCCCTATCGGCACCCGTCCTCTGCTCTTTTTTTCCTTTCCCATCCTGGTGACGTCACCCTGACCACACACGCCCCCTCATTCCACCGCTCTCTCTAGCGGCGTCCTCGCAGCCCACGTGTGCCGGCCAACGGCGCTTCAGGCGTGTGAAGGCAGAGCATCAGCTAGGGAGGACGCTCCCGAATTAGTGAGTGTTTCTGCCGCTTCTCACCGCCGCCTGGACCCTTCCGCTCCGGACACATGATGCCCCTGCTCCAATATACACCAGAATAACGCCAGTACCTGCACCTCAACAGTAAGTGTGCGGCTACTTCTAACTCATCTGTTATATATTTATTACACTGACACATATACTGTACCTACTGTGGCAACAAGGCACTGTGCTGCCTGTGACTGCTGGCAACGGTTGTCTGGCATTAGCTTATTTTTATTAATAGTGGTGTGTTACTAGTGGTGTTATTGGGGGGTCGCAGCCACTTCCTCACTGTTGGTAGCTGCCAACCATCAGCACTTTTGCGTCTATTCAGAGGTTCTTTTATCTCTCAGGTACACTCATCTAATTGCACGTTCTTTAGCTGGTTAGCGCGGTGTCCTTATCCCTTTTACAGTCTTCCTATACTACGTGACAGATTCAGCACAGTGGCTGTCTAGGCACCAGCAGCTTTCCACCATATTTCTCCTAGGAGCGCCGGTGTGTTTCCTTCCTTGTATATTTTTTATATTTTTACGGTGTTCACTGAAGGGGTTAACTAGTTGGACAGTTTTATAGGTCGGGTTGGTACGGATGCAGCGATACTAAATATGTGTACTTTTATTGTTTTTTTTATCTATATAAAAAATGTATTGATTGGAACAATATTTTTTTTCTTTATTTAGGAATTTAAAAAAATATATTTTTGCACAGTGTAATTTTTTTTATTTTTTTACTTTTTTACATTGTCTCAGGGTGGGACATCACTGTATAAAGTCAGATCGCTGACCTGACACTTTGCACAGCACTGTGTCAGATCAGCGATCTGACAGGCAGTGCAGGAGGCTTGGCGACGCCTGCTCTCAGCAGGCACTGACAAGCCGCCTCCCTGAAAGACCCGGAGGACCACCGCGGCCATCTTGGATCCGGGGCCTGCAGGGAGGAGAACGGAGGAGACCCTCGGAACAACGCGATAACATCGCGGTGTTCTGAGGGTCTCAGGGAAGCACGCAGGGAGCCCCCTCCCTGTGCGATGCTTCCCTATGCCACCGGAATGCTATGATCATGTTTGATCGCAGTGTTCCAGGGGTTAATGTGTCGGGAGCGGTCCGTGACCGCTCCTGGCACATAGTGCCGGATTGTCAGCTGTGATAATCAGATGACACCCGTCCGCGATCAGCGGCGCTCCCCCCCCGTGAGCACGGCTGATCGCGTTGGTCATACTATTCCGTCCATGGGAATTAGGGCCCGGGTCAAATGGACGGAATAGCACATCCAATGGTAGAAAGGGGTTAAGGCCTCTGTAACTGACATCTTAGACCACCTGTAGAGTCCAGTATGTGGTGGGTGAAATTCATAGGAGAATATTTTCAAAATACACTGCAATACTGTGTTTGATTGCAAGTTAAAGTCCTCTAAGAGAAATAAAAAAAAAAAAAAAAGGAAAAGTAAATAAAAAAATTAAAAAGTTTAAATCACTCTTTTTCCATTTATTAAAATAAAAAAATGAGACTGATCTACCAATATATAAAAATTTTAACAATATGTTAGACACCAAAAAGGAAGGAGCTAAAATGCATGAAAGGAACAACCTACAAGAAATGCAATAAAAACAGATCAATAACAGTATAAAAAATGAAATCTTAGCATGCAAAAAACAAAACCTCACATAGCAACATTGACAGAAAATTATAAAAGTTGCAAGTAAAAAAAGTAGACCCAAACAAATTTTTTAAGCACTAATATACAAAAAAACACTAATAAATTTGGTAGTACTGTACTCAAACTGACCTGAAGAATATGGTCAGGTAATTTTTACCCAAATATAAATTTTCATTTTTTTTTGTAATGTAGCTAATACAACATACCGGACCAATAATTTTATTGAGTGTGGCTAGTAGCAGATGTCCTCGTCCATTCGTCAGGTATTCCACAAGTATTACTATATGGCTTTCGTCCTCTTCATCATCCTTAATCTCCCCCTGAACACTACAAAGTTTATTAACATCAGACAAAAATTCTCTAGCAATGTCATTGCAGTGGACATTCATGATGAATCTGGAAAAAAAAAAAACAAACAAATGACTTAAAATGAAACAACATTCACTGTACAATTCTGACCAGTGTCATCTTATCTTATAGTAACTCTGGAACGCTTCAACGGATCCCACTGATTCAGAGACTGCTTTATGTGACATATTGTACTTTATGATAGCGATAACATTTAGAAAATTTAGCAATTTCTCAAAAAAAAAACTTGTGCGCCCTTAAAGGGAACCTGTCACCAGGTTTGGCTGATATGAGATACGGCCATCACCTTTCAGGGCTGATATACAGCATTCTATAATGCAATATATCTGCCCCCAACCCGACCTGTAAGAGAAGAAAAATAACTTTTACTATAGTCACATGCGAGGTGGTCCGGTCCAAGGGGTTTCGCTCTTCTTGATCCGGCGCCTCTCATCTTCTTGCGATGGTGCCCTCCTTCTTGGATCATGTGGATGACGCGTCTCTGCATCATCCACAGTCTGCTCTGCACCGCGCTCCTGCTCAGATGTACTAATCTGCTCTTTTGCTCTTTTCAGAGTAAAATCCGCTCGGCCTCTCTGACCTTTCCCGGCACCTGTGCATTGCAGTACTTTGCTCTGCCCTCAACAGGGTAGATAAGTACGCATGCACAGGAGCGTGATGCCGGGGAGACTGTGTGGATGATGCAGGGACGCGTCATCCACACAAACCAAGAAGAAGGGCAGCTTCGCAAGATGGGAGGTGCCGAACCAAGAAGAGCGAAAGCCCTCAGCCCAGACCGCACCACAGTTGAGAATAATAAAAGTTATTTTTCTGGTCTTCCGGGTTGGGTTGAGGGCTTATATACAGCATTATGGAATGCTGTATATCAGCCCTGAAAGGTGGTGGCCGTAACTCGTTTCGGCCAAACCTGGTGACAGGTTCACTTTAAACCAGAGAGTTATATTACACAAAATAGTTAATGAGTAACATGTCCCATATGTCTATTATACCTCTGCACAATTCTTAAACACATATTTTTTTGTTAGGATGTTAAAAGGGTTAAAAGTTGACCAGCAATTTCTCATTTGCCCAACAAAATTTACAAAACTATTTTTTAAGGACCTTAGAGAGGCCTTTATGACGGAAAATACCCAAAAAACTGCAACCCTCAAGGTGCTCAAAACCACATACAAGAACTTTATTAACCCTTCAGGTAATTCACAGGAATTAATGGAAAATGGACCCTAAAATTTGTTGTTAAATTTCTCCTTAGTACACGGATTCCACATACAGTGCCTTGCGAAAGTATTCGGCTCCCTGGAACTTTTCAACCTTTTCTCACATATCATGGTTCAAACATAAGGATACCAAATGTAAATTTTTGGTGAAGAATCAACAACAAGTGAAACACAATTGTGAAGTTGAACGAAATTTATTGATTATTTTAAATTTTTGTGGAAATTCAAAAACTGAAAAGTGGGGCGTGCAATATTATTCGGCCCTTTAACTTAATACTTTGTTGCTCCACCTTTTGCTGTGATTATAGCTGCAAGTCGCTTGGGGTATGTCTCTATCAGTTCTGTACATCGAGAGACTGAAATTCTTGCACATTCTTCCTTGGCAAACAGCTCGAGCTCAGTGAGGTTTGATGGAGATCATTTGTGAACAGCAGTTTTTAGCTTTTTCCACAGAATCTCGATTGGATTTTGACTTGGCCATTCTAACACCTGGATACTTTTACTTGTGAACCATTCCATTGTAGATTTTGCTTTATGTTTGGGATCAATGTCTTGGTGGAAGACAAATCTCCGTCCCAGTCTCAGGTCTTTTGCAGACTATAACAGGTTTACTTCAGGAATGGTCCTGTACTTGGCTCCATCCATCTTCCCATCAATTTTAACCATCTTCCCTGTCCCTACTGAAGAAAAGCAGGCCCAAACCATGATGCTGCCACCACCACCACCATGTTTGACAGTGGGGATGGTGTGATCAGGGTGATGAGCTGTGTTGCCTTTACGCCAAACATATCATTTGGCATTGTTGCCAAAAAGTTTGATTTTGGTTTCATCTTACCAGAGCACCTTCTTCCATATGTTTGGTGTGTCTCCCAGGTGGCTTGTTGTTAACTTTTAACGACACTTTTTATGGATATCTTTGAGAAATGGCTTTCTTCTTGCCACTCTTCCATAAAGGCCAGATTTGTGCAGTGTACGACCGATTGTTGTCCTATGGACAGACTGTCCCAGCTCAGCTGTAGATCTCTGCAGTTCATCCAGAGTGATCGTGGGCCTCTTGGCTGCATCTCTGATCAGTCTTCTCCTTGTTTGAGATGAAAGTTTAGAGGGACGGCCGGGTCTTGGTAAATTTGCAGTGGTATGACACTCCTTCCATTTCAATATGATCGCTTGCTCAGTGCTCCTTGGGATGTTTAAGGTTTTGGAAATCATTTTGTATCCAAATCCAGCTTTAAACTTAACCACAACAGTATCACGGACCTGCCTGTTATGTTCCTTGGTCTTCATGATGCTCTCTGTGCTTCATACAGAACCCTGAGACTAACACAGAGCAGGTGCATTTATACGGAGACTTGATTACACAAAGGTGGATTATATTTATCATCATTAGGCATTTAGGACAACATTGGATCATTCAGAGATCCACAATGAACTGCTGGAGTGAGTTTGCTGCAAAGAAAGTATAGGGGCCGAATAATATTGCACGCCCCACTTTTCAGTTTTTGAAAATCCGCGAAAATTTAAAATAACCAATAAATTTCGTTCAACTTCCCAATTGTGTTCCACTTGTTGATTCTTCACCAAAAATTTACATTTGGTATCTTTATGTTTGAAACATGATATGTGGGAAAAGGTTGAAAAGTTCCAGGGAGCCGAATACTTTCACAAGGCACTGTATGTGGGGGAAAACTACTGTTTGGGTGCACGACAGGCCTCAGAAAGGAAGGAGTGACGTTTTGTAACTCAGACTTTGACTTTGATGGAATTGTCTGCGGGTGTGATGTCGCATTGCGGGTGTCATGTCGCATTTAGAGAGCTCCTGAGGTGCCTACACAGTGAAAATCCCCCACAAGTGACCCCATTTTGGAAACTAGATCCCTCAAGGAATTTATCTAGATGTGTGATGAGCACATTGAAACCCCAGGAACTTCACAGAAATTTATAACGTAGAGCCATGAAAATAGAAAATAAAAATAAATAATGTCATTTTTCCCACAAAAATGTTATTTTACGCCCAATTTGTTTATTTTCACGTAAGGCAACAGGACAAAATGGACCCCAAAAATTGTTGTGCAATTTCTTCTAAGTACACCAATATCTCATATGTGTTTTGAAAACTACTTTTGAGGTACAGTGCAAAGCTCAGAAGCGCCATATTGGAGTTCAGATTCTGCTAGACTGGTTTGAGGGTGCCATGTCACACTGGCAGAGCCAGTGAGGTGCCAGAACAGCAGAACCCCCCCCCCATAAGAGACAACATTTTACAAAATACACTTCCCAGTTAATTCATCTAGGGGTGCAGTGATCATATTGACACCACAGATGTATCACATAATTTTATACCATTGGGAAATGAAGAAAAAAAAATACATTTTTACCACAAAAATTTAGTTTTAGCCCCAGATTTAATATTTTCACAAGTAGAAATAGGCAAAAATGACACAAAGACTTGTTCCACAATTTCTGGTGAATATGGAAACACCCCATATGTTGCTGTACAGGGCTGCTTAGCCATAAGGCGAGACTCGGGAGGGACAGCGTGCAATAGCCTCCTGTAGAGCAGATTTTCTTAGAATAGTTTGCAGACTCTATGTACAGAGCCCCCCCAAGTGCTAGAAGAGCAGAATCCTCCTTAACGTTAACCCATTTTGGAAATTATACCGCTTTCAAGAATTTATCTACATGTGTAGTGACGATTGGGCGTTTTCCAGAAACAAGCAGCAATGGATGCTGCTGAGAGAAAATTGCAAAAGGACGTTGTAGTGACCAGTACATTACAGTACAGACCAAAAGTTTGGACACACCTTCTCATTTAAAGATTTTTCTGTATTTTCATGACTATGAAAATTGTACATTCACACTGAAGGCATCAAAACTATGAATTAATACATGTGGAATTATATACTTAACAAGAAAGTGTGAAACAACAGAAAATATGTCTTATATTCTAGATTCTTCAAAATAGCCACCTTTTGCTTTGATGACTGCTTTGCACACTCTTGGCATTTTCTTGATGAGCTTCAAGAGGTAGTCACCGGAATTGGTTTTCACTTCACAGTTGTGCCCTGTCAGGTTTAATAAGTGGGATTTCTTGCTTTATAAATGGGGCTAGGACCATCAGTTGTGTTGTGCAGAAGTCTGGTGGATACACAGCTGATAGTCCTACTGAATAGACTGTTAGAATTTGTATTATGGCAAGAAAAAAGCAGCTAAGTAAAGAAAAACGAGTGGCCATCATTACTTTAAGAAATGAAGGTCAGTCAGTCCGAAAAAATTGGGAAAACTTTGAAAATGTCCCCAAGTGCAGTGACAAAAACCATCAAGCGCTACAAAGAAACTGGCTCACATGAGGACCGCCCCAGGAAAGGAAGACCAAGAGTCACCTCTGCTTCTGAGGATAAGTTTATCCGAGTCACCAGCCTCAGAAATCGCAGGTTAACAGCAGTTCAGATTAGAGACTGGGTCAATGCCACACAGAGTCCTAGCAGCAGACACATCTCTACAACAACTGTTAAGAGGAGACTTTGTGCAGCAGGCTTTCAAGGTAAAATAGTTGCTACGAAACCACTGCTAAGGACAGGCAACTAGCAGAAGAGACTTGTTTGGGCTAAAGAACACAAGGAATGGACATTAGACCACTGGAAATCCGTGCTTTGCTCTGATGAGTCCAAATTTGAGATCTTTGGTTCCAACCACCGTGTCTTTGTGCGACGCAGAAAAGGTGAACGGATGGACTCTACATGCCTTGTTCCCACAGTGAAGCATGGAGGAGGAGGTGTGATGTTGTGGGGGTGCTTTGCTGGTGGCACTGTTGGGGATTTATTCAAAATTGAAGGCATACTGAACCAGCATGGCTACCACAGCATCTTGCAGCGGCATGCTATTCCATCTGGTTTGTGTTTAGTTGGACCATCATTTATTTTTCAACAGGACAATGACTCCAAACACACCTTCAGGCTGTGGAAGGGCTATTTGACCAAGGAGGAGAGTGATGTGGTGCTACGCAAGATAACCTGGCCTCCACAGTCACCTGACCTGAACCCAATCGAGATGGTTTGGGGTGAGCTGGACCGCAGAGTGAAGGCAAAAGGGCCAACAAGTGCTAAGGATCTCTGGGAACTCCTTTCAGATTGTTGGAAGACCATTCCCGGTGGCTACCTCTTGAAGCTCATCAAGAGAATGCCAGGAGAGTGCAAAGCAGTCATCAAAGCAAAAGGTGGCTACTTTGAAGAACCTAGAATATAAGACATATTTTCAGTTGTTTCACACTTTTTTGTTAAGTATATAATTCCACATGTGTTAATTCATAGGTTTGATGCCTTCAGTGTGAATGTACAATTTTCATAGTCATGAATACAGAAAAATCTTTAAATGAGAAGGTGTGTCCAAACTTTTGGTCTGTACTGTAACATAGAGTACATACTCACCATCACTTGTCACTTTGATCCCCGAAGCCAGTGTCACCTGTAAAAAGTATTAAAATAACAAACAAACAATATACTCCCTGATCCGCAGAAATCCACGAGAGTCCCACGACGATCTCCCGTGGAGAGCAGAAGCATCAGCTGATGCGACGGCTCTCTAGGGGCTCCAGGAATACAATGACGGGAGGGAGATATCCTTCCACACTGTATTCCTCCACCACTGTAAAAAATAGTCCCTAGTCTCACTTTTGGCATTGCTGTGTGAGAAAGTTCCCACGCAGCAATTGCCGTAAAGTGAGACCAGTGAACTACAGTAACCTCTCAGTGATGCACTGCAGGAGCCATTGTCTCCTGTCAGTGTGTCGCTGAAGGTCCTATAGAGCAGTGACATCACCCGATGTCACTGTTCTATAGGGGAGATCGCCGTGGGCACTTGTTATTAATTGGACTACGGCGGACAGGTAGTATACGGTTTATTATTTTACATTTTTTGCAGGCGCTGAAGTATGGTAAGTATGGTTAAATTAAGAATAATAAAATACTTTCTTCTGGCTGTCTTTATTTTGTTTTTAACTCTTTCACTACTCTAGGATTAATAATGGATAGGTGTCTTATTGACGCCTCTCCATTATTAATCCGGCTTAATGTCACCTTACAATAGCAAGGTGACATTAACCCCTTATTACCCCATATCCCACCGCTACTCAGGAGTGGGAAGAGAGGGGCTAAGTGCCGGAATTGGCGCATCTTACAGATGCGCCATTTCAGGGGCAGCTGCGGACTGGTATTTGTAGCCGGGGGGCAATATCCATGGCCCCTCTCTAGGCTATGAATATCAGCCCGCAGCTGTCTGCGTAGCCTTTCTGGCTATAAAATATATGGGGACTCCACGTCATTTTTTTGGGGGGGGTCCCCCTATTTTAATAGCCAGTAAAGGCTACGCAGACAGCTGCGGGCTGATATTCATAGGCTAGAGAGGGGGCCATGGGTATTACCCCCTTCCCAGGCTACAAATATTGGCCCCCGGCCATCGGCTTTCCCCCTCTGGCGCAGAAAACTGCGTGGGAGCCCATGCCATTTTTTTCCGCTTTTTTTTTAATTAAATGCTCATTAAAGCTTCTTTCACACTTCCGTTGGTACGGGGCCGTCACAAAACGTCGGCACAACGTACCGACGGACAGTGATTTTTTGCACAACGTGGGCAGCGGATGCAGTGTTTCAACGCGTCCGCTGCCCATTGTGAAGTCCCAGGGAGGAGGGGGTGGAGTCCTGGCCGCGCCTGCGCAGTTCAAAATCCAGGACCCGACGTACGAAAAAACGTTCCCTTTAATGTTTTTTTGCAACGACGGTCCGCAAAATACCGACGCATCCAGTGCACGATGTATGGAACGTGTGTCCATACGTCGCGATGCGTCGGTAATTCAAGTCTATGGACAAAAAACGCATCCTGCGGGCAACTTTGCAGGATTCATTTTTTCTCCAAAACTACACATTACGACAGAGGCCAAACGACGCAAGTGTGAAAGTAGCCTTAGAAACATAGGCCTATTATATATCTTTGGCTTTATCGATCTATAGATATATTTATAGATAGATATATCTATAGATACATAGATGTATCTATCCATATATCTGGCTGCTTTCAAACATCAGGTTTTTGCCGTTAGGCACAATCCAGCGAGTTTTGAAAAAAAAAGGATCCGTTTTTTTCTCATAGAGTTGTATTAGCGCAGGATTGCACCTGATGGCCACACGTTTCATCCGTTTTTTGCCGGATCCTTCAGAAAAGCTGTTTCTGGCGGATGGAGAAAATGTACAGAAGAACGTTTTTTCTGTCCAGTGAAAAAATGAACAGCGACGGATCCGGCGAAAAATGCATGAAACAGATGTGAAATGATAAATCCGGCCTCCGAATCCGGTTTTTCATACATTTTTTCCATTGAAATCATGCACATCTTTCATTCTTTCTCTCTAAAAAATGGATCAGTTGCATCAGTTTTTCACTATTTGCAACAGATCCGTTTTTTCAAAAATTCGCCGGATCCTACCTGATGGATAGATGTAGATAGATATATGGATAGTTAGGCTACTTTCACACATCAGTTTGTTTCCGTCAGGCAGGATCCGGTGAATTTGTGGAAAAACGGATCCATTGCAAATAGTGAAAAACTGATGCAACTGATCCATTTTTTGCCGGATCCGTTGCTGTGCGTTTTTTCACCGGACAGAAAAAAAACTTTCCTCTGTATGTTATCTCCGTCCGGCGGAAAGTTTTTTTTTTTACGGATCCGACAAAAAACGGATGAAACATGTGGCCATCTGGCGCAATCCGGTCGCTAATACAACTCTGAGAAAAAAACGGATCCGGCGATAAAAAAAAACGGATCCTTTTTTTTCAAAACTCGCCGGATTGTGCCTGACAGCAAAAACCTGATGTGCGAAAGTAGCTTAACTATCTATCTACATCTATCTCATTCCTTCTATCTATGTATCTATCTATCTGTCTATCTATGTGTGTAATGGAGTGTGGGTTGGACAAATGTAAAAGAGGAGGTTGGACAAGACATGACAAATCTTTTTTTTTTTTTGTTCAGTAATACATCTCTATTTAGCTTTCAAAACCGCATCAAAATGCACCTGCATTTTCTGCCAAGAACTGCGGATTTAGTGCAGAAAAATCCGCAGGCAAATCTGCAACGTGTGCACATACCCTAAGAATTAGAGCAATCCATATGGTGAGAGATGCCTCTGACAGCGAGATGGAGCGGGATCACTGAATAGAGATTTACCACATCACATGTAAAAGAAGAATAAATAGAATACCATCTGAAATCACCAAAGAACTGCAACACAGAAGAGTAAGGTGGTATTATTGCCTTAGTGAAATGTTCCCAAACTCCTTATATCTCTGCTGGCGAGGTGGCGGCCATAGGGGTACACTACTGCATATTCTACGGGAGTGCCCGATTATTTCTAACGTTTGAAATAAACTATTTACCAGCTGATCTCAAACGCCATCCATACTAGAGTTTAGTGTGATCATTCATTAGCATTGTTTCTTTTCGTGTGAATTAAGTGCCTGCAAAGGGAAGGGTGCTCAACACATACACATTACTGATAGCCAAAGTAAGTATTACTAGGATGTGGAAAAATCATAATCAACCATGATTAGAGGATGTTATATGTTCTATCAATAAAACATGTTCATTTGATGATTGACTACAAGAATAATCGGGTTCATAACGTCTTCTCTTACTGGAAGTTCTAGTTTCAACACCCAAAATTACATCTCAGGTGTGAACCCTGAAATCATGTAGAGAGGTCTACAATATATAACTGTCTATAATTTAAAGTGGCTATTATTAGATTTACCTGTCCTATATGGTTTAATTATGTATTTTGGATATGATATCTAGTTGCTTACTATACAGATAGTCCTCGACTTACGACGTTGATCCGTTCTTACGCGGCGTCGTAAACCGAATTTCGACGTAAGTCGGACCATACGTTCATACAGTACTGTACCATAATAACAGTACAGTACTGCAAACACTTAGCCTATCCAAACACCTATCCTAACACAGTACCCTACATAATTAGGGTGTTATGGCGTGCAGGAGACTCGTTTTCCTCATGTAACCGGGTACAGTGTACAGTACTGGACTCTATTCTTCCACCGCTGCACGTGGTTGCACGTAGTTCGACTTACGACGCAAAACCGCGGAAGTCGGAATGAGGCGTCGTATAAAGCGTCGTAACCACGAAACGACGTAACACGAGACCGTCGTAACCCGAGGACTAACTGTATAAAGTTATTTTCTTATTATTTATTGTGTGAAAGCAACATGTTTTTGATATTCTATAAGCATTGTTACTTATTTGAAAAAACTTATTGTTTAAAAAACAAATAAAAAAAATAAAGTGACAATGGTCAGAATTGAAAAAATTGGCCTAGTCAGGAAAGTAAAAACAGACCATGGAATGAAGGGGTTAAATCCCTCTCCTTTACAATGTAACCACTGGGATTCAAGAATCATTCCTTTCATGTTTAAGCTTAGCTTAAAAGTTCAATAAAAAAATATAAAGTCTCTGATATGTTCGACTTGTCATAGGGTACCGTCACACAGTGGCATTTTCATCGCTACGACGGCACGATTCGTGACGTTCTAGCGATATCGTTACGATCTCGCAGTGTCTGACACGCAGCAGCGATCAGGGACCCTGCTGAGAATCGTACGTCGTAGCAGATCGTTTGAAACTTTCTTTCGTCGCTGGATCTCCCGCTGTCATCGCTGGATCGTTGTGTGTGACAGCGATCCAGCGATGCGATCGCTTGTAACCAGGGTAAACATCGGGTTACTAAGCGCAGGGCCGCGCTTAGTAACCCGATGTTTACCGTGGTTACCAGCGTAAAAGTAAAAAAAAACAAACAGTACATACTCACATTCCGGTGTCCGTCAGGTCCCTTGCAGTCTGCTTCCCGCTCTGACTGTCTGCCGGCCGGAAAGTGAGAGCAGATCACAGCGGTGACGTCGCCGCTGTGATCTGCTTTCACTTTACGGCGGCACTCAGTCAGAGCGGGAAGCGGACGGCAAGGGACCTGACGGACATCAGATGGTGAGTATGTACGGTTTGTTTTTTTTTACTTTTACGCTGGTAACCACGGTAAACATCGGGTTACTAAGCGCGGCCCTGCGCTTAGTAACCCGATGTTTACCCTGGTTACCAGCGAACCTCGGCATCGTTGGTCGCTGGAGAGCTGTCTGTGTGACAGCTCCCCAGCGACCACACAACGACTTACCAACGATCACGGCCAGGTCGTATCGCAGGTCGTGATCGTTGGTAAATCGTATAGTGAGACGGTACCCATACAGTCCAATATTGTGACATTATGACAAAAATAATGTAAAAGAAAAATATATACATGAATAATTTAACTTCATTACATGCTCATACCCTGTGAAGTTTTCCATTTTTTTCACATTACAACCCTAAATGCTAATGTATTTTATTGGGAATTTATGTAATATACCAGGACAAGTACAAATTGTTTGTGAAGTGTTAAGGAAATGATACATGGTTTTTTAATTACTAGATGGTGGCACAATTCTAACGCATCGGGTATTCTAGAAAATGTATATAGTTTATTTATGAAGATTTCAGAATAATGCAATTTATAAACAGGATTCGGCCGGCCGGGCGCGACCAATCAGCGAAGCGTGGTTCAAATCCCGCGCCAATTCGTGGCCAGACTGCGCCAATCTGTGAAGCCAGGGTTGGCTCCAGGTTTTTGAGGGCCCCCCTTAACACATACCACGATTCATGATGCACAGATACAGCAGAGAACTATAGCACAGCCACGTAGCATATAACACAGCCCACGTAGTATATAACACAGCCCACGTAGCATTTAGCACAGCCATGTAGCATATAATACAGCCACGTAGTATACTGCAAAGCCCACGTAGCATATAACACAGCCCACGTAGTATATTGCACAGCCCACATAGCATATAACACAGCCCACGTAGTATATAGCACAGCCACATACTATGTAACACAGCCACGTAGTATATAGCACAGCCACGTAGCATATAACACCGCCATGTAGCATATAACACAGCCACGTAGTATATAACACAGCCACATAGTATATAACACAGCCACGTAGTATATAACACAGCCACGTAGTATATGCACAGCCACGTAGTATATGCACAGCCACGTAGTATATGCACAGCCACGTAGTATATGCACAGCCACGTAGTATATGCACAGCCACGTAGTATATGCACAGCCACGTAGTATATGCACAGCCACGTAGTATATGCACAGCCACGTAGTATATGCACAGCCCACAGTATATTGCACAGCCCACAGTATATTGCACAGCCCACGTAGCATATAACACAGCCATGTAGTATATAGCACAGCCACGTAGCATATAACACAGCCATGTAGTATATAGCACAGTCAAGTAGTATATAGCACAGCCCACGTAGTATATAACACAGCCCACGCAGTATATAGCAGTGTGGGCACTGTTAAAAAAAGAATTAAAATAAAAAATAGTTATATACTCACCTTCTGGCGGCCCCCAGATCCAGCCCAGGCCTTTAGCGATGCTCCCGCCAGGTCCGTTCCCAGTGATGCTTTGCGGCAATAACCCGTGTTGATGTAGCGGTCTCGTGAGACCGCTGCGTCATTTGGGGTCATTACCGCAAAGAATTACTTGAACCAGTGCATTGCTAGGAGCGGGAAAAGCTGCCGGGGATGCTGGAAGGTGAGAATATCACGATTTTTTTTAAATTGTTATTATTTTTAACATTATATCTTTTTACTATTAATGCTGCATAGGCAGCATCAATAGTAAAAAGTGAAGCGATGTTTAAATCCCTCCCCAATATCGCTGATTGGTCGCGGCCAGTCGGGCGCGACCAATCAGCGACGCAGGATTTCCGTTACAGACAAACAGATGGAAGTTGACCTTAGACAATTATATATATAGATTTTAGAAAGATAAATTTGAAAATTGTGATGTACATTTGCATTCATCCTCTGTTTCTGGAAGCCAGACCAGAGGTGCCTAGTAGTGATGAGCGAATGTGCTCGGATAAGGTGTTATACGAGCATGCTCGCGTGCTGACCGAGTGTCTTCAGAGTGTTCGACAACTATGTTCGAGTCTCCATGGCTGCATGTCTCTGCTTTTCATATGAGGGCTTGTTTTTTTGTGGGGTGAGTTGTAACTTTGAATGACACTATATAGCTAAAATCACAATCTTATATTAACTCCATAAGGCCACGTTCACACGCAATATTTTGGTCACTATTTCACATCAGTGTCTGTAAACCAAAACCAACGTAAATCCTTTTTTCCCAATGATCACAAAGTATTCTCGGAGTGATACCTTTTTACACCGAGAATACTTTTGTCATCATTGGGTATAAAAGTATTCACATCGATTTCTCTGGCTAACACGATACCACAATAAAAAATTGTACATCATTAAACCAAAACCAGAAGTGGGTCAAAAATGCAGAAGTGATGTTCATGTTTCTATTCCATTTTTTCTCTGATTGTTACAATCCTGGTTTTGGCTTACACAGTGAAATGAAATACGGTACTGACCAAATACTGAATGTTGCCCAAGCATGAAGGTCTTCGACAAACCTCCAGCTGTCATAGCAACCCATTGGCATCCCAGGATCGGGTCATGGGCACGCCATTGGGCATGTGGAGTGACACACCCTCTTACAAGCATGTGGTACATGATGCCGCTGTCAATCTATTAACATGTCAACAGCCACAGCGGAGCTCCCCCAGCGGCTGTTACCTGAATTAATCAGCCATCAACGGACTATCATCTGCAGGGCTAAATGCAGGCTCAACTTGAAAGCCCGCATCAAAGGCACGGACACGACAAAAGATGTAACTGTACATAGTCGTGAAGGGGTTAATATTACAGAGGGAATAACTGATAAGCTAAAGGCTTGGGCGGAGAAATGGCAATGAAAGTTTAATCTAATATATAAAGCTGAATGTGTGTATGTATGTATGTGTGTATGTCCGGGATTGGCATCTGCACCGTCGCAGCTACAGCCACAAAATTTTGCACAGTCACACGTCTGGACCCCGAGAGCGTCATAGGCTATATTGTGAGGTGAAATTTTAACCCCGTGCGTTCCAATTCACCAAACAATTTGCCCCTATCTCCTATCTACATAATGGGGAAAAAAGTGAAAGGAAAAGGGCAATGGGGAATGTTGGAGGCAAATTGACAGCTGCCAGATGTGAACAAGGGGGACTTAAAGAGTGAGAGCGATGGCGCCAAAGAGTATACACCGTACAGTTACTAAGGTGGGGCCCCGACATTTGATAATCACCACACACGGGGATATGAACACACACACAAAATGCGCCACACACTACCACGTGCTCGAACACATATACCACCCTCAGCACACATTTCACCACACATACACCAACCTCGCCACATAAAAGTCAAAACACTAAAGTCGCTGCTCAAAACTCGCCACGCGCAAAACTCTCCACATGCAAAACTCGCCACACGTGCAAAACTCACCTCATGGAAAACTCGCCACGCGCAAAACTAGGCTCACGCAAAACTCGCCACACATGCAAAACTCACCTCATGGAAAACTCGCTACACGCAAAACTTGCACAGGCGGAAAAATTGCCACATGCACAAAAGTTGCAACACATGCAAAAGTTGCCTCACACAAAACTTGTACATACTCAAAACGCACCACACATAAAACTCGCCATGCGCAAAACTTGCTGCACACAACTTGCTACACTAACCTGTCACATGCAACTCGACACACAAAAAGTTGCTACACGCATGTCGCCACACAAAACTCATCTCACAAAAGTCGCTACATGCATGTCGCCACACGCAACTCAACACACACAACTTGACACATGAAGCTCGCCCTAAAACACACACAAGTCTGGTATTATCCTTCAAAAATAAAAATCTGATTAATAAGCGGACAAACTACAAGAGCAACAAATGTACCATATAGGAAATACGACAGCTGTCAGTCACATGACCAGTCTATTATGTGTATGTGTGAGCTAATATATACTGCCAGGGGGAGGGCTTCCTGTTGGCTGGGGATTTATCAGGCTGCCAATAGCAACCAATCACAGTTCCACTTCTCTTTTGCTACAGTTAATTAATCTGAGCTCTGATTGGTTAATATAGGCAGCAAAGGAATTCTCAGTATAACAAAGCTAATATATGTTGTGAAATGCTTCTATTAGCTTAGTTTTTGCCTTTTAATAATTACATTTCTATCTACTTGTTTTGTGGTTTTTGTGAGCAGAATAAATTTTTGTTAACACATTCTATTTTGCTAACAACAGTTATTAACCCGGGCAAAGCCGGGGAGTACAGCTAGTAGTAGATAAATGTAAGTTAATGCACTTGGGCAGAGGAAGTAAAATGTACATTTTAAATACTATAATAAAACCCTAGGAAAACCGGTTACTGAAAAAGTCTTCCGTTTATGGGTTGATGGCAAACTACTATAGTGACCAGTGTCAGGCAGCTGTAGCCAAGGCAAATAAAATCACAGCATACATTAAAGAGAGGCATAGATGCTCATAACAAGAACATAATTTTTCATCTATGCAAGTCTCTAATGAGGCCACATTTAGACTACTATACACCCAAAAGAAAAGAAAAAAACATCTAACAACTATTACTTTATTTGTATAAAAAACATGATAGCACAAAATATCATATTAAAAACAAGAGACTTTTATTAAGACAACTTAAAATCAAAGAAAATAAAAACGAAAATTATATATTAAATTATTATATATCAAATTTCACTATCTGTGCAGGGCAGGGGATGTCAAACTGATTGGTAAAAAAAAATCATAAATAAAAAATAAAATATATGATAATTAATAGTGGTACTCAATGCAAATATAATTACTATAAAATCAATATCAAGTGAATGAAAAATAAATAATATATGTTAATTAAGCATTGTGAGAATATAGTGAATGAATCTAAGTGCTCACGAAAAATTCTCAATTAATTCTCATGATCAAAATATATCAAGTGCATCACTGAAAAAAAAATAATAATATATACGGTGTGTGTGTATATATATATATATATATATATATATATATATATATATATATATACACACATACATACATACACACACACACTTAAGGCAAGTGATATATTGAATAATTTAAATTCATGTGAACAAAGCCAAGTGCATCAAAATAAAGAGGACATGATAATCAGATGAAATATGAATGCAAATAAATCAACATATATAATGGATACCACGAATACCAACCAGTGCTGATACACCTCTGCCCCTGCACACACCACTCCAACGCGCGTTTCGCTTCAGTTTCTTTCTTTTAATCACAACTGACAGCAGCATATACGGGGTTAATCATGACATATATATATATATATATATATATATACACACCGCAGGATTTTCACCCGTTAAACACTTATTTCTCAGCGCCATGAAAAAGCAGCGCTGCGGAATAGGGCCTCTTAACGGCCACAATGAAAAGGTGTATACTCGATAGTTAAAGAAAAAAGTTCAACGTTTTCTAATAGCCAAGTCAAACTCCTGACCATATGACATTTCCTATAGATGTGGAAGTATCTGACATGAGCAGAATGTGGGATAAAAACACCATCATTACAGACGTACAGTCGTTTTGTAAGAAATGGGCAATATTCCTTCAGGCCAATGGGCAGGACAAACCAACTACCAGAAACGTTTAGCTGCAGTTATTGCTGCACAAGGGGCAACACCAGGTACTGAAAGCAAAGGTTCACATACTTTTGACAATCTGAGACATGCAATATTACATCATCATCTTAAAATAACGAATTGTTTAATTGTTTTACTAATTTGTTTGATCTGGATCTACAGCATGGACTTAAATCTGATGTAGTTTTGGGTCAAATTTATGCAGAAAAATGAAAAATTTTCAAAAGGTGCACAATAAAATATTGCCCCCTGAAAGTGGTCTTTAGCACACATGCCATATACGTGCGGGCATCTGCCCCTCACCAGATAACCTGCAACCGCATAACAGAAATATAAAGGCGTCAGCATCTTATGTCTCAGTGTGCCTCCATAATGGGATATACAGCACAATGAAAAGGTTAGGCCTCTTTCACACTTCCGTCTTTCTGCTTACGTCACAATCCGTCAATTTTTGAAAATGCAGGATCCTGCATTTTCCAATAGACTTGTATTGCCGACGGATCGCGATGTATGGCCACACTTCGCGTCTATCGTGCACTGGATGCATCGGGTTTTGGCGGCCCGTCGTCACGGAAAAACGTTCAAGGGAACGTTTTTCTGTACGTCGCATCCAGTGTTTCAGACTGCACATGCCCATCAGAAAATATCGCTCTCACGATCTTTCCTGCTCGGCAACACAGACGGAAGTGTGAAAGCAAATACTTCCGTCGGTACGTCGCGCCGACGCTTCGTGATGGCCCCGTACTGACAGAAGTATGAAAGAAGCCTTAGGCTACTTTCACACTAGCGTTTTTTTCAATACGTCGCAATGCATCGCGTCGCATTGACTAACATTAGCGGCGCATTTGCGACGCATTGACACACGTCTCAACCATCGTGAGACCTTTGCGCCGTGTTGTGGCGGTCCGCCGGGAGCAAAAAACGTTACATGTAACGTTTTTTGCTGCCGACGGTCCGCTTTTTCCGACCGCGCATGCGCGGCCGGAACTCCGCCCCCACCTCCCCGCACTTCCCCGCACCTCACAATGGGGCAGCGGATGCGCTGGAAAAATGCATCCGCTGCCCCCGTTGTGCGGCGCAGAGAACGCTAGCGTCGGTAACCTCGGCCCGACGCACTGCGACGGGCCAAGCCCGACGCTAGTGTGAAAGTAGCCTTACCGGTCATGAGGACAAACCCGAAAGAAAGGCAGATGGAGCCTAAGCTTGCTCTTGGGAGAAGCACCTGCACTGGAGAGGTCTGACACAGGGGAGCAACACCTGCACTGGAGAGGTCTGACACAGGGGGCAGCACCTGCACTGGAGAGGTCTGACACAGGGGAGCAACACCTGCACTGGAGAGGTCTGACACAGGGGGCAGCACCGGCACTGGAGAGGTCTGACACAGGGGGCAGCACCTGCACTGGAGAGGTCTGACACAGGGGGCAGCACCGGCACTGGAGATGTCTGACACAGGGGAGCAACACCTGCACTGGAGAGGTCTGACACGGGGCAGCACCAGCACTGGAGAGGTCTGGCACAGGGGGCAGCGCCTGCACTGGAGAGGTCTGACACAGGGGAGCAACACCTGCACTGGAGAGGTCTGACACAGGGGGCAGCACCGGCACTGGAGAGGTCTGACACAGGGGGCAGCACCTGCACTGGAGAGGTCTGACACAGGGGGCAGCACCGGCACTGGAGATGTCTGACACAGGGGAGCAACACCTGCACTGGAGAGGTCTGACACGGGGCAGCACCAGCACTGGAGAGGTCTGGCACAGGGGGCAGCGCCTGCACTGGAGAGGTCTGACACAGGGGAGCAACACCTGCACTGGAGAGGTCTGACACAGGGGGCAGCACCGGCACTGGAGAGGTCTGACACAGGGGGCAGCACCTGCACTGGAGAGGTCTGACACAGGGGGCAGCACCGGCACTGGAGATGTCTGACACAGGGGAGCAACACCTGCACTGGAGAGGTCTGACACGGGGCAGCACCAGCACTGGAGAGGTCTGGCACAGGGGGCAGCGCCTGCACTGGAGAGGTCTGACACAGGGGAGCAGCACCTGCACTGGAGATGTCTGACACAGGGGAGCAGCACCTGCACTGGAGATGTCTGACACAGGGGAGCAACACCTGCACTGGAGATGTCTGACACAGGGGAGCAACACCTGCACTGGAGAGGTCTGACACGGGGCAGCACCAGCACTGGAGAGGTCTGGCACAGGGGGCAGCGCCTGCACTGGAGAGGTCTGACACAGGGGAGCAGCACCTGCACTGGAGATGTCTGACACAGGGGAGCAGCACCTGCACTGGAGATGTCTGACACAGGGGAGCAACACCTGCACTGGAGAGGTCTGACACAGGGGGCAGCACCAGCACTGGAGAGATCTGACACAGGGGGCAGCACCTGCACTGGAGAGGTCTGACACAGGGGGCAGCACCAGCACTGGAGAGATCTGACACAGGGGGCAGCACCGGCACTGGAGAGGTCTGACACAGGGGAGCAGCACCTGCACTGGAGAGGTCTGACACAGGGGGCAGCACCTGCACTGGAGAGGTCTGACACAGGGGAGCAGCATCTGCACTGGAGAGGTCTGACACAGGGGAGCAGCACCTGCACTGGAGAGGTCTGATACAGGGGGCAGCACAGGCACTGGAGAGGTCTGACACAGGGGGCAGCACCGGCACTGGAGAGGTCTGACGCAGGGGGCAGCACCGGCACTGGAGAGGTCTGACGCAGGGGGCAGCACTGGCACTGGAGAGGTCTGATACAGGGGGCAGCACCGGCACTGGAGAGGTCTGATACAGGGGGCAGCACCGGCACTGGAGAGGTCTGACGCAGGGGGCAGCACCGGCACTGGAGAGGTCTGACACAGGGGGCAGCACCGGCACTGGAGAGGTCTGACACAGGGGGCAGCACCGGCACTGGAGAGGTCTGACGCAGGGGGCAGCACCGGCACTGGAGAGGTCTGATACAGGGGGCAGCACCGGCACTGGAGAGGTCTGATACAGGGGGCAGCACCGGCACTGGAGAGGTCTGACACAGGGGGCAGCACCGGCACTGGAGAGGTCTGACACAGGGGGCAGCACCTGCACTGGAGAGGTCTGACACAAGGGGGCAGCACCGGCACTGGAGAGGTCTGACACAGGGGGCAGCACCGGCACTGGAGAGGTCTGACACAAGGGGGCAGCACCGGCACTGGAGAGGTCTGACACAAGGGGGCAGCACCGGCACTGGAGAGGTCTGACACAGGGGGCAGCACCGGCACTGGAGAGGTCTGACACAGGGGGCAGCACCGGCACTGGAGAGGTCTGATACAGGGGGCAGCACCGGCACTGGAGAGGTCTGACACAGGGGGCAGCACCTGCACTGGAGAGGTCTGACACAGGGGGCAGCACCTGCACTGGAGAGGTCTGACACAGGGGGCAGCACCTGCACTGGAGAGGTCTGACGCAGGGGGCAGCACCGGCACTGGAGAGGTCTGACACAGGGGGCAGCACCGGCACTGGAGAGGTCTGACACGGAGCAGCACCGGCACTGGAGATGTCTGATACAGGGGGCAGCACCTGCACTGGAGAGGTCTGACACAGAAGGGCAGCACCAGCACTGGAGAGGTCTGACACAGGGGGCAGCACCTGCACTGGAGATGTCTGACACAAGGGGGCAGCACCTGCACTGGAGAGGTCTGACACGGAGCAGCACCGGCACGTCTGCAGTTATAGGTTTATTGCATAAGGCAGATGACAAGCTGCAGGAGGCGTCTAGAAAGAGGCTTATAAGGAGCTCTGATGGCAGGAACAGATGTCCGATACACTGACTAGTAAAGCGCCCCTCACTGAGGATGGGCCAAGGAGTCTGCAGCTAAAGGAGAGGAGAAGCAACAGCTGGGAAACAGGGACCACACGTCACCGCCATCACTGGCAGTACCCAAAGCAGGAAATGTCTGTCTGGAGCAGCTCCTTACCGGCTCGCAGAGCGGCACCATGGATACAAGGACAGCGGCCACAGTGCACAGAAGACGCAGGGCGGCGCCACTGGGAGACCAGAGATGCCACCAAACCGCTGGGACAGAATCAGCCAGCTTCCACTCACGTGACGGGCGCAGGACCGGAAGTGCTCTGACGCAGCTCAGAGAGACAGTGTGAGGAACGTCCTGCAGAATAGGGCAGCCACTAACAATGTCCGCTAGACACAGCGGAGAGGAGCGCGGTGTGCCGAGTGTAGCCGGATAATCTTCATGTAGCCCGTCTGTTCTAACGGAGGAGCTTCTGTGAGGGAAGCAGCCATGGCCTCCCTGCATATAGCTATGTGCTGCGGGAGTCTCCAGCCAGAGCTCACAGCGTCTAGCACCCTATGCCCCCCTGTGTCACTCTATATCTCCCTATGGCTCTATAACCCCCTATGTCACCCTATATCTCCATGTCGCCCTATATCACCTTATAGCCCCATGTCACGCTATATCCCCCTATGTCTCCCTATATCCCCATGTCACTGTCTCCCTATATCTTCCATGTCACACTATATCCCCCATTTCACCCTATGTCACCTTATATCCCCATGTCACCTTATATCCCCCCATGTCACACTATATCCCCCATGTCACCCTATATCACCTTATATCCCCCTATGTCACTCTATATCCCCCCATGTCACCCTATATCTCCCATGTCACCTTATATCTCCCCATGTCAACTTATATCCTCATGTCACTCTATATCACCCTATTTCTCCATGTCACCCTATATCCCCATGTCACTGTCACCCTATATCTTCCATGTCACACTATATCCCCCCATTTCACCCTGTCACCTTATATCCCCATGTCACCTTATATCCCCCCATGTCACACTATATCCCCCATGTCACCCTATATCTCCATGTCACCCTATATCCCCATGTCACCCTATATCCCCCATGTCACTCTGTCACCCTATATCCTCCATGTCACACTATATCCCCATGTCACCTTATATCTCCCCATGTCAACTTATATCCTCATGTCACTCTAGATCCCCCTATGTCACCCTATATCCCCCATGTCCCTCTATATCCCCCATGTCCCTCTATATCCCCCTGTCACCCTATATCACCTTATATCCCCCATGTCACACTATGTCCCCCTATGTCACCTTATATCCCCCATGTCACCCTATATCCTCCTATGTTATTATAATAGCGCCATTTATTCCATGGCGCTTTACATGTGAGGAGGGGTATACATAATAAAAACAAGTACAATAATCTTAAACAATACAGGTCACAACTGGTACAGGAGGAGAGAGGACCCTGCCCGCGAAGGCTCACAATCTACAAGGGATGGGTGAGGATACAGTAGGTGAGGGTAGAGCTGGTTGTGCAGTGGTTTGGTCTATCGGTGGTTACTGCAGGTTGTAGGCTTGTCGGAAGAGGTAGGTCTTCAGGTTCTTTTTGAATGTTTCCACGGTAGGCGTCTGGTATGTTGGGGTAGAGAGTTCCAGAGTAGGGGGGATGCGCAGGAGAAATCTTGTATGCGATTGTGGGAAGAGGAGATAAGAGAGGAGAAGAGAAGGAGATCTTGTGAGGATCGGAGGTTGCGTGCAGGTAAGTACCGGGAGACGAGGTCACAGATGTATGGAGGAGACAGGTTGTGGATGGCTTTGTATGCCATTGTTAGGGTTTTGAACTGTAGCCTTTGGGTAATGGGGAGCCAGTACAGGGATTGACAGAGGGGAGAGGCTGGGGAATAGCGGGGGGACAGGTGGATTAGTCGGGCAGCAGAGTTTAGAACAGATTGGAGGGGTGCGAGAGTGTTGGAGGTGAGGCCACAGAGCAGGAGGTTGCAGTAGTCAAGGCGGGAGATGATGAGGGCATGGACTAGGGTTTTTGCAGATTCTTGGTTGAGGAATGTACAGATCCGGGAAATATTTTTGAGTTGAAGACGGCAGGAAGTGGAAAGGGCTTGGATATGTTGTTTGAAGGAGAGATCAGTTTCAAGGATTACACCGAGGCAGCGAGCTTGTGGGACTAGGGAGAGTGGGCAACCATTTACTTTAATGGATAGGTCTGTTGGGGGAGTCAAGTGAGATGGGGGAAAGATGATGAATTCTGTTTTGTACATGTTAAGTTTTAGAAATCTAGCGGAGAAGAAGGATGAAATAGCGGACAGACATTGTGGGATTCTGGTTAGTAGGGTGGTGATATCTGGTCCAGAGATGTAGATCTGTGTGTCATCGGCATAGAGATGATACTGAGAGCCGTGAGATACTATGAGCTGTCCCAGGCCTAAGGTGTAAATGGAAAAGAGCAGGGGCCCTAGGACTGAACCTTGCGGGACTCCAATAGATAGGGGGCGAGGTGAGGAGGTGGTGTGCGAGTGGGAGATGCTGAATGTCCGATCTGTTAGGTATGACAAGATCCAGGATAGGGCCAAGTCTGTGATTCCAAGGGATGAGAGGGTCCGCAGCAACAGGGAATGGTCTACTGTGTCAAAGGCAGAGGTCAGGTCCAGGAGGAGGAGGACAGAGTAGTGTCGCTTGGTCTTTGTCAGTTAATAGGTCATTGGTGATCTTAGGGCAGTTTCAGTGGAGCGGTGTGACCGGAAGCCTGATTGTAAGCCGTCGAAGAGGGAGCAAGAAGAGAGGTGGGAGGACAGTTCAAGATGGATGTGTTGTTCCAGTAGTTTTGAGGCAGAGGGGAGAAGTGATATAGGGCGATAGGTAGATACAGAGGATGGGTCAAGAGTGGGCTTTTGAGGATAGGTGGGATTGAGGCATGTTTAAAGCTTGAGGGGAAGACACCAGTTGTTAGTGATAGGTTGAAGAGATGGGTTAGGGTTGGGATGAAGACTGTGGTGAGGTTTGGGATGAAGTGGGATGGGATCGGGTCAAGTGCACAGGTGGTGAGATGTGATCTTGAGAGTAGAGTGGATAGTCGATCTTCTGTAATGGTGGAGAAGTTAGTTTTGGAGGAAGAGGGATGGGCAGTTAGGAGAAAGGGCTCTGGAGGTTGTTGACCAAAACTGTCTCTGATGTTATTAATCTTCTGCTTGAAAAATGAGGCAACGTCTTCAGCTGGGAGGGAGGAGGTGCTGGGGGACGGAGGAGAGAATTGAAAGTGTTGAATAACTGTTTAGGATTGTGAGACGGAGGATATGAGAGATGAGAAGTTGGTTTGTTTTTCTTCAGTGCTTCAGTGAGTGAGGCCTTGAAAGTAGTGAGGGACTGTTTGAATGCGATGAAATGCTCATTGGAGTGGGATCTTTTCCATCTCCGCTTACAACCCTGGAAGCTCACCTCAGTTATTTGGTCAGGCTGGTGTGCCAGGGCTGTCTGTTAATTTTGCGAGCTTTGGTATGTGTGAGAGGGGCAACCGATTCCAAAGCTTCAGCTATTGTGATGTTATATAGAGTGGAAGCGGCATCCACAGTCTGTAGCGAACTTATGCCTGTAAGAGGGAGAAGAGATTCAGACAGTGAGTGTAGATTGAGGTGTTTAAGATTTCTGCGAGGGTGTGCAAGTTTGTGGGGTGGGGATTGTGGACAAGGGGTGGAGAGGGAAGAGAAGGTTGTGGTACGAAAGAGGAAGAGGCGATGTCACATTATATCCCCACGTCACACTATATCCCCCATGTCACCCTATATATCCCCCATGTCACCCTATATCCCCCATGTCACTCTATATCCCCCGTGTCACCCTATATTACCCATATCACTCTATATCCCCCATGTCACCCTATATCCCCATGTCACCCTATATCCCCCTATGTCACATTATATCCCCATGCCACCCTATATCCCCCATGTCGCTCTATATCCCCCATGTCGCTCTATATCCCCCATGTCGCTCTATATCCCCCATGTCACCATATATCCTTCATGTCACCATATATCCTCCATGTCATGCTATATCGCCCTATGTCACCTTATATCTTCCATGTCACTCTCTATCCCCGTCATCTTATATCCCCCATGTCACTGTCACCCTATATCCCCCATGTAACTCTATATCCCCCATGTCACCCTATATCCCCCATGTCACCCTATATCCCCCATGTCACCCTATATCCCCCATGTCATCCTATATCCCCATGTCACTCTATGCCCCACTATATCACCTTATGTCACCTTATATCCCCATGTCACTCTATCTCCCTGTCATCCTATGTCACTATATCTCCATGTTACCCTATGCCCCCCTATCCCGCTATGTCACCCTATGTCATTATATACCACTATGTCACCCTCTATCCCCATGTCACTCTATATCTCCCTGTCATCCTATGTCACCCTATATCTCCATGTCACCCTATATCTCCATGTCACCCTATATCTCCATGTCACCCTATATCCCCCTATGTCACCCTATGCCCAACTATATCCCCTTGTCACCTTTCATCCCCTTATGGCCTACTATATCCCCCTGTCACTCTACATCCCCCTATGGCCTACTATATCCCCGTCACCCTATAGCTCCTGTGTGGAGTCAATGGGCTATAGGCTGTGTGCATATGTCGTTTATTCAGATTTCCTAGGCGTTTTTGCCTTCATTCCCACTGGCATCTACTGTACACTGTCACGTGTAGAAAGCAGGCAGCTACCCAGCGGAATCCACAGGAAGAAAAACAGTTTCTGATCAAGCTGTATAAGGTTACATGTCTGAAATCCCGAGTTGCTGCAGGTTAGACGCTGCGCACTTATGAAGAATCAAACCTCTAGTGGCCAGCTGTGACAGCGTAGAGGATGGGATTTCGAGAAATCCCATGCCCACACTATGCGTCCACAGACGTTCGCGGATCACCAGCAGAGACTGCCATGTGGCGCGTCTCTCCAGACCGCAGCATGTCAATTTATCTTGCAGAGACGCAAGTCTCCACAAGATTAATCTCACCCATAGAATGTATTGGACGTGGTGATTCCGCATGGATAAGTGAACACCTGCGGATTCATCTGCGTTCAATAGACTGCAGTGCTTTGGACGCAGTGAACATATGCTGCGTCTAGATTGCTACTTCCAGATCGTGGGCACCCAGCCTAAGATGGAATATGTACACAACAATATCGATTTGATGTGCTGTGTGCCCATTATATGGGTAGCTCTGAAAAATAACGCTATAGCTAGTTGTATCGGACAGTGCTGAAGTTGGTTTCTTATTCATTCACTTTCTTATTCGGGGCTGAGGTTAGTTTCTATTTGGCACTTTCTCATTTTGCAGGGTTTTTCTTTCAGTTTTTTACATGTTTAACAGCAAAATCAGAATAATAAACTACAAAGCGAGGTGCCCTGATGTGATTACACTGAAAAGCAGCTTCAAAAATTATAAACCTGGCACAAAAATGGGCATCAAAGTAGCCACCAAAGGGCATTATTGAAAGGGTTAAATGATTTTGGGCCACTGATCTCAAAATGCAGACACCCAGTTAGTGATGCCTCACATCAAATTCAGGTCACTCCAGCCTGGCCCAAAACGGTTCTGGGCTGGCATCAAATTAGGCAAATAGCCAGTTTTCACACTTGAATACATAACTGGTGTTTTTAAGGAGTTAAATGACTTTGGCCCACTGAATTCACACCACAGTTAGGCCGGTGTGTCACACATGTGCAATGCGAGAAACTCGTGCGAGTCTCTCTCATCAATTCCCGGCACTCGGGACCAGAGTGTGTGGCTGCATGTATTTCTATGTACCTGAACGCCCCGGTCCCGAGTGCCGGCGGCAGTGCCGGGAATTGATACGAGAGACTCGTGCGAGTTTCTCGCATTGCACTCGCAATTGTAATGTAAGTGGGTGCATTATGTCCTTGCATTTTTCTTGCCCATCCCGGTACCATATGTTATAATGTTATATTTTACCTTTGACTACTGCTATTGGGTATGTTTCATAATGGACATATTTATTACTGCTGCTTTTGTATAAGGACTAGGAGATGTTCATTGTTTATCATGGGGAAAGCGTAGTACTCTGTTTGGCCCACTAGATGGGGATATAGTTTTGTTTTCAATGTTTTATTTATTGAGAATCATAAGATGGTTGACATCAGCAAACAAAGAATCAATTAGGGTAAACTCGAAAAACAGAAGAGGCATTGAAATATCACTTTTTTTTTTTTTAAAGCCATTCAAGTCTCAAGGAATAAATGACATCTAGTAAAGTACCTAAAATACCAGAAATAAGAAATAATTGCCACCATCAAAACATCATTAATACAGAAAATGAAAGATTTTTTATTTCTATTAACAAACCAAATAAAGTTGGTTAGCTGAAGCTCTGGGGATCAAAAAGTCACCATTAGTTATGAAACCAACTAGAAACAACACATAAAGGGGTAAATGGAACTAAAGGACGGTGTCATGGAAAGGGGGAGGGAAAATGGGAGGGAAATAGGTCCGCTGGTGCATCGGTGATGGGGATATAGTGATGCTCAGAGTATAAATAGTTAATGTAGAAGGGGCTAGCTGTGGTTAAGCCAAAGAGCATCCAGCATTTTTGTCAGTTGGACCAGAGAGCCCTGAGGCCATGTTCACACGTTGCGGTTTTTAACGCGGAACCGCAGCGATTTTGATGCTGCGGGTCCGCAGCAGTTTCCATTGCGTTTACAGTAACATGTAAACCTATGGAAACCGCAAACCGCTGTGCACATGCTGCGGGAAAAACCGCAGCATGTCACTTCTTTGTGCAGAACTGCAGCAGTTCTGCACCCATAGACCTCCATTGTGAAGGTCAAACCCGCAGATGAAAAACTATCTGCGGGTTTGCTGCGGATTGGGTGTCAGAAACCGCTGCAGCAGGAAGTGATGTCAGGCGGGAGGAAGTGCGTGGGCGGAGTGTGGTCATGTCCAAGTCGGAAGTGACCATCGTCATGGAGGCATATCGTCGTATGGGGATTGATGTCGGGCGTCTGATCGATCTGGTATGTATGTGTGTGTGTCTGTCTATGTGTGTAAAGTCTGTCTGTGTGTGTGTATGTGTCCCCATGCGATGATAGTGCCACCCAATTGTGCTAAGTCGCCGTATGGGATTACTACTCCCATCCGGTATTAGGATGGGAGAGTTGTCCCTGTGTCCGGCGACTTAACACATAAAATACACATACAATATACGTAACATACATGACAGACATCACATACACCATATAACAGAGTATATACTCACCATACAGAACATACACCTACGCGAAGCCCTCGGTCCCCTAGGAAAAAATCCCCAAAAAATAAACCAAATCCATACTCCCTGTCCGCAGAATCCAGTAACGAGTGTCCCACGCCGATCGCTTGCTCTCCGGCGATACACTACCAGGAGCGAAGCTCCTAGCAATGTATCGCGTACTTTACCGGAGTTCAGCGGCTCCGGCATCTCAATTTACGGCACTAGAGCTGCGTGTGAACTTTCCCACGCAGTAGTGCCGTAAAGCGAGAGTACCGGGGTCAATGAACGCCGGTAAACTCGCGCATGCGCAGTTACACACTGACAGGAGCCGGAGCTCCTGTCAGTGTGTTGCTGCAGCCATGGAGAGCAGACACATCTCCGGATGTGTCTGTTCTCCATGGCAGATCGTCGTGGGACACTCGTTGGATTTCTGCGGACAGAGGGAGTATGAATTTGGTTTGTTTTATTTTTTTTGCAGGACGAGGGTCTTCAGGTGGATTGAGCGTACAATAAAGGACTTGTCAAAAAGTGTGCGTAATTATTTCATTAAAATATTTTTTATACTGTCTGTCTTTTTTTTTAAACTTTACTAGGATTAATAATGGATAGGCGTCTTATTGACACCTCTCCATTATTAACCGGGCTTAATGCCACCTTACAATAGCAAGGTGGCATTAACCCCTCATTACCCCATATCCTACCGCTACACGGGAGTGGTAAGAGAGGGGCTAAGTGCCGGAATTGGCACATCTTTTAGATGCGCCTTTTCTGTGGCGACTGCAGGCTTATATTTGTAGCCGGGGGGGGGGGGGGGGGAAACATCCATGGCCCCTTTCCTAGGCTCTGAATATAAGCCCACAGCTGTCTGCGTGGCCTTTCTGGCCTAAAAATAGGGGGACCCCAACTCTTTTTTGGGGGGATCTCCCTATATTTGAGAGCCAGCAAGGCTACGCAGACAGCTGTGGGCTAATATTCCTAACCTGGGAACAGCCATGGGTATTTTAACCCCTTCCCAGGCCACAAATATTGGCCCACAGCTGTCTGCCTAGCCTTTCTGGCCTAAAAATATATGGGGACCCTACGTCATTTTTTTTTGGGGGGGTCCCTTTATATTTGAGAGCCAGAAAGGCTACGCAGACAGCTGTGGGCTAATATTCCTAGCCTGGGAACAGCCATGGGTATTTTAACCCCTTCCCAGGCCACAAATATTGTCCCACAGCTGTCTGCCAAGCCTTTCTGGCCTAAAAATATAGGGGGACCCTACGTCTTTTTTTTTTGGGGTCCCTTTATATTTGAGAGCCAGAAAGGCTACGCAGACAGCTGTGGGCTAATATTCCTAGCCTGGGAACAGACATGGGTATTTTAACCCCTTCCCAGGCCACAAATATTGGCCCACAGCTGTCTGCTTTTCCATTCTGGTGCTGATAATTCCACGGGAGGCCACGCTAATTTTGGCCACATCGCGTATTTTTTTCTTTTTTTTTTAAATAGTATTTAGGTTAGGGGTAGGATTGTGATTAGGGTTGGTGTTGAGATTAGGGTTATGGTTGGGATAGCTATAGTGTTGTGATTAGGGCTCATTTCCACTTGTCCACACACATCCGTGTCTCGCAGGTTAAAACCAAGCTCTGGCGCCAGCAATCCAGAGCGGATCATGAGGCCACTCAGCAACACATGGAACCGCACACTCCGCTCAGGATTGTCGGCGCCAGAGCTTGGTTTTAACCTGCGAGACACGGACGTGTTTGTCGCAAGTGGAAATGAGCCCTTAGGGATAGGGTTGAGATTACGCTTAGGGGTGTGTTGAGGTTAGGGTTCTGGCAGGGGCTGCAGTTGCACCAGGGGCCTGGAGCGTAGGTGGGCCAACAAAGTCTCTTTTGCCTATATAAAGAGACTATTGCTCTTAAAGAATAACAAAATTAGGGGGCCCATTTACCTTTGGCATAGTTGCCAAAGAGTTTGAAGTTACGACACTGTGTTCTTCTGTTCGGTCTGCCGTTATGTTGTGTTAGTGTTTTTTGGTATTATTTGATGTTTGGGTTTCTTGTTTGTTCTTGGGTTACTGTAGGGGTTATAATAAAATATATCCCAATTTTAGAAAAAAATTATCTTTAATATTACTTTACTGTTTGATATAGTATCAAATGACAGTATTGTATTCATTGTAGGTTCGTGATTACCCTGCCATTTGGGGCCCTGCCGATGAGTCTTATAAAGACAAATACTTCAGGGACCTTGCATGGACCAAAATATTCCGCAACCTATTTCTGGAATGGGACTCCTATCCAGGGGCAAAGCAACTGCAAATTGGTAATTATAATGTTATTTAGTATTTAATATTTGATTGTATTACAATTGCACTTTGATTATATATCTATAATGTTGTTTTGTTTTGTTTTTTTTCTAGAAAAAGATGTGAAGCAAAGATGGCGCTCCGTCAGGGACCGTTTTCACAAATGTATAAATGCTTGCGATAAAAGTGGCTCGTCGCCAAGTCAGAGAACTTTCCCGTTTTACGACGAGCTACAGTTCCTTATCACCAGCCGGACATTGCGGAGGTAATTTAGAAACCACAAATATACATGTAGCCTGTTTCCATGTGCAGTTGCACAGTTGGCTGCGTATTCAACGCTTTGTCCTGCCACCACGTTCAATACGCAGCATCCAGATGTGATAGTATAGTGAAGAGAGGATTTTCAGAAATCCCGTCTGCACTATGCTTCCAAAGACAGAGGTGTCATACCTACCCTACGGAACCACACATGCGTTGTGTTTCTTGACACCACACCATGTCTATTTATCTTGCATTGGCACTTTGACTCTGCAAGATAAATATCACATTTTATTTATAACATGTGGTGATAACGCATGACTTACATGAAAACATGCGTTATCACCACACAAGCAAAATAGTGGACCTACATTTTGACTTAGCGGCCTATTTGCTGCGTCTACAACTTTGCTCTTTCTCAGCCTTCTAAAATTCTGTATTAATTAATAATTGTTCTCTTTTTTTCTCACAGGACTGAAGGCACCATCTCAACACCTGATGTGGATGACACCAACGCCACAGAGGATGGAGCAGGCAGTTCCTGTGGAGTGGGAGGGACCATCTCTCCATCCCTTACCACAGCTTCTGCTGCTGCCACATGTTCAGCAGCTGCTGCAGCCACATCCCCTTCAGCAGATGCAGGAGCATCTGGTTCCGCAGAAGCTGTGGTAACGGAGAAGAGAGCTGCCTATCCGGTGGCAGGAGAGCCGAAAAAAAAAAATCAAAGAAGAGCAATGATGACCCAACTGTTCAAATCACTACAGACACCCTCGATTTGCTGAAAAAATCATCTAGCGAGGATCATTGCGATTCCTTTGCGTTAACTGTATCGAGGAAGACTCGCTCACTGCCACCGGATAGGCAGTCTCTATTTATGTCTATGGTCCAGATGTCCCTCACCACTCTGGAGGACCCTGCTCCAATTCTACCTTACAACGAGGTTTTTATGGGGGTGTTGGGACTGTTTAGGGCCCGACATAGAGCACCAGAACCACAATCAAGACCGCATTATTTTTCCACCAGTCAACAAGCCAGTTATGCGGATAGAGGAACAACCCAACAACTGGGTTCATTACCGGGCCAAACTTCACAGACAGACCCTGCAAACTATGGTTATTCTCCCGATTATACCTATCTGCAGTAGGATGTTAATTATTAAATGCTCCAGTTGCACGTTGCCTTGACAAGGGGCAGTTCAGTTTATTTCATATTGAAAAATGTATGACAAAATTTGTCATTATTTCTTTGTTGTTAAAATAAACTTTTTTTTCAAAAATTCATCTCTGGTTTTTAAATACTTTAGCGTAAGGGGACAAGGCCTCTATGTCTGACGGTGTCATGGGTATATGGGCACTGGATTATGGAATGGGGGTTGTGTGATTGGTATATGTTCATTGGAGTATGAGATGGAGAAGAGTCATACATTTTTTAAAATAAACCACTTTTTTATCGAAAAAGAATCAAATGGAAGTAAGACAAAATAAATTTTTATTTCACTGAAATCCAAATGGAATTTTTTTTACAAAAAAAAAATAATAATTAAACACAATTGTCTTGATTGTTGTCGATTTTGATTCATAGGGATTTTGACTTCTTTTCACAACAGTTGTCAGTGATGTAGGCATCTTTTTTTTGGAGGGTCAATGTTGATGCATCCTTCTCTGCTGGTCAGGCTGCCCAACACTAGCACAGGAGTATTGCCAGTGCACGGCACCTTCTGGACTCATAAAGTAGTCATCAAAGGTTTCTCTCACACGCACACCCGAGTTGGACGGCCTTCCCAGACCCACGTTCACCACTGGATTAAATACTGGCTGCTGGTACTCCACATCTACGTCAGTGTTGTACTCACGAGCGTAGTTGTGGAGTACACAGCAAGCCTTAATCACAGCGTCAATGGTGTCTGTGTCCAACTGGATGGCAGTGTGAAAGATCCTCCACTGACTACTCATGATCCCAAAGGTGCATTCCACATATCTGCATGCACGACTCAGCCGATAATTAAAAATCCTCCGCCGGGCATTCAGTCCCCTTCGTGGGTATGGGCGCAGCAGGGTTGTCGTTAAGGGAAATGCCTCATCTGATACCATCACAAAGGGTACTGGATGTGTGGAACCCGGCAAAGGTCTTGGGGCTGGGAGCGTTCCGCCATCTTGAAGAATTTGCATCCCAATCTGTGAGGTTCGCAACACCCGAGAATCCCCAGTACTACCATAGGCACCAACGTCAATGGCAACAAATTTGTAATGGGCATCAGCCACCACCATCAGGACCACAGAAAAATACTTCTTATAATTAAAGAAGCGTGATCCTGATCGTGGTGGCTTCAGCACTCTCACATGTTTACCATCGACTGCACCTATGCAGTTTGGGAAATTGGCCACAGACTGAAAGCCTGCTGCAACCTGCAGCCAAGTCTCCTCGGTTGGGGAAGGCATCACGATGGGCTGCAACTTCTGCCAGATGACGGTACATGTGCACCTCACAATTTTAGAGATGGTGGATTTACCAACTCTAAATTGGAGGTGCAGGGATGTATAGCTCTCTCCTGTGGCCAAAAATCTGCAAAGAAGCAAAAAAGAATGTTAGAAATGTCACACAAAAATGTAAGGAAACATGTCAGTAGTTATGGGCACTATAATATGCGTCCAGCACCTTTCATGTCTTATGTAAAGCATTCTATAATGGTGGCCTTACCACCCGGCACAACACAAAGGGTATACAAAAAAAAAAAAACGCCTGTGACAACAGATGGGACTTGCAGGTCCATGTCCAGCCACTCCAATGTTTAGCCAACGCCACAGCCTTTCTGCTTGGTTCAACGCACTAATCTGGCCTCTTGACGGCAGAAGTAAGTCCTTCAGTGATCGAAAGCAAGGAAAGGTGGAGAAGCCCACCTCATGCACATCTGCGCACTTTTCTCTATCCTTATTAGGACACTAAAGTACGTCGGCGCAATAGAGCAGCAGAGTGATATCGCAAGAAGGGAGGCGCAGGACCTGGACACAGCTATGGTATAAGATCACACCCACGTGCAACACCCATGGGTATAATCAAAATCATGTGTGTAATTGTTGTGACCTATCTCGACTGACTCGGGGCCTTAATTATAGAATGCTGTAGATAAGGCGTAAAATATAGTGGCAGCATCTGCAAGCAACCAATAATGGAAACAGGTTCCTGGCGACTTGTAAACATTATATTTCCTGTACAATAAAACACTACAGCCGGGAGCGCACACACGTGAGATACGTCCGAGTCTCGCATGGTAATCCATGGTAATATGTTAGCCCAATATAAAAAAAAAAGCAAGACATCAGCTTACCTGATGTGTATGACGATTCAGGATTAGCAGCAGCAACCTCAGCATTGCAATCCGGTGTGGCGTGTGGAGCTGTATATGCGGGCAGCGATCTGGGCTACGCTCAGCACTCTGCGGAGCGCAGTCACAGTGTAAAATACGTCCGCTCATTATGATGTGTTTTTCCCAAAATGGAGGATGGAAGAAGAAGGGATTGGACAAGGAAATGACATCATTTTTTTTTTCCCCACTGAAGTTCTAAGCTTTATTTGTTTCAAAAACACAGACAATCTGCAGGGAAAACCGCATTAAAAACCGCACTGAAAACCGCATCAAAAACCGCACCAAAAACCGCACCTGCGTTTTCTGCCAAGAGCTGTGGTTTTTAGTGCAGAAAAATCCGCAGGTAAATCTGCAACGTGTGCACATACCCTGACAGGTCAGTCAGCCCCGTAACGTTTTTAAGACGGGAGCCCAGCCGTTCAGGGCCTGAGGACCACAGATGGCAGCACAGATTACGGCAGCGCAGATGGTATTGAGACGGCTAACAGCAGTACAGCAAAACAGGTCTCTCATCAAGTGGCAGCTTGCTACGTGGAAGGGTGCCCTTTTATCTGGGGCAAAGCGCACAGGAGAGTATCTGTGTGTGGTGAAGCTAGAGGACGCTGTGATGCCGAATGGGACGGGACGACCCGGGTACATGTTGAAGCAGGACAGGGAAAGCACAGGAAAAGTGACCGAGGCAAACTGTGTGGTACCCGAAGTGCATGCTGTAATTTAATTTGAACGGGCTGAGAACAGACAACAGTCAAGTTACTTGTTTAAAGTTGAAAATGGACTGTGTCTCTGTTTGTGAACTAGTGTCCAGAGGAAGCCCTGATGAAGTGTAGCATGAAGCAACAGGTATGCTGACATAGAACTGTGAACTACAGTGGGGCAAAAAAGTATTTAGCCAGTCAGCAATAGTGCAAGTTCCACCACTTAAAAAGATGAGAGGCGTCTGTAATTTACATCATAGGTAGACCTCAACTATGGGAGACAAACTGAGAAAAAAAAATCCAGAAAATCACATTGTCTGTTTTTTAATCATTTTATTTGCATATTATGGTGGAAAATAAGTATTTGGTCAGAAATAAACAATCAAGATTTCTGGCTCTCACAGACCTGTAACTTCTTCTTTAAGAGTCTCCTCTTTCCTCCACTCATTACCTGTAGTAATGGCACCTGTTTAAACTTGTTATCAGTATAAAAAGACACCTGTGCACACCCTCAAACAGTCTGACTCCAAACTCCACTATGGTGAAGACCAAAGAGCTGTCAAAGGACACCAGAAACAAAATTGTAGCCCTGCACCAGGCTGGGAAGACTGAATCTGCAATAGCCAACCAGCTTGGAGTGAAGAAATCAACAGTGGGAGCAATAATTAGAAAATGGAAGACATTCAAGACCACTGATAATCTCCCTCGATCTGGGGCTCCACGCAAAATCCCACCCCGTGGGGTCAGAATGATCACAAGAACGGTGAGCAAAAATTCCAGAACCACGCGGGGGGACCTAGTGAATGAACTGCAGAGAGCTGGGACCAATGTAACAAGGCCTACCATAAGTAACACACTACGCCACCATGGACTCAGATCCTGCAGTGCCAGACGTGTCCCACTGCTTAAGCCAGTACATGTCCGGGCCCGTCTGAAGTTTGCTAGAGAGCATTTGGATGATCCAGAGGAGTTTTGGGAGAATGTCCTATGGTCTGATGAAACCAAACTGGAACTGTTTGGTAGAAACACAACTTGTCGTGTTTGGAGGAAAAAGAATACTGAGTTGCATCCATCAAACACCATACCTACTGTAAAGCATGGTGGTGGAAACATCATGCTTTGGGGCTGTTTCTCTGCAAAGGGGCCAGGACGACTGATCCGGGTACATGAAATAATTAATGGGGCCATGTATTGTGAGATTTTGAGTGCAAACCTCCTTCCATCAGCAAGGGCATTGAAGATGAAACGTGGCTGGGTCTTTCAACATGACAATGATCCAAAGCACACCGCCAGGGCAACGAAGGAGTGGCTTCGTAAGAAGCATTTCAAGGTCCTGGAGTGGCCAAGCCAGTCTCCAGATCTCAACCCTATAGAAAACCTTTGGAGGGAGTTGAAAGTCCGTGTTGCCAAGCGAAAAGCCAAAAACATCACTGATCTAGAGGAGATCTGCATGGAGGAATGGGCCAACATACCAACACCAGTGTGTGGCAACCTTGTGAAGACTTACAGAAAACGTTTGACCTCTGTCATTGCCAACAAAGGATATATTACAAAGTATTGAGATGAAATTTTGTTTCTGACCAAATACTTATTTTCCACCATAATATGCAAATAAAATGATAAAAAAAACAGACAATGTGATTTTCTGGATTTTTTTTTCTCAGTTTGTCTCCCATAGTTGAGGTCTACCTATGATGTAAATTACAGACGCCTCTCATCTTTTTAAGTGGTGGAACTTGCACTATTGCTGACTGACTAAATACTTTTTTGCCCCACTGTACATGTGATGGGAGACCAGAGCGCATTGGAGCCGTTTACCTC
Organism: Ranitomeya variabilis; assembly: GCF_051348905.1. NCBI lineage: Eukaryota > Metazoa > Chordata > Amphibia > Anura > Dendrobatidae > Ranitomeya > Ranitomeya variabilis. The sequence continues at coordinate 636,535,323 of NC_135233.1, read as the reverse complement.
AGCCACGACTATGGCCCTGGCGCTCCCTCACAGTGACACTGGCCTTACACAGATAACCATGCCCTGCATCAAATTCAGATCACTCCAGACTTGGACAAATGGGTTCTGGCATCAAAGTGGACAAATGCTGCTGTGGCTCACAGTTGTATAAAGGGTCGTAACCAGCAGCTTGCAAATAAAATACCTCAATACATGTCCTAAAGTAAATACCGGTAATTCTATATAACAACAAACACTTATAGAGAAAGGAAGTAAAATGCCCAATTCAAAATGTAAACCTTTATTATTCCAGAAAAAAAGATAAAATACAAATATTTTAAAAAGAGCCAATGCAGAGTTACCATGTCATTCAGGCAATCGTAAAGATCTTTAAAAAGTATGGTATCCATCACGTGCCATTGTATTGTCATGCGGGTACTGGGTAGACTACAGCTGATTACCCGGGCCCCTGCGATATCCCTCAGACTAGGGAAAACCCTGTCTGTCCCTCTCCCAGAATTTACACTGATGGTGTGCTTGTCTGGGCCGCCAGGCCTGACCCTGACTCCTGTTTCAGCCTTATGCTGAAACCTCCACCTGCCACCCAGTGATTAAACCACACACCAACCTCCACAGAAAGCACAGACAGGGAAAACTAAAAAACGCACCACGCCGCAGACACACAGGAAAACACTATAATGTGCACAGGGCAAAACAAACACAAATATAGGAAGGAGAAATATGACAATGGATAATACACCACCAGATACGATATTTCTTCTCCTAGACTACCACTCCAGACCGAGATCACCAGGCACAAGACACAAGCTATAATTGGCGACGCCCAAAGTCCAGAATGACTATTTAAAGGCCACGGGCGTGACCCAGCCTCCAACCAGATTACCAGCTAGATTAACCCCGGACAACCTGGATAAAATCTAGCCGGCGCCACTGAGCGTATAGTGGACGAATGTGGAATTACCGCTGTCTGTCGGACACCCTAGTGTGAATAGCATCCGACATGACAGTACCCCGCCTTCTACGAGGGACCCCAGGGCCCTCACGACTTATAGGACCCGGCTTGTCCGGATGGCGGCGGTGAAACATACTGACCAGCCGGTCCGCATGTATGTCCGAAGCTGGTACCCAAGCCCTCTCCTCCGGCCCATAACCACGGCAGTGTACCAGGTACTGTAATGTGCGGCGCACTATACGAGAGTCAACCACCTTGGAGACTTCAAACTCCAAATTGCCATTCACCAAGACTGGAGGTGGCATTGGCGCCGCGTCAACGGAACCCACCACCTTCTTTAAAAGAGATCTGTGAAACACGTTGTGTATTTTATATACCGTAGGAAGCTCCAATCGGTAGGCTACCGGGTTAATGATGGCGGCGACCTTAAATGGACCAATAAACCTTGGACCCAATATCAGGGATGGTACTTTGAGTTTTATGTTTTTTGTGGACAACCACACCCAATCACCCACACTCAGGTCCGGACCTGGCACACGTCTACTGTCAGCCACTCGTTTGTACCTTGCACCCAAGCTCAGCAAGCGCTGTTTCACTCTCCTCCAAACGGATGACAGTTGTGCTCCTAGCTGGTCCTCCTCCGGAACGCCAGCAGAGCCACCCTGAAGCAGAGTACAAAATTGAGGATGGTGCCCATAAACACAAAAGAACGGGGACTCCCCAGACGATTCCTGGCGGTGATTATTAATGGCAAACTCAGCCAAAGGAAGGAACGTCGACCACTCCTCCTCGTTGTCAGAAACAAAGCAGCGTAAGTACTGCTCCAAATTCTGGTTCATACGCTCGGTTTGACCATTTGACTGAGGATGAAATGCCGAAGAATGCGACAACTTGATCCCCAGCCGTGAGCAAAATGCTTTCCAAAACTTTGCCACAAACTGAGTGCCCCTATCAGACACTATGCGGGACCCCGTGAAGTCTGACCACCTCCTGCACAAAAACCTGAGCCAGAGTCTTCGCGCTAGGCAACGAAGGCAAGGACACAAAGTGCGACATCTTTGAGAACCGATCAACAACCACCAAGATGACCGTGTTCCCAGCTGAGGAGGGTAGGTCTGTAATAAAATCCATGGAGATCTCCGTCCATGGCCTACTGGGTACCCCTAGAGGATGTAATGAGCCAGCAGTACGGGAGCGAGGCATCTTAGCCCTAGCACACGTGGTACATGCTGATACGTACGAGACCATGTCCTGTCGGATTTTGGGCCACCAAAACCGACGCGACACCAACTCCAAGGTACCCCTAACCCCTGGATGGCCAGCCAGAACAGTATCATGATGCTCACCCAACACCTTTAGGCAAAGATGGAGCGGTACAAATGATTTGTTAATGGGAAGCTCTGGTGGTACTTCCTCCTGAGCCTCGGCAATCTCAGCCTCAACCTCTGTCGTGAGAGTCGAGACCACTACACCCTTTTGGAGGATGGGAACCGAATCTTCCCGAGGTTCTCCCCCCGGAAAACACCTGGATAAAGCATCTGCCTTAGTGTTCTTAGACCCCAGACGGTACGTGACAAAAAAGTTGAATCGCGTGAAAACCAATGCCCAGCGAGCCTGCCTGGGGGACAGACGCTTGGCTTGACTCTAAATAAAGCAGATTTTTATGGTCGGTGATAACTGTAACCTGGTGGACCGACCCCTCCAAGAAGCGTCGCCATTCCTCAAAAGCCAACTTGATAGCCAACAACTCCCTGTTGCCGATATTGTAGTTACGTTCGGCGGGCGACAGCTTCTTGGAAAAGTAGGCGCATGGACGCAACTCGCCCAAGGATGAGCCTTGACAGCACCGCCCCCACCCCAACCTCAGACGCATCGACTTCCACGGTAAATGGTTTTGATACGTCCGGTTGCACCAGAATGGGGGCCGAAGCAAAACTGTTCTTCAGAAATTCTAATGCGCGCACAGCAGCCTCAGGCCAGGCGGAGAAATTAGTACCCTTTTTCGTCATGTCAGTAAGCGGTTTAGCAATGGTAGAAAAATCTTTGATAAATTTTCTATAATAATTAGAAAATCCAAGGAACCGCTGGAGTGCTTTTAGGTTATCAGGCCGTTCCCAATGCAGCACCGCTTCCACCTTAGCGGCGTCCATTTTAAACCCTGAAGCAGACACAATATAACCCAAGAAAGGCAACTCCTGAACCGAAAATACACATTTCTCAAGTTTTGCATAGAGCTTATTTTCTCTGAGTAGCTGTAACACCTGCCTCATATGCTCTAAATGAGTATCACGGTCGCATGAATAAATGAGAATGTCATCTAGGTACACAATAACGAATTTCCCCAGTACATGCGAGAACACATCATTTATGAAATGTTGAAATACAGCAGGCGCGTTTGTCAACCCAAATGGCATCACCAAATTTTCAAAATGACCCTCAGGAGTATTAAAAGCCGTCTTCCACTCATCACCTTGAAGGACTCTAATGAGGTTGTACGCCCCCCTGAGGTCAAGCTTGGAAAACCACTTAGCACCAGCCACCTGGTTGAACAAATCAGGTATCAGTGGCATAGGGTATGGATCACGAACCGTAATCTGGTTTAACTCCCTGAAATCCAGACACGGGCGTAGTCCGCCATCTTTCTTCTTAACGAAGAAGAACCCCGCTGCCACCGGCGAGGACGAAGGCCTGATGTGCCCTTTGCTCAAACTCTCAGCAATGTAGTCTTTTAAAGCTTGCCTCTCAGGACCAGAGATGTTAAACATCCTAGCTTTTGGCAATTTGGCCCCTGGTTTATAACTAATAGTACAGTCATAGGGTCGATGTGGTGGCAATTCTGAGCAACCCTTCCCAGAGAACACATCTGCGAAATCCAGCAGTGACTCAGGAATGCTAGGAGTCACAGCGGACACACGTGTGGCCAGGCAATTCTCCTGGCAGAATCCGCTCCACTGAATTATGTCCTGAGTTTTCCAGTCAATCACCGGGTTGTGCATAGACAACCATGGAAAACCCAGAACCATTTGAGCAGGAAGATTACTGAGCACCCTACATGTAACTTGCTCAGAATGTAGGACCCCAATGTGGAGTTTAACCTCAGCCACAAACTCAGTAATCTCCCCCTGTGGGAGTGGAGTAGCATGGATGGTGACCACCCGGATAGGATGAGGCAGTTTTTCGACCGTGAACCCAGCCGTGCGCGCAAACTCCTCATCAATGAGATTAGTGGCCAACCCACTATCCAAAAAAACAGTGATTGGCAGCTCTCTGCCAGCGACCATAACTCTGGCAGGGAGCATACATTGAGAGACCACCATGGAGGATATGCATAAGCTCAGATTGGCCTCCTCCACACCCTCTGAGCTTAGTAGTTTTCCGCCGTTGCGCTTTTCTTAGAAAACAGAGGACAAGCATTTACATAATGCCCTTTTTTACCACAACAAAAACAGGCTCCCTGCTTCCTGTGTGAGGGGGCTCGATGATGTGACACCCCTGCGATTTGCATAGGCTCCGTGGGCTCACCTGCAGCAACCTCACGTGCACCTACGCCCTCCTCCATAAGCGGCGTCTCTTGCACCCCCTGACGCAAACGGCGATCAATGCGGACAACAAGACTCATGGCAGACTCTAGAGAAGCAGGAGTCTCATACATCAGGAGGGCTTGTTTAACCCTTCTCGAAACCCCATGTACAAACTGACTCCGCAGCGCAGGGTCATTCCATTGTGTGTCCACCACCCAGCGGCGAAATTCAGAACAGTAATCCTCTGCCATTCGCTCCCCCTGGCGGAGAGTGCGTATTTTAGATTCTGCTAGAGCCAACCTGTCAGGATCATCATATATGAGTCCAAGAGCAGAAAAAAAAACTCCACTGAGTTAAATGCAGCTGAATCAGATGGTAATGAAAATGCCCATGCTTGGGGGTCTCCGTTCAGTAATGACAATACCACGCTGAGCTTCATTACCTGAGGAAACCGGGCGCATACGAAAATATAATTTGCAAGCTTCATGAAAAACAACAAATTTACTGCGTTCCCCAGCAAGCCTCTCAGGTAAAGGGATCTTTGGCTCTGCAACTCTACCTGCAGTTTCAGCTTGCACATTAGATACTACAAGACCCTGTTGCTGAACTGCCCCCTTCAACTCAGTGACCTGTAAGGACAGCACCTCCAACTGGCGGGTTATGGAAGTCATGGGATCCATGGCATCCAAAATTTATTTAGGCCGATTATAATGTCATGCGGGTACTGGGTAGACTACAGCTGATTACCCGGGCCCCTGCGATATCCCTCAGACTAGGGAAAACCCTGTCTGTCCCTCTCCCCGAATTTACACTGATGGTGTGCTTGTCTGGGCCGCCAGGCCTGACCCTGACTCCTGTTTCAGCCCTATGCTGAAACCTCCACCCTCCACCCAGTGATTAGACCACACACCAACCTCCACAGAAAGCACGGACAGGGAAAACTAAAAAACGCACCATGCCGCAGACACACAGGAAAACACTATAATGTGCACAGGGCAAAACAAACACAAATATAGGAAGGAGAAATATGACAAAGCATAATACACCACCAGATACGATATTTCTTCTCCTAGACCACCACTCCAGACCGAGATCACCAGGCACAAGACACAAGCTATAATCGGCGACGCCCAAAGTCCATAATGACTATTTAAAGGCCTCGGGCGTGACCCAGCCTCCAACCAGATTACCAGCTAGATTAACCCCGGACAACTTGGATAAAATCTAGCCGGCGCCACTGAGCGTATAGTGGACGAATCTGGAATTACCGCTGTCTGTCGGACGCCCTAGTGTAAATAGCGTCCGACATGACATGTATAGTATCTACCAAAAACTGTTTACAATCAGTGATCAGTTAAACCAATAAATTGCTATGTGGAATAAAAACATTTAGTTTAATATGGAAAATGTAATACACCCAAATTACCAAGTGGTCATAACTGAAAAGTGCAGTCAATATCAAATGGATAATCGTTGCTCAAAACCTAACCAGACATAATGGCCATACATATAAAGTGCAGTGCAAAAGATCACTTGTCACCTGAACAGTAGGATTCGGAGTCCGTACTGAACACCTGACCGGTGAAAAGGTTACCTCTGGTCACAGGCGTCAGCTACTCCCATCAGCCTTTGCCCGCTTTCACCGAAAACAATGAGAATGGCGCCGCTAATGGAAGTATTCATCAACCGGCGCCTGTGCGATAAATAAATAAAAAAATGACATGGGGTCTCTTCTATTTTTGATAACCAGCACAGGCAAATCTGACAACCAGCCAAGTTAAAGCAGGCAGCTGAGGGCTGGTATTCTCAGGCTGGTAAGGGGCCATGGATATTGGCCCCTTCAGCCTAAATATAGCAGCCGCCCAGAAAAAGCACATCTATTAGATGCGCCAACCCACAGCTTAGTGTCTATAATACTACTAATCCTATAGTTATATTGTAAATAAACACACAGCCAGAAAAGTCTTTATTTTAAATAAAAAAAACACTGTTACTTTTTTATTTAAAAATAACAAACACTGTATGCTCACCTAACACCTAACATCCATTCCACTGAAGCCATGATCGCCTGTAAAAAAAATAAAAATAAAAAGCAACCATACCCCTCACCTGTCCGTCCTTCTATCCCGTAATCCATGTCTGGGGATAAACAGTTTTCAAACTGGACGGTGCCAAGATGCGACCATCCAGGCTGAAAATCAGTGGAGAATGAGCTGCTTCGAGTGCAGCCTCAGTGACAAGCGGTGACGTCATTGCGGTTACTACTGCGTTCCCAGCCAGGCCCCTAAACTGCAGTGACCTCGGTAAGGCCGGGATGACACATGCGAGAAATACAGCCGAGTCTCGCATGTTAATACCCGGCATTGCCGCCGTCACTAAGGAGCGGAGCGTGCGGCTGCATGTATTGCTATGCGGTCGCACGCTCCACTCCTGAGTGACAGCAGCAATGCCGGGTATTAACATGCGAGACATGGCCGTATTTCTCGCATGTGTGATTCCGGCCTAAGATCACTGCTAGCACGGTGAGAAAAAGTCTTGAGTGCAGTGGTGCATTCCCAAACCAAGCTTTTTTTTTTTTAAAGAGAACCTGTCAGCAGGATTGTGCACAGTAACCAACAGACACTGTCAAGTTGGTGCCATTATACCGATTAAAATGATACCTTGCTTGACGAAATCTGTCTTGTGGTTGTTGTTTAATCTTCATTTTCAGTTTTGAGTTAATTATACGCTCGTGCTTTGGGGCGATTTCATTTGGTGCTCTGCTTAGATATTCATCAGTATGTCTTCTGACAGGTCACCGATCCCTCACTGACCTGCCCCCTAGTTTACATAATGAATATTATATAATTTTTTAAAAATCACCTTCTGCAGGCAGGCGCCTGCGCTGCAGCACAATCGCATCTGTAATGTGTATGTATTGTTTTTATTGGTGTACATAAATTTAAAAAAAAATCAGTCTGAAAATGGCGTCTCAACTACCTATAAAGTCGGTTTCACACGTCCTGATATTTCCAGTACTGGAAAAAACGGTATCTGTTAGATGTGCCTTTTCTGGCACTTAGCCCAGCTCTTCTTACTTGCCCTGTAGCGGTGGCAAGTGGGGTTTATATTTGTGAGGTTGATGTCACCTCTGTAATGTCAGGAGACATCAAGCCCATGGCTTAGTAATGGAGAGGTGTCTTATAGACACCTGTTATGATTTTCCCAATGGCAGGGAAATCAAAATAACAACGGACTAGCTCTCGGGTGATGGGAACTAAAGTGACCGTGACCTGAACCTGACACGACACTGGAAGTAGCCGGGGAGTGTTTCCTACGATGCCCTAGACACCACGCGCCAGCCGGAGATCTAACTACCCCTATCAGAGGAATATACAGGCCTGCCTTACCTCCAGAGATGAACCCCAAAAGGAGATAGCAGCCCCCCACAGATATTGACGGTGAGTCAAGAGGAAAAGACATACGTAGGATGAACAGCAGATTTAGCACAGTGAGGTCCGCTTACTAGATAGCAGAAGTACAGGAAAGAGTCACTTCACGGTCAACTTCAAAACACTACTCAAAAACACCATCCTGAAATTACTTTAAAACTCCAGTGACAACTCATGCCACTGGAGTGGCAATTTCAGTCCACGAGAGCTTCCAGCTACAGAGAGTCACATTGCAAATAGCTGGACAAAAATAGCATAAACTAGAAACAAAATTCAACTTAGCTGAACAGGATCTTGAGGCAGGAGAATGCAACAGAATGCTACTGATACATTGTTGGCCGGCATCAGACCAGCAGCCAAGCAGCCTTAAATAGGAAACTCCCCTAATGGGTGTCAACAGGTGATCAAGGATAGAAGAAGGCAAATAAGTGGCACTACCATAAAACACCACCGGGGGAGCCCACAAACAGAATTCACAACAGTACCCCCCCCCCCTTAAGGAGGGGGCACCGAACCCTCACCAGAACCACCAGGGCGATCTGGATGAGCACTATGAAATGCACGAACCAAATCAGGAGCATGAACATCAGATGCTGTCACCCAAGAATTATCCTCCTGACCATAGCCTTTCCACTTAACCAGATACTGAAGTTTCCGTCTGGAAACACGGGAGTCCAAGATCTTTTCCACCACATACTCCAACTCACCCTCAACCAGCACAGGAGCAGGAGGATCAGCAGACGGAACAACCGGCACTTCATACCTCCGCAACAATGACCGATGAAAAACATTATGAATAGTAAAAGATGCTGGGAGGTCCAAACGAAAGGACACAGGATTGAGAACCTCCAGAATCCTATAAGGGCCGATAAACCGAGGCTTAAACTTAGGAGACGAGACCTTCATAGGAACAAATCGAGAAGACAACCAAACCAGGTCCCCAACACAAAGACGAGGACCGACACGCCGATGACGATTAGTGAACTGTTGAGTCTTCTCCTGGGACAACTTCAGATTGTCCACAACCTGTCCCCAAATCTGATGCATTCTATCAACCACAGCATCTACTCCAGGACAATCCGAAGACTCCAATTGACCGGACGAAAAGCGAGGGTGAAACCCTGAATTACAAAAAAATGGAGAAACCAAAGTGGCAGAACTTGCCCGATTGTTAAGGGCAAACTCTGCCAATGGCAAAAAATCAAGCCAATCGTCCTGATCAGCGGACACAAAACACCTCAAGTAAGTCTCCAAGGTCTGATTAGTACGCTCAGTCTGGCCATTAGTCTGAGGATGGAATGCAGACGAAAAAGACAAGTCGATGCCCATCCTGGCACAGAACGCCCGCCAAAATCTAGACACAAACTGAGTACCCCTGTCAGACACTATATTCTCAGGAATACCATGCAAACGCACAACATTCTGAAAAAATAGAGGAACCAGCTCAGAGGAGGAGGACAATTTGGGCAAAGGTACCAAGTGAACCATCTTGGAAAAACGGTCACACACCACCCAGATGACGGACATCCTACGAGAAACAGGAAGGTCAGAAATAAAGTCCATAGAGATGTGCGTCCAAGGCCTCTTAGGAATAGGCAAGGGCAACAACAACCCGCTGGCCCGGGAACAGCAGGGCTTAGCCCGAGCACAAACATCACAAGACTGCACAAAAATACGTACATCTCGAGACAAGGAAGGCCACCAGAAGGACCTAGACACCAGATCCCTGGTGCCAAAAATTCCAGGATGACCTGCCAACGCGGAAGAGTGAACCTCCGAAATAACTCTACTGGTCCAGTCATCAGGGACAAACAGTCTACCAGGCGGACAGCGATCAGGCCTATCCACCTGAAACTCCTGCAAAGAGCGCCGCAGGTCTGGGGAGACAGCTGACAATATCACCCCATCCTTCAGGATGCCAGTAGGTTCGGAATCACCAGGCGAGTCAGGCTCAAAACTCCTAGAGAGGGCATCCGCCCTCACATTCTTAGACCCAGGCAGATATGAGACCACAAAGTTAAATCGAGAGAAAAACAACGACCAGCGCGCCTGTCTAGGATTCAGACGCCTGGCTGACTCAAGATAAATTAGATTTTTGTGGTCAGTCAAGACCACCACCTGGTGTCTAGCACCCTCAAGCCAATGACGCCACTCCTCAAATGCCCACTTCATGGCCAAGAGCTCCCGATTTCCAACATCATAATTTCGCTCAGCGGGCGAAAACTTTCGAGAGAAAAACGCACATGGTCTCATCACTGAGCAGTCAGGACCTTTCTGCGACAAAACTGCACCTGCTCCGATCTCGGAAGCATCTACTTCAACCTGGAACGGGAGCGAAACATCAGGCTGGCGCAACACAGGAGCAGAAGAAAAGCGGCGCTTAAGCTCCCAAAAGGCCTCCACAGCCGCAGAGGACCAATTAGCAACATCAGCACCCCTCTTGGTCAAATCAGTCAAAGGTTTAGCAATGGCAGAAAAACCCGCTATGAATCGGCGATAGAAATTAGCAAATCCCAAGAATTTCTGAAGACTCTTTAGAGAAGTAGGTTGTACCCAATCACAAATAGCCTGAACCTTAACAGGGTCCATCTCCATAGATGAAGGGGAAAAAATATATCCCAAAAAGGAAATTCTCTGAACCCCAAAAATACACTTTGAGCCCTTCACAAATAGAGAATTAGCTCGTAAAACCTGAAAAACTCTCCTGACCTGTTAAACATGAGATTCCCAGTCCTCCGAAAAAATCAAAATATCATCCAAATACACAATCATAAATTTATCCAGATATTCACGGAAAATATCGTGCATAAAGGACTGAAAAACGGAAGGGGCATTCGCGAGACCGAAAGGCATTACCAAATACTCAAAATGGCCTTCAGGCGTATTAAATGCGGTCTTCCACTCATCCCCCTGCTTAATCCGCACCAAATTATACGCACCACGTAGATCGATCTTAGTGAACCACTTCGCCCCCTTTATGCGAGCAAAAAGATCAGTCAGTAAAGGTAACGGGTACTGGTATTTAACTGTAATCTTATTCAGAAGTCGATAGTCGATACAAGGTCTCAATGAACCATCCTTTTTACCCACAAAGAAAAACCCTGCCCCCAGTGGAGACAAAGAGGGGCGAATATGACCCTTTTCCAAAGATTCTCTGATATACTCCCGCATAGCAGTATGTTCAGGTACAGACAAATTAAACAAGCGACCCTTAGGAAATTTACTACCGGGAATCAACTCAATAGCGCAGTCACACTCTCTGTGAGGGGGGAGAGAATCAGTTTTAGGCTCCTGAAAGACATAATAAAAATCTGACAGAAATGCTGGGATCTCAGAGGGAGTAGATGAAGAAATGGGAACCAAAGGTGCATCCCCATGAATCCCCTGACATCCCCAGCTCAGCACAGACATTGATCTCCAGTCCAAGACTGGATTATGAATTTGTAACCATGGTAATCCAAGTACTAATACGTCATGTAGATTATATAACACAAGGAAACGAATAATCTCCTGATGGTCTGGGGAAAGATGCATAGTCACTTGTGTCCAATATTGTGGTTTATTGCTAGCCAAAGGTGTAGAATCAATACCCTTTAAGGGAATAGAAACCTCCAGAGGCTCTAAATCAAACCCACAACGCTTGGCAAAGGACCAATCCATGAGACTCAGAGCGGCGCCAGAATCCACATAAGCATCCACAGTAACAGATGATAAAGTACAAATCAATGTCACGGACAAAAGAAATTTAGACTGCAAGGTACCCATAGAAAAAGATTTATCAACCTTTTTATCAACCTTCTTTATGCGTTTAGAGCATGCTGATATAACATGAGCTGGATCTCCACAATAGAAGCACAACCCATTTTTGCGCCTGTAATTCTGTCGTTCGCCTCTAGACAATACACTATCGCATTGCATATGCTCTGGTGCCTTTTCAGAGGTCACCGCCAAATGATGCACAGGTTTTTGCTCAGAAGATACCGCCATATGGTGCACAGGTTTTTGCTCAGAAGATACCGCCATATGGTGCACAGGTTTTTGCTCAAAAGATACCGCCATATGGTGCACAGATTTTTGCTCAGAAGATACCGCCATATGGTGCACAGATTTGCGCTCCCGTAAACGCCGATCAATCTGGATAGCCAATTTCATGGCATCATTCAGACCTGTAGGCACAGGGAACCCCACCATGACATCCTTCACGGCATCAGAGAGACCTTCTCTGAAATTAGCTGCTAGAGCGCACTCATTCCATTTAGTAAGCACCGACCATTTACGAAATTTTTGGCAGTATATCTCAGCTTCATCTTGCCCTTGGGAAAGAGCTATCAAGGCTTTCTCAGCCAAAATCTCTAAATTAGGTTCTTCATAAAGCAACCCCAAAGCCAGAAAAAACGCATCTACATTTAATAACGCAGGATCCCCTGGCGACAATGCAAATGCCCAACTTTGTGGGTCACCCCGCAATAGAGAAATAACAATCTTAACCTGTTGCGCAGGATCACCAGCAGAGTGAGATTTCAGAGACAAAAACAATTTACAATTCTCTCTGAAATTCAAAAAACGGGATCTGTCTCCGGTAAAAAATTCAGGCATAGGGATCTTAGGTTCAGACATTGGAGCACGTATAACAAAATCTTGTAAGTTCTGGACCTTTGTAGCCAGGTTATTCAGACCTGCAACCAAACTCTGTGGATCCATGATTCAAACAGGTGTAACCAAAGCCATTCAGAGATTAAGAGGAGAGGGAAAAAAAAAAAAAAAAAAAAAAAAAGGCTGAAGACTGCAGTTTAAGCAAGGAGTACAAAGGAGTACACTAAGGTGCACTTTCCAAACACAGAAGGAAAAAAAAAACCTTTTCATATCCTTTCCTGCTTTAGTGCATAGTTTTAACACATATGGCCGGCCAAACTGTTATGATTTTCCCAATGGCAGGGAAATCAAAATAACAACGGACTAGCTCTCGGGTGATGGGAACTAAAGTGACCGTGACCTGAACCTGACACGACACTGGAAGTAGCCGGGGAGTGTTTCCTACGATGCCCTAGACACCACGCGCCAGCCGGAGATCTAACTACCCCTATCAGAGGAATATACAGGCCTGCCTTACCTCCAGAGATGAACCCCAAAAGGAGATAGCAGCCCCCCACAGATATTGACGGTGAGTCAAGAGGAAAAGACATACGTAGGATGAACAGCAGATTTAGCACAGTGAGGTCCGCTTACTAGATAGCAGAAGTACAGGAAAGAGTCACTTCACGGTCAACTTCAAAACACTACTCAAAAACACCATCCTGAAATTACTTTAAAACTCCAGTGACAACTCATGCCACTGGAGTGGCAATTTCAGTCCACGAGAGCTTCCAGCTACAGAGAGTCACATTGCAAATAGCTGGACAAAAATAGCATAAACTAGAAACAAAATTCAACTTAGCTGAACAGGATCTTGAGGCAGGAGAATGCAACAGAATGCTACTGATACATTGTTGGCCGGCATCAGACCAGCAGCCAAGCAGCCTTAAATAGGAAACTCCCCTAATGGGTGTCAACAGGTGATCAAGGATAGAAGAAGGCAAATAAGTGGCACTACCATAAAACACCACCGGGGGAGCCCACAAACAGAATTCACAACAGACACCTATCCATTACTAATCCTATTGTTATATGGTAAATAAAGACACAGCCAGAATAAAATCCTTTCTCCTTCATCTCATTGGGGAACACAGACCATGGTCGTTATGCTGCTGCCACCAGGAGGCTGACACTAAGTAATACAAAGAAAGTTAGCTCCTCCGCAGTATTCACCCTCATGCTGGCTCCCAGTGAACCAGTTCTTGCTTAGTGTCCATAGGAGGCACATGCGTCTGCAATTCAGACCAGAAACTCTATATTATTTTAATTTTACATTTTTGAGTTTACTTTTTCCAAGCGAAGGGGCGACGGTCCTGTCAAGGCTACTTTCTCCCCGAATCATTAACAGGCGAGCACAGGGAGTGTCGCGTCCCTGTATCCTCTCCTGCGACATGAGATGCCATGCCTGAGCTGAATTTAGGGGCAACGGGTACCTTAAAAGGCACCGATCTCCCCACACCCTTATTGGACGAGCACATGGAGTGTCTCCTCCATGTATCCTCTTCCGCAGCCAGGCCTAATGACGGATATTCTGCCCTGTTCCATCCTAGTGAAAAAGGAGGGATCATCCAGTCTATTCAACCCTGCCAGGTAACATGCACCAGGCAACAATATTGCAAATCTTGGAAAATTTATTCAGAATAAAACAACTCGTTTCGGCTATATATTTGTTAAAAATAGCCTTCCTCAGACAAATATATGGCCGAAACGCGTTGTTTTATTCTGAATAAATTTTCCAAGATTTGCAATATTGTTGCCTGGTGCATGTTACCTGGGAGCGCTGAATAGACTGGATGATCCCTCCTTCTTCACTTCACGGTCTCCTGGCTGAGAGATCCGTTGTATCCAGACTGCTGCTGCATACCAGGAAAACCAGGCATCTTGTTCGGACCTTTTAGGTCAATATGCTATGATACAAGCTACACACAAGGTAAGCATTTTTAACCTACATCTTTGAGGTGAACGAAATTATTTACACTTAGATCTGCACCCCGATCTCTTGTTTCCCTCCACTCTCCCTAGACCCTGTAGCCTTGGGGTCCTGTATACTGTTCCATCCTAGGGGATTTAACCCCTTGAATGTACAGTGGCCCTCTTTTGGCATTTGAGCAGCCCCCACTGCACCACTACTGTTAAAGCGGATGGTACAAGGAGGCAGACGGTCCCTCTCCACCTCCCTATTAAAGGGATGTTGGATTGAGGGTTACCCCTTTATCCTTGCACTGTCCAAGACCAGCAGCAGGAGGATCTTCACCATACAGCTGGCTTGCCTGCCACCCGGCAGCTTCTCCGAGTAAGTGCCGGGGCTGGAGGGCTCCATACCAGTGGTCTGGGGTGGCGCTGGATAAGGGGGCCCATCCTGTCAGTGCGGGCGCGTATTAGCCCCTTACTGCGTTGGCGCCAAGAAATGTACTCCCTTGCTTCGAGTATAATTCAGAGGTTTACTGGATCTGGTCTTGCCAGTATTCTGGAAAATGGTGGACTCACTTTTTGAGGCCGTCAACCAATCTCTGTAGGTTGACGAGGACTCCGGTTCTGCTCCTGATCACACAGTGTCCTTCAAAACGACTAAACTCCCTCATAGAACATTTGCCATTCACCCGGACAGGGAGCGTCCGGATAAGCGATTCACTCAGGAAGCCAGCGCGGTATCCTTTTTGAGCCAACAGGTGAGCATGTGGAGCGTCGTCTCCATATATTTCCCCCCACAACGTGGGATGCCATGCTGGTTTTAATTTTCAGACCATAAATCCTTTTTCATTTTAATCCTTTTAATTTTTCATCAGATGACAGGGCAACGGATCCTTTCAAGGTTCCGATCTCCCCAAACCAACAACAGGCGAGCACGCGGAGTGTCACCTCCGCGTATCCTCTCCTGCGATGTGGAATGCCATGCCTGGGCTGACTTTTAAGGGCGACGGGTCCTTTAAAGGACACCGATCTCCCCACACCATCAACAGACGAACACATGGAGTGTCGCTTATATGTATCCTCTTCTGCTGCCAGGCCATTGCCGGACAACTAGCTCTGTCCACCCGGGGGCTAGAACTTCGTGGGAAGTTTGGTCCGAATCTCCTGTAGTAGACCCACTAGTATCCCGACTGGGAACAGTAACCTCCCGGAGGCAGTACAGCTAGCCAATCAAATCTCTCAAGCGGGAGACTATGTGGTCCACGCCTTGGATACAACTAGTTGCGCTGCACTGTCAGCAGCAAATGCCAGCATAATCAGAAGGGCAACATGGCTCAGAGAATGGAAAGCGGACGCTGCGTCAAAAAAAGTCTCTGACATCACTACCTTACCAGAGTGGTCAGTTATTCACCGAGAAGTTGGAAGCAATCTAGGCTGAACCACTACTTCTTCCCAATCAAAGCGTTCCCCACGCATGAACAAAGGATCGCACATTTCCTATGAACCCAACCAGCAGTGGAAGGGTTGTCCAAGACAGTCTAGATTTAAGGGATTTAGGTCCCAAAAAAGGATGGAAAAGTAAGACTGATCCTGGACCTCAAATTTCTAACAAGTTTATCAGGGTCTGCCTATTTCAGATGGAATTCCTCTGTTCGGTTATTACCTCAATGGGAAAACGTGGAGTTTCTAACATCCATTGTCATTTGGGATGCTTACCTCCATATTCCGATTCTTTTCTCATCAAAACTTTCTGCGTTTCGCCATTCGCGAACAGCATTTTCAGTTCATGGCTTCTTCCTTCGGCCTTGCTACCCACAGTGTTCACAAAGGTCATGGTGGCTGTCATGTCCATCTTGCACTCTCGGGGCGTGGTCATCCTATCCTATCTGGATGACTTTCTAGTCAAGGGACCGTACTTCCAGGTCTGCGCTGATTTCGTCTATATCACTTGTGATACCCTGTCTCGCCTCGGCTGGCTGATAAGCTTAAACAAGTCTTTCCCATTTCCAGCCCAGCAAATATCCTTTTTAGGGATGGTCCTGGACACCTCCTGAGGGTTGGTGCTTCTCCCTCGAGAAAAGGCCTTGGTCCTCCAACAGGGATCTCGCGCACTTTGGCCCTCGTCACCTCTTCCACCTAAGTTGCTATGAGGGTTCTGGGAAAAATAGGGGTGACAATGGAAACAGTCCCCTTCACTCTGCTTTTCTCTGTGAGTCAGACAGGCTCTCAGACAATGAACTTTGAGCTCCTCCCTCAAATTAAGGGAGAGCCTTTCTTCCGGTTCAATGGTTAATATTATCTACCGATGCCAGTCTTCATCACACTGCTCAAGGCCGCCGGTCAACTCGGGAATGCATTCTCCTGATCAATAATCTGGAGATCTGAGCGTTACAGCTATTCCTACAGCATTTCCACTGCCTTCTGGCGGGTCACCCCATCTGAATTCCAGTGATCTCGGCAGGGCACATCCCAGGAGTAGGAAACTGGGCGGCAGGCTTCCTCAGCCATCAAGGTCTTTCCTCAGGCGAGTGGGAAACTTCATTCAGAAGTCTTCCAACAGATCTGCCTTCACTAGGGAACTCCGATGTAGATCTGACGGCGTCCAGCCTGAACCCCAAAGTACTCGAGTTCTGACCCAGGTGGGACTCTCACAACAAGTTGTGGGAACTAGTGGTGTAAGTTTTTGGTTGAATAGTGGTGTAAGTTTTGGTTTTTTTGGTTGAATAGTGGTGTAAGTCTGCCTCAGTACGCATTTTGCTTGGGGCAGGAATCATGGATGCCTTCCCCTTTTTTCCTTCAAATAAGTCTGGATTCAGGCCTGGCACTCACTTCACTGAAAGTCCGGATTTTGGCCTGATCGGTCTTATTGCAACACAACTGCAAGAAAGGACTTTCACACATGAAGTTTTCTCATGGTACTTCCTTATCACATACCTCTAGATCTTTGGGACCTTAATTGGTCTTGGGGGTCTGGCAGGAGACTCCTTTTGATCTGGACTGACTTCACGGAAGATCGCCTTTTTTCTCTGCATTCACATCATTCAGGCGACTTTTCGGAGCTACCCGCTCTGTCCTTTCCTTACTTTCATCAAGGCAAGGTTGTCCTCAGGCAGTTCCCATCCCTTGTTGCCAAGGTGGTATCGTACTTCCACCATTATGAGGACATCGTTCTTCCCTCGTCTTGTTCGGCACCAGTCCACAAAGTGGAATGGGTTCTCCGTACTCTGGACGAAGTGAGAGCTCTCAGAAGGTACGAGTCGAGGATGGCAGCCTTACGAAGGTCGGACGCTTTATTTGGGCTTCTTGATGGTCACAGGAATTGTTTAGTTAATGTTTGCAAATGCACACAGCAACAAAGACCTTAATTTTTGGAGACGTCCTGTGGTCTGATGAAACTAAAATTGAACTTTTAGGGCATAATGACCAACGTTACTTTTGGAGGAAAATGTGAGAAGCTTGGAAGCCTAAGAACACCATCTCAACTGTGAAACACAAGGGTTTGCAACATCATATTGTGGATTTGTTTTGCTGCAGGAGGGACCGATGCACTTCACAAAATAGATGGCATCATGAGAAAAAAACATTATGTGGCAATATTGAAGCAACATCTCAAGACATCAGCCAGGAAGTTAAGGGTATGTGCACACGTCCGGATTTCTTGCAGAAATTTCCTGAAGAAAACCGGAAATTTTCTGCAAGAAATCTGCATTTTTTTTTGCGTTTTTTTTCCATTTTTTCCGCGTTTTTTTTAGCATTCTGCAAGCGTAATTAGCTTGCAGAATGCTAAAGTTTTCCAAGCGATCTGTAACATTGCTTGGAAAACTGACTGACAAGTTGGTCACACTTGTCAAACATACTGTTTGACAAGTGTGACCAACTTTTTACTATAGATGCTGCTTATGCTGCATCTATAGTAAAAGATAGAATGTTTAAAAATAATAAAAAAAATAAAAAAATGCTTATACTCACCTGCAGACAGCTGATCTCCTCAGCGGCGTCCGTTCCTATAGCTGGTGTGTGTGCACAGGACCTTCCATGATGTCGCGGTCACGTGAGCAGTCACATGACCGGTCTCGCGACCAATCACAGGACCGCGACGTCATCGCAGGTCCTTCACCGCACACCAGCTATAGGAACCGAAGCGGCAGCATGCACCTGAGAGGCGGGAAGACATCGAAGGTGAGTATATCACTATTTTTTATTTTAATTCTTTTTTTTTGACCAATTATATGGTGCCCAGTCCGTGGAGGAGAGTCTCCTCTCCTCCACCCTGCGTACCAACCGCACATAATCTGCTTACTTCCCGCATGGTGTGCACAGCCCCGTGCGGGAAGTAAGCAGATCAATGGACTCCTAGGTGTGCGGAATCCCTGCAATTCCGCATTTTTAATGAACATGTTGCTTTTTTTTCCGCTATGCGATTTTTTCACGGAAAAAAATGCAACATTTGCACAAGAAATGCGGAATACACTGTAAATAATAGGAGGCATATGTTAGCGTTTTTTTCGCGTTTTTATAGCGAAAAAACGCGAAAAAACCGCGAAAAATACTGAACGTGTGCACATGGCCTAAAGCTTGGGTAGAAATGGGTCTTTCAAATGGACAATGACCCTAAGCATACTGTCAAAATGGTAACAAATTGGCTTAAGGATAACAAAGTCAATGTTTTGGAGTGCCATCACAAAGCCCTGATCTCAATCATATTGAAAAATTATGGACAGAGCTGATAAGGCAGGTGTGAGCAAGGCGACCTACAAACCTGGATCAGTTACATCAGTTTTGTCAGAAGGAATTGGTCCAAATTAAAACAACTATTGTGAGAAGGTTGTAGAAGGATATCCCAAACGTTTGACCCAAGTCATCCAGTTTGAGGGCAATGGTACCAAATACTAATGAAATGTATGTAAGCTTTTGACTTTGAAGTAAGTATTAAAAATGCCTTTAAACATTCTTTTCTCTCATTATTGTGGCATTTGGTAAATATTAATAATTATGGTAATCCTAATTGACCTAAACTGGAAAGGTATATTCTGATTTCATGTCAGATATTGAGAAAAACATGCATATGTGTCTTTTTATACTGTAGTGTATGTAAACTTCTAGTTTCAACTTTATATATGTATACACATATACACACACATACTACATAGATAAACACACATGCATACTGTATATACTTACACTCTTGCACCCACACATGATTGTGTACTCTACAGGGTGGGCCATTTATATGGATACACCTAAATAAAATGGGAATAGTTGGTGATATCAATTTCCTGTTTGTGACACTAGTATATGGGAGGGGGATAACTTTTCAAGATGGGTGGTGACCTTGGTGGCCATTTTGAAGTTGTCCATTTTGGATCCAACTTTATTTTTTTTCAATGGGAGGAGGGTCATTTGACACATCAAACTTATTGAGAATTTCACAAGAAAAACAATGGTGTGCTTGGTTTTAATGTAACTTTATTCTTTCATGAGTTATTTACAAGTTCATGACCACTTATAAAATGTGTTCAAAGTGGTGCCCATTGTGTTGGATTGTCAATGCAACCCTCTTTCCCACTCTTGACACACTGATAGCAACACCGCAGAAGAAATGCTATACAAATTAACCCCGAGAGGACAGGAAAGGAACCCTGTCCACAACCATGACACATATAAATGGCCCACCCTGTACACTTCACACTATTCCTATGTCAGGGGTAATGTGGGGCACATGTGACAGCTCTGTGACCACTGTGGATGTGAATACCTACCAACTTTTGAAGAACATATTGAGGGACCAATCATACAGCGCACATAGCGGCAAATTTTGGCCACGCCCCTGGTCACACCCCAATCCACGCCTATTTACCATTTTCTTTCTCCCTTGGCAGGACAAGTTGTCAGTGGGACAGTGGTAGTGAGGGACATTCAGCAGATGCTTGAAACTTCAGGGCATAAACCCAAATCCAGGACTGTCCTCTGTATCCAGGACAGTTGGGACTAGAGATGAGGGGATGGATTCACAGGACTCTGGTCCAGCGTGCGAGTCAGTGGTACCTGGTGACGGGAGGCTTACCTTCCGGCGTCCCCAGCATAGCTTTTGATTATTTAAGGCTGGTGGGACATCAGTTCAGCCATGTCCTTGAGCACACAGTGGGTGTAGTTTTCATGAAACCACATGCACTTTGGTTGGACAGTTAAACACAGTAGAATTTTTGTTAAAAAAAAGCAGCAGAAAATATGCCGCATTTATACTAAATGTGAACACAGACTAAGGCCGGGGTCGCACTAGAGAGAAATACGGGTGAGGGAGAGGCACAAAAATAACGCATTACACACGGACCAATGTTTCTCTATGGGGCAGCTTCCATCAGTCGTATATTTCTCGGCCGTATTTTGATGTAAATTATCCAGCTGCGGTGAAGAAAACTAAATCTCCGATCACTAAAAAATACTCGGAGGACACCCGAGCGTCCTCGGTAAATCTCGAGTAACGAGTATATTTGCTCATCACTAAATGCTGCACAAAGGTTAATAAGGGCCCCATAATATGCTCCATAGAGATATTTGCCCCATATAATGCTGCACAAATGTTGATTATGGCCCCATAAGATGCTCCATAGAGATATTTGCCCCATATAATGCTGCACAAATGTTGATTATGGCCCTATAAGATGCTCCATAGAGATATTTGCCCCATACAATGCTGCACAAACGTTGATTATGGCCCCATAAGATGCTCCATAGAGACATTTTCCCTATATAATGCTGCACAAATGTTGATTATGGCCCCGTAAGATGCTCCATAAAGATATTTGTCCCATATAGTGCTGCACAAACGTTGATTATGGCCCCATAGGATGCTCCATAGAGATATTTGCCCCCATATAATGCTGCAAAAATGTTGATTATGGCCCTATAAGATGCTCCATAAAGATATTTGCCCCATATAATGCTGCACAAACGTTGATTATGCCCCATAAGATGCTCCATAGAGACATTTGCCCCATATAATGCTGCACAAACGTTGATTATGGCCCCATAAGATGCTCCATAGAGACATTTTCCCCATATAATGCTGCACAAACGCTGATTATGGCCCCATAAGATGCTCCATAAAGATATTTGTCCCATATAGTGCTCCACAAATACTGATTATGGCCCCATAAGATGCTCTATAGAGACATTTTCCCCATATAATGCTGCACAAACGCTGATTATGGCCCCATAAGATGCTCCATAAAGATATTTGTCCCATATAGTGCTGCACAAACGTTGATTATGGCCCCATAAGATGCTCCATAGAGATATTTGCCCCATATAATGCTGCACAAACGTTGATTATGGCCCCATAAGATACTCCATAGAGACAGTTGCCCCATATAATGCTGCACAAACGTTGATTATGGCCACATAAGATGCTCCATAAAGATATTTGCCCCATATAGTGCTGCACAAACGTTGATTATGACCCCATAAGATGCTCCATAAAGGTATTTGCCCCATATAATGCTGCACAAACGTTGATTATGGATAATGAATATGTGGCTCCACCCCTATGGGAGTGGAGTCGGGTCCATATTCATTACTGTAATGAGCGGTACCATGTGACCGCTCAACGCTGGAAGAAGCTGTCAGCGCCCGGAGACCATAGGAGATGCAGCGACAGCACCAGGAGCAGGTGAGTATGTCACAGCCGCCGGTTCCCCTCCCCCGCCGACCCCCCTGGGACAATTACTCGAGTATAAGCCGAGAGGGGCACTTTCAGCCTAAAAAAATGGGCTGAAAATCTCGGCTTATACTCGAGTATGTACTGTAATCCCCAGGAGACACATGCACAATATCCGTATGGTCACTTGGCAAGTCTACAATCAGACCATAGCCAACATCTTCAGCATGGGCAAGAGTATGTTCCCACACAGGGTGAAGGACAATTTGCCCAACAAAAGTAGCAAAATCCGCAATCTGGACTGTCGCTATCACCTCCACCAACGTTTCAGAATCTTTAATTTTGTTTTGGTTATGTTTTTTGCTGATGCAAAACTATTTTGTTTTCTGCTTTCATAGTTGAAGTATATGTTACAAATTTGTATGGCCAAATTACTATGGCCACAAAAGCCATATGACTTGAATATTGTTTTGGTTAATACCAAATTTGTTTTTGGCATTATAAAAAAGTTTTAAAAGCCAATTTATGTTTTTTCTAACAATAATTAATACACCATACCTAATTAGATTAACCCCTTACTGACCTTGGACGGGATAGTACGTCCAAGGTCAGCTCCCCTGCTTTGATGCAGGGCTCCGCGGTGAGCCCGCATCAAAGCCGAGACATGTCAGCTGTTTTGAACAGCTGACATGTGCCCGCAATAGCGGCGGGTGAAATCGCGATTCACCCGCCGCTATTAACTAGTTAAATGCCGCTGTCAAACGCAGACAGCTTCATTTAACTACCGCATCCGGCCGGGCGGCCGGATATGAGCGCATCGCCGACCCCCGTCACATGATCAGAGGTCGGCGATGCTTCTGAATGGTAACCATAGAGGTCCTTGAGACCTCTACGGTTACAGATCGCCGGCAGCTGTGAGCGCCACCCTGTGGTCGGCGCTCACAGCACACCCGCATTTCTGCTACATAGCAGCGAACAGCAGATCGCTGCTATGTAGCAGAGGCGATCGTGCTGTGCCTGCTTCTAGCCTCCCACGGAGGCTATTGAAGCATGGCAAAAGTTAAAAAAAAAGTTAAAAAAAATGTGAAAAAAATAAAAAAAATATAAAAGTTTAAATCACCCCCCTTTCGCCCCAATCAAATTAAATCAATAACAAAAAAAAATCAAACCTACACATATTTGGTATCGCCGCGTTCAGAATCGCCCGATCTATCAATAAAAAAAAGCATTAACCTGATAGCTAAATGGCGTAACGAGAAAAAAAATCGAAATGCCAGAATTACGTTTTTTTGGTCGCCGCGACATTGCATTAAAATGCAATAACGGGCGATCAAAAGAACGTATCTGCACCGAATTGAAATAATTAAAAACGCCAGCTCGGCACGCAAAAAATAAGCCCTCAACCGACCCCAGATCATGAAAAATGGAGACGCTTCGAGTATCGGAAAATGGCGCAATTTTTTTTATTTTTTTTTAGCAAAGTTTGGAATTTTTTTTCACCACTTAGGTAAAAAATAACCTAGTCATGTTAGGTGTCTATGAACTCGTAGTGACCTGGAGATTCATAAAGGCATGTCAATTTTAGCATTTATTGAACCTAGCAAAAAAGCCAAGCAAAAATCAAGTGGGGGATTGCACTTGTTTTGCAATTTCACCGCACTTGGAATTTTTTTCCCGTTTTCTAGTACACGACATGGTAAAACCAATGATGTCGTTCAAAAGTACAACTCGTCCTGCAAAAAATAAGCCCTCACATGGCCAAATTGACGGAAAAATAAAAAAGTTATGGCTCTGGGAAGGAGGGGAGTGAAAAACGAACACTGAAAAACGAAAAATCCCAAGGTCATGATGGGGTTAAAAACCATCTCTTAAATAAGTAAAATCAACACACACAGTAATTTAACAGAAAAAATTATTTATATATAAAACCAAATTTATAAATTATAACATATAGACAGCATTATCTTGCCAGGGAGTAGCACCCTGAGGTGTAAGAAAATAATTTGTCAAAATATCATGGACTTTGAGTCCTGAAAGTGGACGACACTGAGGGATGACATGGGGTGTAGGACTACCCACATTGGGCAACACACCTTCAGCACCATCAGCTGAGGAGCATTCATGTAGTCTGGTAAAATTATGTAGTACTACACAAGCTTTGATTACTTTGTTGATGTTGGCTTCACTCAGCTGAATGGCTGACTGGAGAACCCGCCATTTGGCACAAAGAATGCCAAAGGCACACTCCACCAGTCGCCGTGCCCGTGATAGACGTAAGTTAAATATCCACCGCCGGTGATCCAGGTTTCAATGGGGATATGGCCTCATGACATGTCTTGTTAACTGAAAGGCCTCATCTGCCACAAGGACATATGGCACAGCTTCTAGATTGGAGCCTGGAAGTTGACGTGGTGGTGGTAGTGGAGCGCCCCCAGACGCAGGGCCGCGGGGCACTCGGTACTGGGCCTCTCAGTCTTTGGTCTTGGGGTTGTCGCGGTGGCCTGACCCGGTCCATGACCCTGCTAAGGGGTGTCCAATTAAAAGGTGGTGGTGCGTGGTGTGATGAAATAACGAAGACACAGGGATGCAGTCTCTTTACCTCTTTACTGTAGGCTTCAGGATCCGCAATCCGGAGCACTGCTAACAGGGCTGGCTGAGACCGGCCGGTCCGAAGGCACATCCAGAGTTCCCTTTGCAGGTGGAAATCAGTGCCTACCTTCTAGCGCCTGTGTGTTGTAGTACTTCCCTGCTGAGCAACACGGGATAGTCCTCACAACTGTTGTGTCTGTTTCTGATGTTCTTTCTCACAACTCTCGTTTCTATTCTGATGTTCGTTCTCTCCGTCCCCCAGATGATTTGGCTAGGACGCACCCGTATGACGGGTAGGCCTGGAGTTCTTCCGGGACCCTAGTGTCGCCCCTCTCCCACAATTGCCTCCTATGTCTGCTTAGGTGATTTAGGTGAGACAGCCAACCTATAATTAACTGTCCTGCCGTTGGTTTGAAGTAATGCTTGGAGCCTAATACTTCCTCGGCGTTCCGGACACCGGCTACGCGCCTCAGTAGGATGTTGCCTCGATCTTACGGCACGACTCCTACTGGTATTATCTCCTTTTTGCTGTGATCTCGTTTCTCACTTCTCCACAATAAACCTTGCTTCTTGTCCTTTCTTGAGATACCGCCGCAATGTAGTGCAGGCGCGGTTCCTTAACGTTCTGTCCTGTTCGCTAGGTCTCTGTCAGGATCCCACCCTGACAGGGACCCCCCTGAATCTTACCCCGCAACACCCTCTGCCACAGGATGTTGCCTGGTTCCAACCCAGTCAGCTTCTCTCTAACTTCCTATCCAACCCCCAGTTTTACCAGATTGTGAGGAGTGGCCTAATACATAGTACCCTTTGCTCCCCCTGGAGGCCAGACTGTGAAGTGTATTGGTGCCTGTGATACCTGGTCAGGTGAACTCCTTCAGTGCAATCAGACGTACCATCACTCCCCTTAGTGGCAGAGCGATGTTACTGCAACGACCAGGTCTCTGGGGCACTGCAGTAGGTCCAACTGGTTATTGCGCAACTGCCAACCCATAATGGAAGAATTGAAGACTCTAAAGTCTCCAGTTTTCCCATAGGCCCCAATATCTACAATTATAAACCTGTAGTGACTGTCAACCACAGCTAACAACACTACAGAAAAATATTGTTTCTAATCATAGAATTGGGACCCTGAGTTCGACGGCTTACGCACATGGATGTGTTTCCCATCAAGGGCTCCAATGTAGTTTGGGAATAGACAGTGCTCCTGAAAGCCATACGCAATCCGCATCCAGTCTTCCATCTTGGGCACAGGCATGACCAGTTCATGTAGTCTGGACCAGATTTCAACACAGATAGCCCGGACTATGCGGAGATAGTTGACCTCCCAATTAAAATTCCAAATGTAGGGCAGCATAACAAAGGCCAGTTGTCAGGAAGCTGAAAGCAGACAAAAACACACAATTACAAGGTTTGAATGATTTAGAACATTCCTAGCCAACACAAATACTGTGTTGAACTAACAAGCCAGGCTTCAACAATTAACACTGTGAATTTAACATTAACTACATATTTTAACTACTATTTTAGTTGAGTTTGTACATATATTAACCCCTTTACCACCAAGGGTGGTTTGCACGTTAATGACCGGGCCAATTTTTACAATTCTGACCACTGTCCCTTTATGAGGTTATAACTCTGGAACACTTCAACGGATCTTGGCGATTCTGACAAGGTTTTCTCATGAGATATTGTACTTCATGGTAGTGGTAAAATTTATTCGATATAACTTGTGTTTGTGAAAAAAATGGAAATTTGGCAAAAATTTTGAAAATTTCACAATTTTCCAACTTTTAATTTTTATGCCCTTAAATCACAGAGATACATCACGCAAAATACTTAATAAGTAACATTTCCCACATGTCTACTTTACATCAGCACAATTTTGGAACCAATTTTTTGTTTTGTTAGGGAGTTATAAGGGTTAAAAGTTGACCAGCAATTTCTCATTTTTACACCATTTTTTTTTAGGGACCACATCTCATTTGAAGTCATTTTGAGGGGTCTATATGATAGAAAATACCCAAGTGTGACACCATTCTAAAAACTGCACCTCTCAAGGTGCTCAAAACCACATTCAAGAAGTTTATTAACCCTTCAGGTGTTTCACAGGAATTTTTGGAATGTTTAAATAAAAATGAACATTTAACTTTTTTTCACACAAAATTTACTTCAGCTCCAATTTGTTTTATTTTACCAAGGGTAACAGGAAAAAATGGACCCCAAAAGATGTTGTACAATTTGTCCTGAGTACGCCGATACCCCATATGTGGGGGTAAACCACTTTTTGGGCACAAGACAGAGCTCGGAAGCGAAGGAGCGCCATTTGACTTTTCAATGCAAAATTGACTGGAATTGAGATGGGACGCCATGTTGCGTTTGGAGAGCCCCTGACGTGCCTAAACATTGAAACCCCCCACAAATGACACCATTTTGGAAAGTAGACCCCTTAAGGAACTTATCTAGATGTGTGGTGAGCACTTTGACCCACCAAATGCTTCACAGAAGTTTATAATGCAGAGCCTTAAAAATAAAAAATCATATTTTTTCACAAAAATGATCTTTTCGCCCCCAATTTTTTATTTTCCCAAGGGTAAGAGAAGAAATTGGACCCCAAATGTTGTTGTGCAATTTGTCCTGAGTACGCTGATACCCCATATGTGGGTGTAAACCATTGTTTGGGTGCATAGCAGAGCTCGGAAGGGAAGGAGCGCCATTTGACTTTTCAATGCAAAATTGACTGGAATTGAGATTGGACGCCATGTTGCGTTTGGAGAGCCCCTAATGTGCCTAAACATTGAAACCCCCCACAAGTGACACCATTTTGGAAAGTAGACCCCTTAAGGAACTTATCTAGATGTGTGTTGAGCACTTTGACCCAACAAGTGCTTCACAGAAGTTTATAATGCAGAGCCGTAAAAATACAAAATCATATTTTTTCACAAAAATGATCTTTTCGCCCCCAATTTTTTATTTTCCCAAGGGTAAGAGAAGAAATTGGACCCCAAATGTTGTTGTGCAATTTGTCCTGAGTACGCCGATACCCCATATGTGGGGGTAAACCACTTTTTGGGCACAAGACAGAGCTCGGAAGCGAAGGAGCGCCATTTGACTTTTCAATGCAAAATTGACTGGAATTGAGATGGGACGCCATGTTGCGTTTGGAGAGCCCCTAATGTGCCTAAACATTGAAACCCCCCACAAGTGACACCATTTTGGAAAGTAGACCCCTTAAGGAACTTATCTAGATGTGTGTTGAGCACTTTGACCCAACAAGTGCTTCACAGAAGTTTATAATGCAGAGCCGTAAAAATAAAAAATCATATTTTTTCACAAAAATGATCTTTTCGCCCCCAATTTTTTATTTTCCCAAGGGTAAGATAAGAAATTGGACCACAAAAGTTGTTGTGCAATTTGTCCTGAGTACAACGATACCCCATATGTGGGGGTAAACCACTGTTTGGGCGCATAGCAGAGCTCGGAAGGGAAGGAGTGCCATTTGACTTTTCAATGCAAAATTGACTGGAATTGAGATGGGACACCATGTCGCGTTTGGAGAGCCCCTGATGTGCCTAAACATTAAAACCCCCCACAAGTGACACCATTTTGGAAAGTAGACCCCCTAAGGAACTTATCTTGATGTGTTTTGAGAGTTTTGAACCCCCAAGTGTTTCACTACAGTTTATAACGCAGAGCCGTAAAAATACAAAATCATATTTTTTCACAAAAATGATCTTTTCGCCCCCAATTTTTTATTTTCCCAAGGGTAAGAGAAGAAATTGGACCTCAAATGTTTTGCAATTTGTCCTGAGTACGCTGATACCCCATATGTGGGTGTAAACCATTGTTTGGGTGCATGGCAGAGCTCGAAAGGGAAGGAGCGCCATTTGACTTTTCAATGCAAAATTGACTGGAATTGAGATGGGACGCCATGTTGCGTTTGGAGAGCCCCTAATGTGCCTAAACATTGAAACCCCCCACAAGTGACACCATTTTGGAAAGTAGACCCCTTAAGGAACTTATCTAGATGTGTGGTGAGCACTTTGACCCAACAAGTGCTTCACAGAAGTTTATAATGCAGAGCCGTAAAAATACAAAATCATATTTTTTCACAAAAATGATCTTTTCGCCCCCAATTTTTTATTTTCCCAAGGGTAAGAGAAGAAATTGGACCCCAAATGTTGTTGTGCAATTTGTCCTGAGTACGCTGATTCCCCATATGTGGGTGTAAACCATTGTTTGGGTGCATGGCAGAGCTCGGAAGCGAAGGAGCGCCATTTGACTTTTCAATGCAAAATTGGCTGGAATTGAGATGGGATGCCATGTTGCGTTTGGAGAGCCCCTGATGTGCCTAAACATTGAAACCCCCCACAAGTGACACCATTTTGGAAATGGAAAGTAGACCCCTTAAGGAACTTATCTAGATGTGTGGTGAGCACTTTGACCCACCAAGTGCTTCACAGAAGTTTATAATGCAGAGCCGTAAAAATAAAAAATCATATTTTTTCACAAAAATGATCTTTTCGCCCCCAATTTTTTATTTTCCCAAGGGTAAGAGAAGAAATTAGACCACAAAAGTTGTTGTGCAATTTGTCCTGAGTACAACAATACCCCATATGTGGGGGTAAACCACTGTTTGGGCGCATAGCAGAGCTCGGAAGGGAAGGAGCGCCATTTGACTTTTCAATGCAAAATTGACTGGAATTGAGATGGGACACCATGTCGCGTTTGGAGAGCCCCTGATGTGCTTAAACATTAAAAACCCCCACAAGTGACACCATGTTGAAAAGTAGACCCCCTAAGGAACTTATCTTGATGTGTTTTGAGAGCTTTGAACCCCCAAGTGTTTCACTACAGTTTATAACGCAGAGCCGTGAAAATAAAAATTCCTTTTTTTTTTCAGAAAAATGATTTTTTAGCCCCCAGTTTTGTATTTTTACAAGGGTAACAGGATAAATTGGACCCCAAAAGTTGTTGTCCAATTTGTCCTGAGTACGCAGATACCCCATATGTGGGGGGAACCACTGTTTGGGCGCATGGCAGAGCTCGGAAGGGAAGGAGCGCCATTTGGAATGCAGACTTAGATGGATTGGTCTGCAGGCGTCACGTTGCATTTGCAGAGCCCCTGATGTACCCAAACAGTATATCCCCCCCACAAGTGACCCCATATTGGAGACTAGACCTCCCTAGGAACTTATCTAGATGTGTTTTGAGAGCTTTGAACCCCCAAGTGTTTCACTACAGTTTATAACGCAAAGCCGTGAAACTAAAAATTCTTTTTTTTTTTCAGAAAAATTATTTTTTTAGCCCCCAGTTTTGTATTTTCCAAAGGGTAACAGGATAAATTGGACCCCAAAAGTTGGTGTCCAATTTGTCCTGAGTACGCTGATACCCCATATGTGGGGGGAACCACTGTTTGGGCGCATGGCAGACCTCGGAAGGGAAGGAGCGCCATTTGGAATGCAGACTTAGATGGATTGGTCTGCAGGCGTCATGTTGCATTTGCAGAGCCCCTGATGTACCCAAACAGTATAAACCCCCCATAAGTGACCCCATATTGGAAACTAGACCTCCCAAGGAACTTATCTAGATGTGTTGTGAGAACTTTGAACCCCCAAGTGTTTCACTACAGTTTACAACGCAGTGCCGTGAAAATAAAAAATCCTTTTTTTCCCACAAAAATGATTTTTAGCCCCCCAAATTTTTATTTTCCCAGAGATAACAAGAGAACTTGGACCCCAAAAGTTGTTGTACAATTTGTCCCGAGTACGCTGATGCCCCATATGTTGGGGTAAACCCCTGTTTGGGCGCACGGGAGAGCTCGGAAGGGAAGGAGCACTGTTTTACTTTTTCAACGCAGAATTGTCTGGAATTGAGATCGGACGCCATGTCGCGTTTGGAGAGCCCCTGATGTGCCTGAACAGTGGAAACTCCCGAATTCTACCTGAAACTAATCCAAACACACCCCTAACCCTAATCCCAACTGTAACCCTAACCACACCCCTAACCCTGACACACCCCTAATTCTAATCCCAACCGTAAATGTAATCCGAACCCTAACCCTAACTTTAGCCCCAACCCTAACCCTAACTTTATCCCCAACCCTAACTTTATCCCCAACCCTATCCCTAACTTTAGCCCCAACCCAAACTTTAGCTCTAACCCTAGCCCCAACCCTAACCCTAGCCCTAACCCTAGCCCTAACCCTAGCCCTAACCCTAACCCTAGCCCTAACCCTAGCCCTAATGGGAAAATGGAAATAAATACTTTTAATTTTATTATTTTTCCCTAACTAAGGGGGTGATGAAGGGGGGTTTGATTTACTTTTATAGCGTTTTTTATATCGGATTTTTATGATTGGCAGCTGTCACACACCAAAAGACGCTTTTTATAGCAAAAAAGTTTTTGCGTCTCCACATTTTGAGACCTATAATTTTTCCGTATTTTGGTCCACAGAGTCATGTGAGGTCTTGTTTTTTGTGGGACGAGTTGACGTTTTTATTGGTAACATTTTCGGACAGTTTTTGATCACTTTTTATTCCGAATTTTGTGAGGCAGAATGACCAAAAACCAGCTATTCATGAATTTCTTTTGGGGGAGGCGTTTATACCGTTCCACGTTTGGTAAAATTGATAAAGCAGTTTTATTCGTCGGGTCAGTACGATTACAGCGATGTCTCATTTATATCATTTTTTTATGTTTTGGCGCTTTTATACGATAAAAGCTATTTTATAGAAAAAATAATTATTTTGGCATCGCTTTATTCTGAGGACTATAACTTTTTTATTTTTTTGGTTATGATGCTATATCGCAGCTCGTTTTTTGCAGGACAAGATGAAGTTTTCAGCGGTACCATGGTTATTTATATCCGTCTTTTTGATCGCGTGTTATTTCACTTTTTGTTCGGCGGTATGATAATAAAATGTTGCTTTTTGGCGCGTTTTTTTTTTTTTTTCTTACGGTGTTCATTGAAGGGGTTAACTAGTGGGAAAGTTTTATAGGTTGGGTCGTTACGGACGCGGCGATACTAAATATGTGTACTTTTATTGTTTTTTTTGGTTTTTTTTAGATAAAGAAATGTATTTATGGGAATAATATATATTTATTTTATCTTCTTTATTTAGGAATTTATTTTTTTTATTTTTTTTTACACACGTGGAAATTATTTTTTAAACTTTTTTACTTTGTCCCAGGGGGGAGATCACAGATCGCCGATCTGATAGTTTGCATAGCACTGTATCAGATCGGCAATCTCACTCACATCGCCGCAGGCTTACCAGCGCCTGCACGGCACCCGGAAGTACTCCCTGCAGGACCCGGATGCAGCCCCGTGGCCATTTTGGATCCGGGGACTGCAAGGAGGAGACGCTCGGTACAAGGTGAGTACATTCCCTTGTACCGATCGTCTCAGGGAAGCCCGCAGGGAGCCCCCTCCCTGCGCGATGCTTCCCTGTACCGCCGGTACACCGCGATCATGTTTGATCGCGGTGTGCCGGGGGTTAATGTGCCAGGGGCGGTCCGTGACTGCTCCTGGCACATAGTGCCGGATGTCAGCTACGATAGGCAGCTGACACTCGGCCGCGCTCCCCCACGTACTATCCCGTCACTGGGAATTAAGTCCCAGGTCACCTTGACGGGATAGTACGTCATATGGGATTAAGGGGTTAATAATAAATGTACATCAGCTGCTAAGCATAAATAAATAACTCGTTTATTAGAGACACATCATCAACATAGAGTATGTGAGGATGAGGAATACATACTGTAAAGTAAGGAGAAGACACTCCTCTGCAGATATACAGTTCCGCATCCTGGTGTCCTGAAATGTTATTCCAGGGCGCACGGACTACAACAAAATATAAAACGTGGCAATACTCATGCGACAATACTGGAAAAAATTTTGGGAATGTGTCCGCAGAGATGCATATAGCCGGTGGAAATGGCCTTTAGTGAGGCGTTGCCTCAAAAGCAGATGGACCCATATTCGTCTCCTCCTCCTCAGATCCACTATCACTGGATATGTCTGCCAAAGCGACGTGACAACACCCAGTTATATAACACACGCTCAGTTGGGGTGAAATGAAGTAGCTCTGACATCTGACATGTTTCCAACAAAGCACCAGCACACCAACAGAAGCACAGCAACAAAATGGCCAGATCGGAGGGTGCCACCTGTTGTAGAGGCAATAAATAGATTTGCTGATGATGATTTAAATTCATTTCAGGCCTCTGAACCATTAAATGTCCATTTTGGAAGGTTGCGAGAAAAAAACGCAGTACGGATGCCATACGGATTACATACGGAGGATTACATGTGCAAAATACGCTGCCACGCCTTGCCAACGGATGACATACGGAACACTGTTCAGTGAACTTTTCTGCGTATCTCGGCCTTAAAAAACGGACCATATTTTTACACGTTAGGTCTGACCCCGGCCTTAATGTCTAAGCACAGTGGATGTGATTTCATGAAATCTCCGCCCATCTAAAGACACTGCTGAACTCTGTGGTTTTGGTGCATTTTCTCTAGGCTTCTTCTGAAAAAATGCATGAAAAAAATGAGGTTGCATTTTTTAGAGCAGAATCATAGCTTTTTTGGACTATTAAAATTGCATCAAATCAGTGGGAAAATGCATAAAAGAAACACAGCAGACACGCAATAATAAGAGAAGATTGTTATTGCGTTGTGTTGTGTTGTGTTGTGAGGACACCTGCACAAAAAAAGCAGCAGAAACAACTCAGAATTTACTCTATGTGTGAACCCAGCCTTAGCATTACCGTTTTATAAAAAAAAAAAATGATTGATTTAATAGAGAAAAAAGATTAATCACGCAAGTTTTTTTACGTCATTTACTGATCCCCATAAATAATGTGATCGCTGTGTTCTGTGGGTCGTACTTTATGATGGTGGTAAAATTTGCTCTATATGACTTTTTATTTGTGAAAAAAATTGGAAATTTTATGAAAATTTTTGAAACTATTTTTTTTGCTAGGAAGTTAGAAGAATTAAAAGTTCATAAGCAATTTCTCATGTTTCAAACAAAATTCACAAAGTCATTTTTTTAGGGACCAAATCACATTTGAAGTGACTTTGGGGGCCTATATGACAGAAAATACCCAAAAGTGACACCATTCAAAACCCACCCTTCAAAGTGCTCAAAACCACATTCAAGAAGTTTATTAGCCCTTCAGGTACTTCACAAGGATTAAAGGGACTCTGTCACCTGAATTTGGAGGGAACAATTTTCAGCCATAGGGGCGGGGTTTTCGGGTATTTGATTCACCCTATCCTTACCCGCTGGCTGCATGCTGGCTGCAATATTGGATTGAAGTTCATTCTCTGTCCTCCATAGTACACGCCTGCGTAAGGCAAGATTGCCTTGTGCAGGCATGTACTACGGAGGACAGAGAATGAACTTCAATCCAATATTGCAGCCAGCATGCAGCCAGCGGGTAAGGAAAGGGTGAATCAAACACCCGAAAACCCCGCCCCTATGGCTGAAAATTGTTCCCTCCAAATTCAGGTGACAGAGTCCCTTTAACACAGTGTGGAAGGAAAACATGAACATGTAAACTTTTTTTTCACAAAAATGTTAATTTAACCCCAATTTTTTTTTATTTTCACAAGGGTAACAGGTAGAGATTAGTGATGAGCAAATAGTGAAATATTCGGGAAAATCTGCACAAGTACTTTCTAATATCCGTGTATTCGTACACATAGAATAGATAGGTATATAGATGTCAGTGAAACACACACATATACACTCACCGGCCACTTTATTAGGTACACCTGTCCAACTTCTTGTTAACACTTAATTTCTAATCAGCCAATCACATGGCGGCAACTCAGTGCATTTAGGCATGTAGACATGGTCAAGACAATCTCCTGCAGTTCAAACCGAGCATCAGTATGGGGAAGAAAGGTGATTTGAGTGCCTTTGAACGTGGCATGGTTGTTGGTGCCAGAAGGGCTGGTCTGAGTATTTCAGAAACTGCTGATCTACTGGGATTTTCACGCACAACCATCTCTAGGGTTTACAGAGAATGGTCCGAAAAAGAAAAAAAATCCAGTGAGCGGCAGTTCTGTGGGCGGAAATGCCTTGTTGGTGCCAGAGGTCAGAGGAGAATGGGCAGACTGGTTCGAGCTGATAGAAAGGCAACAGTGACTCAAATCGCCACCCGTTACAACCAAGGTAGGCCTAAGAGCATCTCTGAACGCACAGTGCGTCGAACTTTGAGGCAGATGGGCTACAGCAGCAGAAAACCACACCGGGTACCACTCCTTTCAGCTAAGAACAGGAAACTGAGGCTACAATTTGTACAAGCTCATCGAAATTGGACAGTAGAAGATTGGAAAAACGTTGCTTGGTCTGATGAGTCTCGATTTCTGCTGCGACATTCGGATGGTAGGGTCAGAATTTGGCGTAAACAACATGAAAGCATGGATCCATCCTGCCTTGTATGGAGCATCTTTGGGATGTGCAGCCGACAAATCTGCGGCAACTGTGTGATGCCATCATGTCAATATGGACCCAAATCTCTGAGGAATGCTTCCAGCACCTTGTTGAATCTATGCCACGAAGAATTGAGGCAGTTCTGAAGGCAAAAGGGGGTCCAACCCGTTACTAGCATGGTGTACCTAATAAAGTGGCCGGTGAGTGTATATTTACTGTATATATATTACATCTAAGAAAAGCTGGCAATTCAGCAGCCACGCACTGTAAAATCACAGCAGGACCTGACAGCATAGAATAAATGGAATACATACAGTATATACACATAAAATAGTTATACAGATGTCAGTGACATATACAATTAGTGCAGTGTGTGCAGCTTATTGTACATGTAATAAATTATTAAAAGATTATTTTTTCAGTAAAAAATGGCGTGGGCTCCCATGTAATTTTCTTAACTAGCAGAAGGAAAGCCAACGGCTGGGGCAGATGTTTATAGCCTGGGAAGGGTGTAATACCCATGGATCTTCCCAGGCTATTAATATAAGCTCACAGCTGTATATATAGCCTTTACTGGCTATTAAAATGGGGGATCCCCCCAAAATGTCATAGGGTCCAAATATAACTAGATAGGCATTTCCTGAAGGAAATACATGGTGCTTGAACAGCGCTGCCAGCTTTACAGCAGCACTTACTTTTCACACACAGGACCGGGGGGGCGCTTACTTTTCACACACAGGACCGGGGGGCACTTACTTTTCACACACAGGACCGGGGGGGCACTTACTTTTCACACACAGGACCGGGGGGCACTTGCTTTTCACACAAAGGACCGGGGGGCACTTACTTTTCACACACAGGACCAGGGGGCCACTTACTTTTCACACACAGGACCGGGGGGCACTTACTTTTCACACACGGGACCGGGGGGCACTTACTTTTCACACACGGGACCGGGGGGCACTTACTTTTCACACACGGGACCGGGGGGCACTTACTTTTCACACACGGGACCGGGGGAGCACTTACTTTTCACACACAGGACCGGGGGGCACTTGCTTTTCACACACAGGACCGGGGGCATTTACTTTTCACACACAGGATCGGGGGGCCACTTACTTTTCACACACAGGACCGGGGGGCTATCATGATTCTCAATGGCGAGAGAACATAGCCCAGCATATATAAGAACTAGCTCTACTAGCTCTTGGAAGATGGAATCTAAACTGACCATGAACTAAACCTGCCGCACAATTAACAGTGGCCGGGTAGCGTGCCTACGTTTTATCCCTAGACGCCCAGCGCCAGCCGGAGGACTAACTAATCCTAGCAGAGGAAAATACAGTCCTGGCTCACCTCTAGAGAAATTTCCCCAAAAGGCAGACGGAGGCCCCCACATATATTGGCGGTGATTATAGATGAAATGACAAACGTAGTATGAAAATAGGTTTAGCAAAATCGAGGTCCGCTTACTAGATAGCAGGAAGACAGAAAGGGCACTTTCATGGTCAGCTGAAAACCCTATCAAAACACCATCCAGAAATTACTTTAAGACTCTAGTATTAACTCATAACACCAGAGTGGCAATTTCAGATCACAAGAGCTTTCCAGACACAGTAACGAAACAGCAGCTGTGAACTGGAACAAAATGCAAAAACAAACAAGGACGAAAGTCCAACTTAGCTGGGAGTTGTCTAGTAGCAGGAACATGCAAAGAAAGGCTTCTGATTACATTGTTGACCGGCATGAAACTGACAGAGGAGCAAGGTTATATAGAGACTCCCACATCCTGATGGGAACAGGTGAACAGAGAGGATGATGCACACAAGTTCAATTCCACCAGTGGCCACCGGGGGAGCCCAGAATCCAATTTCACAACAGTACCCCCCCCTCAAGGAGGGGGCACCGAACCCTCACCAGAACCACCAGGGCGATCAGGATGAGCCCTATGAAAGGCACGGACAAGATCGGAGGCATGAACATCAGAGGCAGTCACCCAAGAATTATCCTCCTGACCGTATCCCTTCCATTTGACCAGATACTGGAGTTTCCGTCTGGAAACACGGGAGTCTAAGATCTTTTCCACAACGTACTCCAACTCACCCTCAACCAACACCAGAGCAGGAGGCTCAACGGAAGGCACAACCGGTACCTCATACCTGCGCAATAATGACCGATGAAAAACATTATGAATAGAAAAAGATGCAGGGAGGTCCAAACGGAAGGACACAGGGTTAAGAATCTCCAATATCTTGTACGGGCCGATGAACCGAGGCTTAAACTTGGGAGAAGAAACCCTCATAGGGACAAAACGAGAAGACAACCACACCAAGTCCCCAACACAAAGCCGAGGACCAACACAACGACGGCGGTTGGCAAAAAGCTGAGTCTTCTCCTGGGACAACTTCAAATTGTCCACTACCTGCCCCCAAATCTGATGCAACCTCTCCACCACAGCATCCACTCCAGGACAATCCGAAGATTCCACCTGACCGGAGGAAAATCGAGGATGAAACCCCGAATTACAGAAAAACGGGGACACCAAGGTGGCAGAGCTGGCCCGATTATTGAGGGCGAACTCCGCCAATGGCAAAAAAGCAACCCAATCATCCTGATCCGCAGACACAAAACACCTCAAATATGTCTCCAAGGTCTGATTAGTCCGCTCAGTCTGGCCATTAGTCTGAGGATGGAAAGCAGACGAAAAAGACAAATCTATGCCCATCCTAGCACAGAATGCCCGCCAAAATCTAGACACGAATTGGGTCCCTCTGTCAGAAACGATATTCTCCGGAATACCATGCAAACGAACAACATTTTGAAAAAACAGAGGAACCAACTCGGAAGAAGAAGGCAACTTAGGCAAGGGAACCAAATGGACCATCTTAGAGAAACGGTCACACACCACCCAGATGACAGACATCTTCTGAGAAACAGGCAGATCCGAAATAAAATCCATCGAGATGTGCGTCCAAGGCCTCTTCGGAATAGGCAAGGGCAACAACAATCCACTAGCCCGAGAACAACAAGGCTTGGCCCGAGCACAAACGTCACAAGACTGCACAAAGCCTCGCACATCTCGTGACAGGGAAGGCCACCAGAAGGACCTTGCCACCAAATCCCTGGTACCAAAGATTCCAGGATGACCTGCCAACGCAGAAGAATGAACCTCAGAGATGACTCTACTGGTCCAATCATCAGGAACAAACAGTCTACCAGGTGGGCAACGATCCGGTCTATCCGCCTGAAACTCCTGCAAGGCCCGCCGCAGGTCTGGAGAAACGGCAGACAATATCACTCCATCCTTAAGGATACCTGTGGGCTCAGAATTACCAGGGGAGTCAGGCTCAAAACTCCTAGAAAGGGCATCCGCCTTAACATTCTTAGAACCCGGTAGGTATGACACCACAAAATTAAACCGAGAGAAAAACAACGACCAGCGCGCCTGTCTAGGATTCAGGCGCCTGGCAGACTCAAGGTAAATTAAATTTTTGTGGTCAGTCAATACCACCACCTGATGTCTGGCCCCCTCAAGCCAGTGACGCCACTCCTCAAAAGCCCACTTCATGGCCAAAAGCTCCCGATTCCCAATATCATAATTCCGCTCGGCGGGCGAAAATTTACGGGAAAAAAAGGCACAAGGTCTCATCACGGGGCAGTCGGAACTTCTCTGCGACAACACCGCCCCAGCTCCGATTTCAGAAGCGTCGACCTCAACCTGAAAAGGAAGAGCAACATCAGGCTGACGCAACACAGGGGCGGAAGAAAAGCGGCGCTTAAGCTCCCGAAAGGCCTCCACAGCATCAGGGGACCAATCAGCAACATCAGCACCCTTCTTAGTCAAATCACTCAATGGTTTAACAACATCAGAAAAACCAGCAATAAATCGACGATAAAAGTTAGCAAAGCCCAAAAATTTCTGAAGACTCTTAAGAGAAGAGGGTTGCGTCCAATCACAAATAGCCTGAACCTTGACAGGATCCATCTCGATGGAAGAGGGGGAAAAAATGTATCCCAAGAAGGAAATCTTTTGAACCCCAAAAACGCACTTAGAACCCTTCACACACAAGGAATTAGACCGCAAAACCTGAAAAACCCTCCTGACCTGCTGGACATGAGAGTCCCAGTCATCCGAAAAAATCAGAATATCATCCAGATACACAATCATAAATTTATCCAAATAATCGCGGAAAATGTCATGCATAAAGGACTGGAAGACTGAAGGGGCATTTGAAAGACCAAAAGGCATCACCAAATACT
Source organism: Ranitomeya variabilis (assembly GCF_051348905.1). Taxonomy (NCBI): domain Eukaryota; kingdom Metazoa; phylum Chordata; class Amphibia; order Anura; family Dendrobatidae; genus Ranitomeya; species Ranitomeya variabilis. The sequence goes on along the minus strand of NC_135233.1, from coordinate 636,495,919 downwards.
CAAAGTGGCCTTCGGGCGTATTAAATGCGGTTTTCCACTCATCCCCCTGCTTGATTCGCACCAAATTATACGCCCCACGGAGATCAATCTTAGAGAACCACTTGGCCCCCTTTATACGAGCAAACAAATCAGTCAGCAGTGGTAACGGATATTGATATTTAACCGTGATTTTATTCAAAAGCCGATAATCAATACACGGCCTCAAAGAGCCATCTTTCTTAGACACAAAGAAAAAACCGGCTCCTAAGGGAGATGACGAAGGACGAATATGTCCCTTTTCCAAGGACTCCTTTATATATTCTCGCATAGCAGCGTGTTCAGGCACAGACAGATTAAATAAACGACCCTTAGGGTATTTACTACCCGGGATCAAATCTATGGCACAATCGCACTCCCGGTGCGGAGGTAGTGAACCAAGCTTGGGTTCTTCAAAAACGTCACGATAGTCAGACAAGAATTCAGGAATCTCAGAGGGAATAGATGATGAAATGGAAACCAAAGGTACGTCCCCATGAGTCCCTTTACATCCCCAGCTTAACACAGACATAGCTTTCCAGTCGAGGACTGGGTTATGAGATTGCAGCCATGGCAATCCTAGCACCAAAACATCATGTAGATTATACAGCACCAGAAAGCGAATAATCTCCTGGTGATCCGGATTAATACGCATAGTTACTTGTGTCCAGTATTGTGGTTTATTACTAGCCAATGGGGTGGAGTCAATCCCCTTCAGAGGTATAGGAGCTTCCAAAGGCTCCAAATCATACCCACAGCGTTTGGCAAAGGACCAATCCATAAGACTCAAAGCGGCGCCAGAGTCGACATAGGCGTCCGCGGTAATAGATGATAAAGAACAAATCAGGGTCACAGATAGAATAAACTTAGACTGTAAAGTGCTAATAGAAACAGACTTGTCAAGCTTCTTAGTACGCTTAGAGCATGCTGATATAACAAGAGTTGAATCACCACAATAGAAGCACAACCCATTTTTTCGTCTAAAATTCTGCCGCTCGCTTCTGGACAGAATTCTATCACATTGCATATTTTCTGGCGTCTTCTCAGTAGACACCGCCAAATGGTGCACAGGTTTGCGCTCCCGCAGACGCCTATCGATCTGAATAGCCATTGTCATGGACTCATTCAGACCCGCAGGCACAGGGAACCCCACCATAACATCCTTAATGGCATCAGAGAGACCTTCTCTGAAAATCGCCGCCAGGGCGCACTCATTCCACTGAGTAAGCACAGACCATTTACGGAATTTTTGGCAGTATATTTCAGCTTCATCTTGCCCCTGAGATAGGGACATCAAAGCTTTTTCCGCCTGAAGCTCTAAATGAGGTTCCTCATAAAGCAACCCCAAGGCCAGAAAAAACGCATCCACATTGAGCAACGCAGGATCCCCTGGTGTCAATGCAAAAGCCCAATCTTGAGGGTCGCCCCGGAGCAAGGAAATTACAATCCTGACCTGCTGTGCAGGATCTCCGGCAGAGCGAGACTTCAGGGACAAAAACAATTTGCAATTATTTTTAAAATTTTGAAAGCAAGATCTATTCCCTGAAAAAAATTCAGGCAAAGGAATTCTAGGTTCAGACATAGGTGCATGAACAACAAAATCTTGCAAATTTTGTACCTTCGTGGCGAGATTATTCAAACCTGTAGCTACACTCTGAAGATCCATTTCAAACAGGTGAACACAGAGCCATTCAAGGATTAGAAGGAGAGAAAGAGAGGAAGGCTGCAGTATAGGCAGACTAGCAAGTGATTCAATTATGAGCACACTCAGAACTAGAGAAAAAAAAAAAAAAAAATTTTCAGCAGACTTCTTTTTTCTCTCCTTTCTCAGCCAATAATTTAACCCTTTTTGGCCGGTCAAACTATCATGATTCTCAATGGCGAGAGAACATAGCCCAGCATATATAAGAACTAGCTCTTGGAAGATGGAATCTAAACTGACCATGAACTAAACCTGCCGCACAATTAACAGTGGCCGGGTAGCGTGCCTACGTTTTATCCCTAGACGCCCAGCGCCAGCCGGAGGACTAACTAATCCTAGCAGAGGAAAATACAGTCCTGGCTCACCTCTAGAGAAATTTCCCCAAAAGGCAGACAGAGGCCCCCACATATATTGGCGGTGATTTTAGATGAAATGACAAACGTAGTATGAAAATAGGTTTAGCAAAATCGAGGTCCGCTTACTAGATAGCAGGAAGACAGAAAGGGCACTTTCATGGTCAGCTGAAAACCCTATCAAAACACCATCCAGAAATTACTTTAAGACTCTAGTATTAACTCATAACACCAGAGTGGCAATTTCAGATCACAAGAGCTTTCCAGACACAGTAACGAAACAGCAGCTGTGAACTGGAACAAAATGCAAAAACAAACAAGGACGAAAGTCCAACTTAGCTGGGAGTTGTCTAGTAGCAGGAACATGCAAAGAAAGGCTTCTGATTACATTGTTGACCGGCATGAAACTGACAGAGGAGCAAGGTTATATAGAGACTCCCACATCCTGATGGGAACAGGTGAACAGAGAGGATGATGCACACAAGTTCAATTCCACCAGTGGCCACCGGGGGAGCCCAGAATCCAATTTCACAACAGGGGGCACTTACTTTTCACACACGGGACCGGGGGGGCACTTACTTTTCACACACGGGACCGGGGGGCACTTACTTTTCACACACGGGACCGGGGGCACTTACTTTTCACACACGGGACCGGGAGGCACTTACTTTTCACACATGGGACCGGGGGGAACTTACTTTTCACACACGGGACTGGGGGGAACTTACTTTTCACACACGGGACCGGGGGCACTTTCTTTTCACACACGGGACCGGGAGGCACTTTCTTTTCACACACGGGACCGGGGGGCACTTACTTTTCACACACGGGACTGGGGGGAACTTACTTTTCACACACGGGACCGGGGGGCACTTTCTTTTCACACGCGGGACCGGGAGGCACTTACTTTTCACACACGGGACCGGGGGGCACTTACTTTTCACACACGGGACTGGGGGGGGCACTTACTTTTCACACATGGGACCGGAGGGTGTCATAGTCACTTTATTCTGATGTTTGACTTTGATAGATGATCATGTCCTAAAATGGACACCGTACATTTGCATAGCTGCCATCTTTGGAAGGTCAAGTTGGGGGTCATGGAAAGGTCGCCATTAATTCCTATGGGAAAATTTTATTTTTAAATGCGATTTTTTTAAAAACTACAAATCGGATCGACTCCAAAAATACATAGCACACCTGTCCCCACCGAGGGCTTCGAAACGCCACCTGAACGGGGTCTCTGCGCCGAGCGGTTCGGGCCGCATTAATTGCGGAAAACGCTGAGAAGAATAAAATATAAGAAATCGAATTACAATATGTTGCTTCAACCTAGAGGGTTCAAGCACCATAATTAATAACCAGTAAAGGCTATGAAGACAGCTATGGGCTGATATTAATCGCCTAGGAAGGCTAAAAACATCAGCTCTCAGCCACCCAAGAAAAGGTACATCTCTAAGATTTGCCAATTGTGGCACTTAGCCTCTCTCTTCCCACTTGCCCTGTAGCGGTAGCAAGTGGGTTGATATTTGGGGGGGTTGATGTCACCTTTGCATTGTCAAGTGACATCAAGCTCACAGGTTAGTAATGGAGAGGCGTCAATAAGATGCCCCCAGTACTAACGCCATAGTCTTAGGCTGCCGTCACACTAGCAGTATTTGATCAGTATTTTACATCAGTATTTGTAAGCCAAAACCACGAGTGGGTGATAAATGCAGAAGTGGTGCATATGTTTCTATTATACTTTTCCTCTATTTGTTCCACTCCTGGTTTTGGCTTACAAATACTGATGTAAAATGCTGACCAAATACTGCTAGTGTGACGGCAGCCTTATTGTATAAAAACACTGAAACCCAGAAAAAAGTCCTTTAATTAAAAGAATAACAGACTCCTTTAATAAATCTTAATTAAACCATACTTACGACATTGCCCATTCTACCGACACCATTGTCATCTGCAAAAGAGTTAAAATAAAAACAACAATATTCCTCACCTTTCCGCAGAGAAGATGATAATCCATTGGTCCCATGATGGGTTTATTTCTGATACATCTAGATGGTAGGCTGGATGGTTGCATGATGCGACCATACAGCCTACCATCCAGCAGAGACACTGAGCAGCGTCTGCTATCGCACATGACAGCGCGACAAACACCCGGTGTTCGGGCAGTTAATCACAGTAATGCCACACCAAAGATGGTGCAGGCATTACTGTGATTGGCAAGCAAATAATGAACCAAACATGCTGAGTTTGGCTCCCCAAACACCGGGTGTTTGCCCACGACTTGCCCAGGACATGCACATGACGACACAACAAACACTGCTTCTGATCGGTGGTAAAACCGCTGGTCTGACAGCCGCAGTTCAAATGCTGTCAAGTTACAGTATGAGCCCGCAGCTGTGATCAGAGGTAAAACGTTTACCTCCAGTCACTGGAGTCAGCTGATGGGTACTGCTCCCATCAGCCTACGCCTGCTGCCGCTAATAACAGCGAGAGCAGGCGGCGACTGATTGGAGTATTCATCAGCCAGCACCTGCTCGTTAAATAAATAATTTAAAAAATAAAAATGGTGTGGGTTAGCTTGTATTTTTGATAACCAGCTGTCACGATCTTTTTTTGGATTTGTGGCAGCTCTGGTTCCACTCAGTTTAAAACTTTTTTCCTTTTGGACCATCAGGGGTTAATGTCAGCTTGCCAGCATTCCCCTGCTGGCAAGCTGATGTTACTGCAGTCGTGCTGGGTCAGCTGATGCAGGTGGTGACCACTCCCACCATCCTTTAAAAGGTCACCTGATGCATCAGCTGACAGTTGGTGATACAGTTTCTTTCTGGAGGCCAGCCAAACAGGAGCAGTGCTCTGGTGTCAGCCACGTCTGGTGATTGGAGTCCAGTTGCTGCTGTTATCTGTGATGTGGAGCTTAGCAGCAATGTTCATAAGCTAAGGGTGTGTTGTTGTTTTTTACCTTGTCCCTTTGGTGTTCGTCACTTCCCCCTGTGTGTATTATCTGCAGAGGTGAGGCTAGTGCTCCTTGCCGGCCAGTGCACTAGCCAGGGCAGTAATAGTTGACTACTAGGGACGAGGTATCCTAACGGCGGCGGGGGGAAGGAGCTGCATAGGGCATTAGGGGAGTGCAGGGACAGGCTTGAATTTGAGCTCAGGTGGTGACCATCCCCCATTCCCTACGGATAGGGCCTTCCGCTCACCTTTTCCATCCCGTTGTTTGTGAGTTGTGCCATCCGTTGACCGACCACCAGTTGGGTCAGGTCACATTGTGACTCCAGCCAGGGAAAAACTCACAGCTGGGGGCTGCAACCTTCAACTGTCAGCTTCAGCAAGGCTCGTTATTAAATAAATAATTTAAAAAAAATGGTGTGGGGTCCCCCCCATTTTTGACAACCAACCAAGCTAAAGCAGACAGCTGGGGCTAGTATTCTCAGGCTGGTAAGAGGCCATGGATATTGTCCCCCCAGCCTAAAAATAGCAGCCCGAAGCCACCCAAAAAGGCACATCTATTCTGGTGCTTTGCCTGGCTCTTTCCACTTGCCCTGTAGCGGTGAGAAGTGGGGTTCATATTTTTGGGGTTGATGTCACTTTTATTTCGTCAAGTGACAGCAAACCCACGGATTAGTAACAGAAAGAAGTTTATAAGACACCTACCCATTACTAATCCTATAGTGGTATGGTAAATAAACATACAGCAGGTATCAAGTCTTTTATTTGAAAAAAAACAAAACACACTTTTACTTTTTTATTGAAAAATAACAAACAGTTATACTCACCTAACACCCATTCATTTAATCCCTCGTCTCCTGTAATAAAACAAAAATGAAAAACAACAATATCCCTCACCTGTCTGTCGTTCTGTCCCACGCCATAAGCCATGTCTAGAGATAAACAGTTTTCAATCTCGATGGTGCCCAGATGCGACCGTCCAGGCTGAGAACCACTGGGGAATGAGCACAGCATCAGTGACTAGCGGTGACGTTATCAAAATTACAAATGGTAATCACAGCACTCCTGTGGATGGTGCCCAAGTAGGATTCTATCCCATGTAAATCTTGTAGAACATGTGCTGCATATGCTGAGCATTTGTTTCTGCTTCTAACCCTGTGCACACTGCAATCTGACTGATGAAGGTCATTGTAGGACCAAAACGTTTCTTTATTTTTGGATTGCCTGCACAAAATTATCTGCTTACAACATTTACCTGAGTGCCAAGTTTTCTACAAAAAGGTCATCAAAATTACAGCCTGTCACTGAGGCTGCTTTCCCAGCCGGTCCAATCAACTGCGGTGAGATCGAAGCTCGCACAGTGAGAAAAAGCCTCACGGTGCAACTGTGAGTTCAGTGGGAGAAATTTCTCCTGGTGCACTCTCCACTGCAGGTCAAGGTTGAAAACAGTTTATCCCCCAGACATGGATTACGGCGTGGGACAGAACAAGTGACAGGTGAGGGATATTGTTATTTTTTATTTTTGTTTTATTACAGGAGACGAGGGATTCAGTGGAATGGGCATTGACGGGAGTATGGTTTAATTTAGAATCATTAAAGGAGTCTGCATCTTTCTTTCAATTAACCCCTTAGTGACAGAGCCAATTTGGTACTTAATGACCAAGCAAATTTTTATAACTCTGGAACGCTTTAACGGATCCCGCTGATTCTGAGAATGTTTTTTCTTGACATATAGTACTTCATGTTAGTGGTAACAATACGTGCTTCACAGGAACTGAAACAATGTGGAAGGAAAAAATTAACATTTAACTTTTTATTACAAACATTTTACTTCAGAACCATTTTTTTTTATTTAACAAGTGTAAAAAAAGAAAATGAACCACAAAAGTTGTTGTGCAATTTCTCCTGAATACGCCGATACCCCATATGTGGGGGTAAACCACTGTTTGGGCGCACGGCAGAGCTTGGAAGAGAAGGAGTTCTGTTTGACTTTTTCAATGCAGAATTGGCTGGAATTGAGATCGGACGCCATGTCGCGTTTGGAGAGCCCCTGATGTGCCTAAACAGTGGAAACCCCCCACAATTGACACCATTTTGGAAGATAAACACATTAAGGAACTTATCTAGATGTGTGGTGAGCACTTTGAACCCCCAAGTGCTTCACAGAAATTTATAACATAGAGCCGTGAAAATAACAAATCTTTTTTTTTCCTCAAAAATGATTTTTTAGCCCGCAATTTTTTATTTTCACAAGAGTAACAGGAGGACAGAAAAATTAAATGGCAAAAGTGCATTTAAATAACACAAAGTTTTTAGTAATACTGTTTTTTGATTAAAAAAATAGCACAAAAGCCCTCCCACCGCGTAAAGGTAACTCTGATCGGGACAGTCCTACACTGTCTAATGTTAAAACCTTACCATGTGTCAATGTTGACCTCAGTGTGAATAAATAATATTGGTGAATATTGGTACGGGCACAGGCCAGGATTAAGAGACATGCCGATAAGAGACATCTAGATCCTCCCTTATACCGGCCAGGTGATAAGGTGTGGCTGTCCTCCAGGTTTATTCGTTTAAAGATCCCCTTGTATAAATTGGGTCCACGGTACGTAGGTCCTTTCGAGGTTTTGTCTCGTATCAATGATGTTGCTTACAAACTGAAATTGCCCGCTTCTCTTCGCATACCTAACTCTTTTCACGTTTCCCTTTAGAAACCAGTCATCTTCAATCAGTTCCATGTTTCTCCTGCTCAAACTCCTTTACCCGTCTCCAACCCAGATGTCTTGGAGGTTAAGGACATTCTTGCCATGAAAAAGTCTCAAGGTAAAACTCTCTTTTTGGTTGATTGGAAGGGTTTTGGTCCCGAAGAGAGGTCTTGGGAGCCCCGTGAGAACATACAAGCTCCTCAGATTTTATCCAGGTTTCTGTCTGGTCTTAGAAAGGAGGAGGGGAGTAAGGGGAGGGGTACTGTCACGGCCACTCCTTCTGCAGCCGTGCCTGCTGCTGGGACCACCGCCGCTCCCCTCGCTCATACTTACCCGCTGCGGCGTGCTCCTCCTGCAGGCGCACGTCCTCTCCTTCATTCTTCTCCGCCCCCTGGTTCTCGTCTGGTGCGCATGTGCACTGCCCACTCCAGCACTTCCTCTTTCTGATTTACAGGCACTCTGTATCTCCTCTCTGTGATCCTGGAGGACCGTGACCCGGAAGTCCTTCAGCACTCCATGTATTTAAGGTGATTCCTTCCTCTGCTCCTTGCCTGTCTGTCATTTGTGCTTCTGTGACTCAGGTTCACCTTTGTCTTTGCACTGCCTGTTCTGAGTCTCCGCTCTGTCCAGCCAGTTCAGCTTCTCTGCCTTTCCCACGCTTCCGTGTCTCTTCGTCCAGTCCAGCCTTCCCAGTGTCCGCTCCGTACTCTGTTAGTCTGGTGTCTCTGTCCTGTCCTGCTTCCTTTGTGTCTTCCCCTTCCCAGTGCTCCTTTGGTCTCCTGTACTCAGCTCTTACCAAACTGTACTTCATCTTACCCCGCTCTGTCCGTCCTACGCCCAGCTTCTCTATTTTGTACCTCCTACTACCTGTCTCCGGGTTCCAGCTTCTGCGGCAATAGTCTCCCTTGGGTCTGCCCCTAATGCTCCCTGTATAGGGGGTGGTCTACCTGGTCAACTCTCCCTTGGGAGGTTCGTTGTCATGGATCTGCGGGTCCACTCCAGGTGTTCCAAAAGATCTCACACTCCGGAGGAGAGAAGCCGGCCCCTATAAGGTTAGCAAGGGGGAGAAGCTATGTCAGTCCAGGGGGAGAAATGGTGGCGGATGCAGCCGCAGCCCCTGTGATGCTCCAAGACCCTGTGGGGAACGCAGCCGCCGGACTCCTGGCACCCCCGGGCCCCGCCGCAGATGCACCTGCAGGCCCCATATAGCCACCAGGCCCCGCAGCTTCCACCAGCAGGCCGGACCCTGCAGCAGCTACAGTGCCCATTATGCCGCTGTCCATGCCCTATATTCCTGGAGCTGCCTGGCTTCCACAATATTCTGGGGTGTCCCATACATTAAGTGACTTTAAAGAAAGACTCTGCAGCCTATTGAGGTATATCCCCTGACCGAGCATCAAAAGGTCAGCATCTTAATTGGACAAGCGCACCGCTGCAGAAATTAAAATGAAGTTCTTTAGGTGCAAGCAGAGAGCACATGATAGCATACGGGACTATGCCCTTAATCTCCAGGAGGCATGCGGGCTGTCAGACAGGTTGACCCTAAAAACGTGCAGGATGGAGACAAACTCTTAAAGGAACAGTTCATTGAGGGTCTCCTGTTCAGCAACCACAGGACACAGCTGTTCATCCTGGCCTTGCAAAACCCTGACCTGGACTTTGTGCAATTTAAGGACAGAGCCATCCGGGTGCTGCACGAACCTCAGCCCAGCCTCACAGTGCCCCATAGGCATCCAGCTCTCACATACCACCAGGAGGTGGCATCATATCATCAGGTCCCAGTTGAGGCCGACACACAGATCCTGGAAGATGATTCTCCTACAGGACTATGCCTCCTGGTTCAGGAACTGACTAAAAACGTGGCTGCACTAGCTAAAACCGTGCAGTCCCTGCAGGAGTCACCGAAAGAAAAGATCAAGTTGGCTTCCAGACCGGAGGACGTCCCCTGGCGACGACAGAAGAGGATCCCGCCGATCAGAGGGAGAGACGACGATCGCTATCATCAGGACGGATAACCCATCTGCCGCTGCTGTGACCAGGCAGGGCACATCGTAAGGTACTGTCATTTAAACGAGCGACTCCTGGGGCAGAGGGCCAACCCCCAGGAATAGGACGACCAGGCCCACAAAACTGGCGAGCCAAGTACGTCGGAGGACGACCTGTCCTTCCCATTGTGATCGACGGCATCCCAATGAATGCTTTATTGGACACTGGTTCTCAGGTGACAACTATGCCTTACATTCTTTATAAGCGTTATTGGGCGGACACAGACATTAATATTGGCCCAGATGATGATTTGATAATAGTAGCCAGTAACAGTCAGCCGTTGCCACAGGTGGGGTACAAAGAGGTCACCTTTAAGGTGGGGCGGGTAGAATTGAAGGCCCAAAGAATGGTGATTGTTGATATTGACTGACGTGAACGTAAACCCATGATGACCATTGGTACTAATGTCATAGAAAATTGTCTTGCAGAGGTTATTGTCTTATTGCAACAGGTGGCCGAAACTGCTGGTTCCAGTGAACAACGTGTCCTGCAGAAAGAAATCAGAGCTCTGGTGCAGAGACAGCAGGTAGAACTGTCTGGTGGAGGAATTGGCCGTGCCACAGTGAGTGATTCCATCCCCATTGCAATACCCCCCAGGAGTGAAATGTTAATATGGTGTCGGGCAGCAATAGTAACATACATACTTATTAAGGTTGAAGGAAGACTTTAAGTCCATCTAGTTCAACCCATAGCCTAACCTAACATGCCCTAATATGTTGATCCAGAGGAAGGCAAAAAAAAACCATGTGGCAAAGAGTAAGCTCCACATTGGGGAAAAAAATTCCTTCCCGACTCCACATACGGCAATCAGACTAGTTCCCTGGATCAACACCCTATCAAGGAATCTAGTATATATAACCTGTAACATTATAGGCCTCAGAGGTAAAGACTACCAGGCCTTGGTAGAACCTGTGTATTCAAATAGTAGGCCCACAATTCTGACAGCCAGAGAGGTGGTTGAAGTCCACAAGGGGAGGGTACCAGTACGTGTCCTTAACTGTGGAGAAAAGGAGGTCCACCTAACCAAATATGCCACAATTGCCAAACTGTATACTGTTGCTAATAATGCAATACAGGCAACAGAACCCTTGGTCCCGTCCAACCAGGCAGAGGACAATGGCTCTGCAGGACAAATGGAGTATTGGTGTCAGAAATTACACATGGGCACTGACTCTACACCATCACACCAAAAACAAGGGGATTACCGAGTGGTCCATGAGTATGAGCAAGTATTCAGCAAACACCCACTAGATTTTGGGCAGGTAAAAGGGATTCAACATCATATCCCCATGGGAGATCATCCGCCCATTAAGGAAAGGAGAGATACCGGCCTGTACCTCCAGCTTATTATCAGTGTGCCAAATACATGTTACGAGAGATAAAAGAGGCTGGGGTAATCAGAGATAGTTGTAGCCCATGGGCAGCTCCACTAGTCCTCGTCAGGAAAAAGGACGGCACCATGAGAATGTGTGTAGATTATAGGCAGATAAACTGCATTACACACAAAGATGCACACCCATTGCCTAGAATAGAAGAGTTATTAGCTGCTCTACAATCTCCTAACTACTTTTCCACCTTGGATCTCACCATTGGGTACTGGCAGGTTCCGGTAGCAGAAGCGGATAAGGAAAAGACGGCCTTCACCACACCGATGGGTCTCTGCGAATTCAACTACATGCCGTTCGGACTGTACAACGCCCCAGGAACGTTTCAGAGAACGATGGAGTGCTGTCTCGGGCACAAGAACTTTGAGACCGTCTTGCTGTACCTGGACGATGTCATCGTCTTCTCCAAGACTTATGAGGACCACCTGAAGCACCTAGCTGAGGTGTTCAAAGCTCTGTCCAACTTTGGCCTAAAGGTAAAACCATCCGAATGCCATATGTTAAAGCCCAAAGTGCAGTACCTGGGCCGTGTGGTAAGCACCGAAGGAGTGGCACCAGACCCTGACAAGGTCACCGTGATCAGAGACTGGCCAAAGCCCAGCAAACTCCATGAAGTCCGGCAGTTCCTCGGGTTGGTAGGCTACTACAGAAGATTTATTAAAGACTTCACCAAGATAGCCGCACCACTGCAAGACCTGTTAGTGGGCCAATCCAAGAAGACCAAGGGTAAGAATACCCCATTTGACTGGGACGACAGGCTGGAGAGATCTTTCATTCGATTGAAGTTGGCTCTCACAGGAGATGAAGTGCTGGCTTACCCTGAATATGACCAACCATTTGTGCTGTACACGGACGCCAGCAACATGGGACTGGGAGCCGTGTTATCCCAGGTCCAGAAAGGCAAAGAAAGGGTAATCGCCTACACCAGCAGGAAACTTCGCCCCACCGAAAGTAACCCCGACAACTACAGCTCTTTTAAGCTGGAATTCCTCGCTATCGATGGGCTGTGACAGGTTCAAACACTATCTGGCCTCGGCAAGATTCACCATCTTCACGGACAACAATCCCTTGACACACCAGGAAACAGCAACACTAGGTGCTTTGGAGCAGCGATGGATGGCTCGGTTGTCCAGTTATGAGTTCAGATCAAGTAGCGTGCAGGGCACAAGAATGCGAATACCGATGCCTTGTCCAGGATGCCCAACTTGCCAGAGATGGGAGAAGATTCAGAAACACTCGAAGAAATAGAGTTGCCAGCTTTCCATCGCCCCAAGGCAACTCAGTATTCCCACCACGTGAGGAACAGGCACAGAAACAAGTAAGAAGCCACGCTGAACCCATTGCCCCACCATGGGTGGGCAGAGACACAGGACAGTGACCCCGCGGTCCATCTGGTCAAAGAGCTGCTGACGCAAGCGGATTCACACCCTGGTCCAGATGATCCACAAGAGATGCAACAACTGTGGAAAGAAAAAGGCAAACTGTTTATGTACAATGGTAAGCTGTGTCGGAGGAGTATTGACCCACGCACTCATGAGCTGGTCTGGCAGATAGTGGTCCCAAGACAAGATGCGCCAATGGTTCTGGAAGCATACCACGATGGAGCAGGACACTTCAGATGGAAGAAGTTAGAGATCCTACTTCGTGGAAGGTTCTACTGGATTGGCATGAGGAAAACCATCGAAAAGTGGTGCCGAGAGAGTGGCCCATGTAGCTTGCGCAGAAAGAACCGTGAAAGCCAGAGGGCTCCCCTACAGCCCATAGTCACCAAACAGTCACTTGAACTGGTGGCCTTAGACCATGTGAAGCTAACTTCAAGCCGTTCAGGCTATGTCTACGCTTTAACTATTGTGGACCATTACTCCAGGTAGTTGTACCTGTCAAGGATCAGACAGCAAAGACAGCAGCCAGAGCCTTCCAACAGCACTTCTGTAGACCACATGGATATCCTGAAAAAGTGCTCACTGATCAAGGACCAGCCTTTGAAGCGGAAGTGTTTCAAGAATTCTGCAACCTGCATGGATGCAAAAAGATCAGAACAACTCCGTATCACCCGCAAACCAAAGGAATGTGTGAAAAGATGAGCCAAGTAGTGATCGACTTACTGAAGACATTGCCTTTACACGAAAGGAACTTATGGCCAGAAAAGTTAACAGACTAAGTAGACTTATACAACCACATTCCAGTGAATTCCACCAACTGTACTGCAGCATACCTGATGAGAAGAAGATCCAGCAAACTACCTGTTGATCTAGACATGGGAGTCCAAACCACAGAAAATACCTCATCTGATGCAGATTGGGATACTGAGAGACAACAAAGGTACCACCAAGTACAAGAGTGCGTTGAAAGAAGTCTATCACAAGCGAGACAAAAACAAGAGACTATAACCAACATGCCCCTGCAATTCCCTTGTCACCAGGTGAACAAGTGCTAAAACGTAAAAGAAGACTGCACAAACTTGACGACCAGTGGGAAGCAGAATCATATTCTATCCTACCTTCAAACTTTGACAACACAAAAGTCTGCCTTATCAGTAAAGATGGAGGAGAAACTTCAACTGCAGTATCCAGAGACCATCACAAAGTATGCCCTGACAAATTGAGGAACAAAGAAACAGACCTAGGAACATCTCCACCCATGGAAGAAGAAGAGAAGAAAATTCACACTGTTCTTGGAGATTTTCCCCAGTCTTTGACTCAAGTGCATCAGGCCATAGTGATACCTGTGATCAGGCTCCAGCAGCAAACGTCACCCCAGCAGTGGAACCAGAGAATCCACCCTCTGCTATTGGTGAATCTGTCAGACCTATGGTGAATCTAAGAAGACGCAGACGCTTGCCCAGTTTGCCAATACAATGCAGGCCTACAAGTAGTACACACACTAGTGGGTCCACTACAGTAACAGCAGACATGTTAGATCAGGAACTACGCAGGTCTACTGACCAAAGACAACACCAGATGTACTTTTATAAACTTGCTTTTGCAACGTTTAAGCCAAATATACCTCCCATAAAGGGAAGCCAAAGTTTTATAATTGTTCAAATGTTTTACAAAATGTTTGCATTATTTAATCTGTAACTGTTGTTTTCTTTTCCCAGTCCGGGAGTATTGGATTTAACAGGGGGGGGGGACACCACAGGGTCCTGGCTGTCACAGTGACATTGCTTTCCTCACAGGGAGAGCGATGTTACGTTTGGAAGCGACGAAGAAAGATCTTTTATCAGGTAACCACAATGCATACAACATGTTCACACTCCAGACCAGAAGGGGGAACTCTAAACCTGTTTATGGTGAACTCCCCTGTAAATACATCCTGATCTGGAGGGAAAGAGTTCAGTTTCAGTTCAGAAAGTGAGAGACACAGAAGAGAGCAGACCGACATAGAGTGGCAGAAGGTCACCGCTGTGCTCTGCTTTCACTTTACGGCCGGCACTCAGTCAGTGTGGGAAGCAGACGGCTAGGGACCTGACGGACACCGGAATGTGAGTATGTACGGTTTTTTTTTTTTACATTTACGATGGTAACCAGGGTAAACATCGGGGTACTAAGCGCGGCCCTGCGCTTAGTAACCCGATGTTTATCCTGGTTACCCGGGGACTTCGGCATCGTTGGTCGCTGGAGAGCTGTCTGTGTGACAGCTCCCCAGTGACCACACAACAACTTACCAACGATCACGGCCAGGTCGTATCGCTGGTCGTGATCGTTGGTAAATCGTTTTGTGTAACGGTACCTGTAAGGTTTCTCTTACTGAGAGTGTTGGGGGACACTCACTTGGCCGCGATATTCAAGCACACGGGCACGGGTTTATAAAACAAAGCAGTCCATGCGGTTTATTAAGCCTCATAAACCGGGTTACGCACAGTTCATAACATGAAACACAACAGGCACCAACTGGTGCTATTTACTTGCAGCTTCTAACACTTCAGTGTACGGCTTTGCCTCACGGACACTAATACGCTGGTCCTCCCTTAACCAGTTCCCAAGGGAGACCACATAGTTCATAGAACTTCACAAGCACTACCGGCCTGTACGATACCTGATGGGAGCTCCGGCTCCACCTGCTGACTCCTCGCCAGTCCACACCTCCGGGTAAGCTGCCTTACAGGGATCACCAACTTGCCTGGCCGGCACGCACTAGTCAGTCCAGACCTCACCGAAGGACTCCAGCTTCCCCAGACTCCGTTATCACTCTTCTGGGTAAGCTGCCTAACAGGGATCCCCAACTTGCCTGTCCGGCATACAGTAGTCAGTCCAGACCTCACCGAAGGACTCCAGCTTCCCCAGTTCCACTGTGCACTGCTCTGGGATCCGGTCCTCCTACTAGGACCTCCCACGCCAGCAGGTGCTTTCCAGGAAGCCTCCTCTCAGGCTTCCAACACAGGAACACACCGAGCCCTCAGGAACTCCCTCAGGGATTTTGCACTTGGACCCTTCAGGTCCAAACACTGGAACCACACAGGAACATGTGACCCACACTCTGGTCACGTTATGTACCTGTAACCACACCCACAGTAATGGATCACATGGACTGGTCACGTGATCCTGACATCACTGCAGGTCAATTCTCACGGCCTCAATACAACTCCGTGTAGATTCCGGGGAGACCATGCAGCGCCCCCTACCTGTTACAGGGGTTACTGCATCACATATATCACATACCCTTACAGCAGAAACCAGCAGGAAAGCTGAATTGCAAGTTATCTGTCCCCACACACACCTGAAGACACGGTGACACCTTTAGAGCCTGGGACGTGCTAGAGTCCCTATAAACAGACTCAAGTCACCAGTCATACGGGTTATGTCCTATCCTATGCGGGGGACAGAGAGAGAACATCTATGAGGACCTTATCTGAAGCCATAGGCAGTAAGGGACTACAGCACCACTGCGCTAGAGCAAGGCTTTTAACTCCACTTGGTAAAGGTGACTCTGGATTCGCTTCCAAGCCGGCCGGACTCTGCCTTTCCTGTGATCTGGTGCCCTGGACTGTGGCTGCCTGAAGTCTTCAGCAAACAAGGTAAAGAGACTGCAAACCTGTGTCCTTGTTCTTTACTGCACCATTCACCATCTTCCATCTACACACCGGGTGCCCTGGGGATATAGTTCACCTGTGGGAAGTTTTACCATCTAGCTGCTATAACATCACCCCAGAGGACCCCTTAAAGCAGCGTTGGTCCCCACTGACCAATTACCACAGGTGGCCTCACGAACTTAAACTTTATTCCCTTTAAAGACCTTTCCCTTTTACATGGGTGCCCAGGGCCACGGACCGGGTCACCACCGTGACATCCACTGTGAACTCAGGACCTGGTACAGAGTACCCCACGGCCCTGGCGGGCGACTCATAAACAGTCACTCAAATAGTACATAATCAATAAAGTCATAGATTACATTAGAATGGTAGGAGTCAATCAGCCTCGTCTCCCATCTGTGGCGCCCCAGGGTCCTGTTCGTCACAGTAGCATTGCTTTCCTCACGGGGAGAGTGATGTTACGTTTGGAAGCGATGAAGGATATCTTTTATCAGGTAACCACCATACACACAACATGTTCACACTTCAGGCCACAAGGGGGAGCTTTTGATCCTATTTACTAGGTGACTCCCTTATATATATTGTGGTTTGGAAGGAAATAGGAGTTAGTTCCTGTCAGAGACAGAGGAGAGAGCAGACCGACATAGTGTCAGAAGGTCTGAAGGGGCCAAGTAGTCTGAAGTACTAGAGCTCCTGGAAAGAGACATACAGAAAGCCGAACATTGTTCAGTGAGTGTGAAGGAGAGCGAAGCACAGGAGAGTAACATCAGGGGAGACCAGCTAAGAGCAGGCTGCCTCCCTCTGAGGCGCAGATAACCGGTAGCCGGACCACCTAGGTTATAAGGAACTCTATGACTTACAGCAGAGACCGGCAGGACAGCTGAACTGCAAGTTACCTCTCCGCCACATACACCTGAGACACAGTAACACTTAGAGCCAGGGGCATGCTAGAGTCCCTGTAAAAAGGCTCGAGTTACCTGTCACGCAGGTATTGTCCTATCCTTTAAGAGGGACAGAGAGAAGAACTGTGAGGACCTTATCTGAAGCCATAGGCAGTAAGGGACTACAACACCACTGCGCTAGAAGAAGGCTTTTAACTCAACCTGGTAAAGGGGAATCTGGATTCGCTTTCAAACCGACCAGACCCTGTCTGCCCTGTGATCTGGTGGCTGCCTGAAGTCTTCAGTAAACCAGGTAAAGAGACTGCAAACCTGTGTCCTCGTTCTTTACTGCGCCATTCACCATCTTCCATCTACACACTGGGAGCCCTGGAGATACACTTCACCTGTGGGAAGTTATACCATCTAGCTGCCATAACATCACCCCTGAGAACCCCTTAAAGCAGCGTCGGTCCCCACTGACTACTACAGGTGGCGTCACGAACAAACTCTATTCACCAAATCCCTTTAAAGACTTCCCCTTTTACATGGGCGCCCAGGGCCACGGACCAGGTCGCCACCGTGACATGCCCCTGTGAACACCAGGCCCCGCAGCTTCCACCAGCAGGCCGGACCCTGCAGCAGCTACAGTGCCCATTATGCCGCTGTCCATGCCCTATATTCCTGGAGCTGCCTGGCTTCCACAATATTCTGGGGTGTCCCATACATTAAGTGACTTTAAAGAAAGACTCTGCAGCCTATTGAGGTATATCCCCTGACCGAGCATCAAAAGGTCAGCATCTTAATTGGACAAGCGCACCGCTGCAGAAATTAAAATGAAGTTCTTTAGGTGCAAGCAGAGAGCACATGATAGCATACGGGACTATGCCCTTAATCTCCAGGAGGCATGCGGGCTGTCAGACAGGTTGACCCTAAAAACGTGCAGGATGGAGACAAACTCTTAAAGGAACAGTTCATTGAGGGTCTCCTGTTCAGCAACCACAGGACACAGCTGTTCATCCTGGCCTTGCAAAACCCTGACCTGGACTTTGTGCAATTTAAGGACAGAGCCATCCGGGTGCTGCACGAACCTCAGCCCAGCCTCACAGTGCCCCATAGGCATCCAGCTCTCACATACCACCAGGAGGTGGCATCATATCATCAGGTCCCAGTTGAGGCCGACACACAGATCCTGGAAGATGATTCTCCTACAGGACTATGCCTCCTGGTTCAGGAACTGACTAAAAACGTGGCTGCACTAGCTAAAACCGTGCAGTCCCTGCAGGAGTCACCGAAAGAAAAGATCAAGTTGGCTTCCAGACCGGAGGACGTCCCCTGGCGACGACAGAAGAGGATCCCGCCGATCAGAGGGAGAGACGACGATCGCTATCATCAGGACGGATGACCCATCTGCCGCTGCTGTGACCAGGCAGGGCACATCGTAAGGTACTGTCATTTAAACGAGCGACTCCTGGGGCAGAGGGCCAACCCCCAGGAATAGGACGACCAGGCCCACAAAACTGGCGAGCCAAGTACGTCGGAGGACGACCTGTCCTTCCCATTGTGATCGACGGCATCCCAATGAATGCTTTATTGGACACTGGTTCTCAGGTGACAACTATGCCTTACATTCTTTATAAGCGTTATTGGGCGGACACAGACATTAATATTGGCCCAGATGATGATTTGATAATAGTAGCCAGTAACAGTCAGCCGTTGCCACAGGTGGGGTACAAAGAGGTCACCTTTAAGGTGGGGCGGGTAGAATTGAAGGCCCAAAGAATGGTGATTGTTGATATTGACTGACGTGAACGTAAACCCATGATGACCATTGGTACTAATGTCATAGAAAATTGTCTTGCAGAGGTTATTGTCTTATTGCAACAGGTGGCCGAAACTGCTGGTTCCAGTGAACAACGTGTCCTGCAGAAAGAAATCAGAGCTCTGGTGCAGAGACAGCAGGTAGAACTGTCTGGTGGAGGAATTGGCCGTGCCACAGTGAGTGATTCCATCCCCATTGCAATACCCCCCAGGAGTGAAATGTTAATATGGTGTCGGGCAGCAATAGTAACATACATACTTATTAAGGTTGAAGGAAGACTTTAAGTCCATCTAGTTCAACCCATAGCCTAACCTAACATGCCCTAATATGTTGATCCAGAGGAAGGCAAAAAAAAACCATGTGGCAAAGAGTAAGCTCCACATTGGGGAAAAAAATTCCTTCCCGACTCCACATACGGCAATCAGACTAGTTCCCTGGATCAACACCCTATCAAGGAATCTAGTATATATAACCTGTAACATTATAGGCCTCAGAGGTAAAGACTACCAGGCCTTGGTAGAACCTGTGTATTCAAATAGTAGGCCCACAATTCTGACAGCCAGAGAGGTGGTTGAAGTCCACAAGGGGAGGGTACCAGTACGTGTCCTTAACTGTGGAGAAAAGGAGGTCCACCTAACCAAATATGCCACAATTGCCAAACTGTATACTGTTGCTAATAATGCAATACAGGCAACAGAACCCTTGGTCCCGTCCAACCAGGCAGAGGACAATGGCTCTGCAGGACAAATGGAGTATTGGTGTCAGAAATTACACATGGGCACTGACTCTACACCATCACACCAAAAACAAGGGGATTACCGAGTGGTCCATGAGTATGAGCAAGTATTCAGCAAACACCCACTAGATTTTGGGCAGGTAAAAGGGATTCAACATCATATCCCCATGGGAGATCATCCGCCCATTAAGGAAAGGAGAGATACCGGCCTGTACCTCCAGCTTATTATCAGTGTGCCAAATACATGTTACGAGAGATAAAAGAGGCTGGGGTAATCAGAGATAGTTGTAGCCCATGGGCAGCTCCACTAGTCCTCGTCAGGAAAAAGGACGGCACCATGAGAATGTGTGTAGATTATAGGCAGATAAACTGCATTACACACAAAGATGCACACCCATTGCCTAGAATAGAAGAGTTATTAGCTGCTCTACAATCTCCTAACTACTTTTCCACCTTGGATCTCACCATTGGGTACTGGCAGGTTCCGGTAGCAGAAGCGGATAAGGAAAAGACGGCCTTCACCACACCGATGGGTCTCTGCGAATTCAACTACATGCCGTTCGGACTGTACAACGCCCCAGGAACGTTTCAGAGAACGATGGAGTGCTGTCTCGGGCACAAGAACTTTGAGACCGTCTTGCTGTACCTGGACGATGTCATCGTCTTCTCCAAGACTTATGAGGACCACCTGAAGCACCTAGCTGAGGTGTTCAAAGCTCTGTCCAACTTTGGCCTAAAGGTAAAACCATCCGAATGCCATATGTTAAAGCCCAAAGTGCAGTACCTGGGCCGTGTGGTAAGCACCGAAGGAGTGGCACCAGACCCTGACAAGGTCACCGTGATCAGAGACTGGCCAAAGCCCAGCAAACTCCATGAAGTCCGGCAGTTCCTCGGGTTGGTAGGCTACTACAGAAGATTTATTAAAGACTTCACCAAGATAGCCGCACCACTGCAAGACCTGTTAGTGGGCCAATCCAAGAAGACCAAGGGTAAGAATACCCCATTTGACTGGGACGACAGGCTGGAGAGATCTTTCATTCGATTGAAGTTGGCTCTCACAGGAGATGAAGTGCTGGCTTACCCTGAATATGACCAACCATTTGTGCTGTACACGGACGCCAGCAACATGGGACTGGGAGCCGTGTTATCCCAGGTCCAGAAAGGCAAAGAAAGGGTAATCGCCTACACCAGCAGGAAACTTCGCCCCACCGAAAGTAACCCCGACAACTACAGCTCTTTTAAGCTGGAATTCCTCGCTATCGATGGGCTGTGACAGGTTCAAACACTATCTGGCCTCGGCAAGATTCACCATCTTCACGGACAACAATCCCTTGACACACCAGGAAACAGCAACACTAGGTGCTTTGGAGCAGCGATGGATGGCTCGGTTGTCCAGTTATGAGTTCAGATCAAGTAGCGTGCAGGGCACAAGAATGCGAATACCGATGCCTTGTCCAGGATGCCCAACTTGCCAGAGATGGGAGAAGATTCAGAAACACTCGAAGAAATAGAGTTGCCAGCTTTCCATCGCCCCAAGGCAACTCAGTATTCCCACCACGTGAGGAACAGGCACAGAAACAAGTAAGAAGCCACGCTGAACCCATTGCCCCACCATGGGTGGGCAGAGACACAGGACAGTGACCCCGCGGTCCATCTGGTCAAAGAGCTGCTGACGCAAGCGGATTCACACCCTGGTCCAGATGATCCACAAGAGATGCAACAACTGTGGAAAGAAAAAGGCAAACTGTTTATGTACAATGGTAAGCTGTGTCGGAGGAGTATTGACCCACGCACTCATGAGCTGGTCTGGCAGATAGTGGTCCCAAGACAAGATGCGCCAATGGTTCTGGAAGCATACCACGATGGAGCAGGACACTTCAGATGGAAGAAGTTAGAGATCCTACTTCGTGGAAGGTTCTACTGGATTGGCATGAGGAAAACCATCGAAAAGTGGTGCCGAGAGAGTGGCCCATGTAGCTTGCGCAGAAAGAACCGTGAAAGCCAGAGGGCTCCCCTACAGCCCATAGTCACCAAACAGTCACTTGAACTGGTGGCCTTAGACCATGTGAAGCTAACTTCAAGCCGTTCAGGCTATGTCTACGCTTTAACTATTGTGGACCATTACTCCAGGTAGTTGTACCTGTCAAGGATCAGACAGCAAAGACAGCAGCCAGAGCCTTCCAACAGCACTTCTGTAGACCACATGGATATCCTGAAAAAGTGCTCACTGATCAAGGACCAGCCTTTGAAGCGGAAGTGTTTCAAGAATTCTGCAACCTGCATGGATGCAAAAAGATCAGAACAACTCCGTATCACCCGCAAACCAAAGGAATGTGTGAAAAGATGAGCCAAGTAGTGATCGACTTACTGAAGACATTGCCTTTACACGAAAGGAACTTATGGCCAGAAAAGTTAACAGACTAAGTAGACTTATACAACCACATTCCAGTGAATTCCACCAACTGTACTGCAGCATACCTGATGAGAAGAAGATCCAGCAAACTACCTGTTGATCTAGACATGGGAGTCCAAACCACAGAAAATACCTCATCTGATGCAGATTGGGATACTGAGAGACAACAAAGGTACCACCAAGTACAAGAGTGCGTTGAAAGAAGTCTATCACAAGCGAGACAAAAACAAGAGACTATAACCAACATGCCCCTGCAATTCCCTTGTCACCAGGTGAACAAGTGCTAAAACGTAAAAGAAGACTGCACAAACTTGACGACCAGTGGGAAGCAGAATCATATTCTATCCTACCTTCAAACTTTGACAACACAAAAGTCTGCCTTATCAGTAAAGATGGAGGAGAAACTTCAACTGCAGTATCCAGAGACCATCACAAAGTATGCCCTGACAAATTGAGGAACAAAGAAACAGACCTAGGAACATCTCCACCCATGGAAGAAGAAGAGAAGAAAATTCACACTGTTCTTGGAGATTTTCCCCAGTCTTTGACTCAAGTGCATCAGGCCATAGTGATACCTGTGATCAGGCTCCAGCAGCAAACGTCACCCCAGCAGTGGAACCAGAGAATCCACCCTCTGCTATTGGTGAATCTGTCAGACCTATGGTGAATCTAAGAAGACGCAGACGCTTGCCCAGTTTGCCAATACAATGCAGGCCTACAAGTAGTACACACACTAGTGGGTCCACTACAGTAACAGCAGACATGTTAGATCAGGAACTACGCAGGTCTACTGACCAAAGACAACACCAGATGTACTTTTATAAACTTGCTTTTGCAACGTTTAAGCCAAATATACCTCCCATAAAGGGAAGCCAAAGTTTTATAATTGTTCAAATGTTTTACAAAATGTTTGCATTATTTAATCTGTAACTGTTGTTTTCTTTTCCCAGTCCGGGAGTATTGGATTTAACAGGGGGGGGGGACACCACAGGGTCCTGGCTGTCACAGTGACATTGCTTTCCTCACAGGGAGAGCGATGTTACGTTTGGAAGCGACGAAGAAAGATCTTTTATCAGGTAACCACAATGCATACAACATGTTCACACTCCAGACCAGAAGGGGGAACTCTAAACCTGTTTATGGTGAACTCCCCTGTAAATACATCCTGATCTGGAGGGAAAGAGTTCAGTTTCAGTTCAGAAAGTGAGAGACACAGAAGAGAGCAGACCGACATAGAGTGGCAGAAGGTCACCGCTGTGCTCTGCTTTCACTTTACGGCCGGCACTCAGTCAGTGTGGGAAGCAGACGGCTAGGGACCTGACGGACACCGGAATGTGAGTATGTACGGTTTTTTTTTTTTACATTTACGATGGTAACCAGGGTAAACATCGGGGTACTAAGCGCGGCCCTGCGCTTAGTAACCCGATGTTTACCCTGGTTACCCGGGGACTTCGGCATCGTTGGTCGCTGGAGAGCTGTCTGTGTGACAGCTCCCCAGTGACCACACAACAACTTACCAACGATCACGGCCAGGTCGTATCGCTGGTCGTGATCGTTGGTAAATCGTTTTGTGTAACGGTACCTGTAAGGTTTCTCTTACTGAGAGTGTTGGGGGACACTCACTTGGCCGCGATATTCAAGCACACGGGCACGGGTTTATAAAACAAAGCAGTCCATGCGGTTTATTAAGCCTCATAAACCGGGTTACGCACAGTTCATAACATGAAACACAACAGGCACCAACTGGTGCTATTTACTTGCAGCTTCTAACACTTCAGTGTACGGCTTTGCCTCACGGACACTAACACGCTGGTCCTCCCTTAACCAGTTCCCAAGGGAGACCACATAGTTCATAGAACTTCACAAGCACTACCGGCCTGTACGATACCTGATGGGAGCTCCGGCTCCACCTGCTGACTCCTCGCCAGTCCACACCTCCGGGTAAGCTGCCTTACAGGGATCACCAACTTGCCTGGCCGGCACGCACTAGTCAGTCCAGACCTCACCGAAGGACTCCAGCTTCCCCAGACTCCGTTATCACTCTTCTGGGTAAGCTGCCTAACAGGGATCCCCAACTTGCCTGTCCGGCATACAGTAGTCAGTCCAGACCTCACCGAAGGACTCCAGCTTCCCCAGTTCCACTGTGCACTGCTCCGGGATCCGGTCCTCCTACTAGGACCTCCCACGCCAGCAGGTGCTTTCCAGGAAGCCTCCTCTCAGGCTTCCAACACAGGAACACACCGAGCCCTCAGGAACTCCCTCAGGGATTTTGCACTTGGACCCTTCAGGTCCAAACACTGGAACCACACAGGAACATGTGACCCACACTCTGGTCACGTTATGTACCTGTAACCACACCCACAGTAATGGATCACATGGACTGGTCACGTGATCCTGACATCACTGCAGGTCAATTCTCACGGCCTCAATACAACTCCGTGTAGATTCCGGGGAGACCATGCAGCGCCCCCTACCTGTTACAGGGGTTACTGCATCACATATATCACATACCCTTACAGCAGAAACCAGCAGGAAAGCTGAATTGCAAGTTATCTGTCCCCACACACACCTGAAGACACGGTGACACCTTTAGAGCCTGGGACGTGCTAGAGTCCCTATAAACAGACTCAAGTCACCAGTCATACGGGTTATGTCCTATCCTATGCGGGGGACAGAGAGAGAACATCTATGAGGACCTTATCTGAAGCCATAGGCAGTAAGGGACTACAGCACCACTGCGCTAGAGCAAGGCTTTTAACTCCACTTGGTAAAGGTGACTCTGGATTCGCTTCCAAGCCGGCCGGACTCTGCCTTTCCTGTGATCTGGTGCCCTGGACTGTGGCTGCCTGAAGTCTTCAGCAAACAAGGTAAAGAGACTGCAAACCTGTGTCCTTGTTCTTTACTGCACCATTCACCATCTTCCATCTACACACCGGGTGCCCTGGGGATATAGTTCACCTGTGGGAAGTTTTACCATCTAGCTGCTATAACATCACCCCAGAGGACCCCTTAAAGCAGCGTTGGTCCCCACTGACCAATTACCACAGGTGGCCTCACGAACTTAAACTTTATTCCCTTTAAAGACCTTTCCCTTTTACATGGGTGCCCAGGGCCACGGACCGGGTCACCACCGTGACATCCACTGTGAACTCAGGACCTGGTACAGAGTACCCCACGGCCCTGGCGGGCGACTCATAAACAGTCACTCAAATAGTACATAATCAATAAAGTCATAGATTACATTAGAATGGTAGGAGTCAATCAGCCTCGTCTCCCATCTGTGGCGCCCCAGGGTCCTGTTCGTCACAGTAGCATTGCTTTCCTCACGGGGAGAGTGATGTTACGTTTGGAAGCGATGAAGGATATCTTTTATCAGGTAACCACCATACACACAACATGTTCACACTTCAGGCCACAAGGGGGAGCTTTTGATCCTATTTACTAGGTGACTCCCTTATATATATTGTGGTTTGGAAGGAAATAGGAGTTAGTTCCTGTCAGAGACAGAGGAGAGAGCAGACCGACATAGTGTCAGAAGGTCTGAAGGGGCCAAGTAGTCTGAAGTACTAGAGCTCCTGGAAAGAGACATACAGAAAGCCGAACATTGTTCAGTGAGTGTGAAGGAGAGCGAAGCACAGGAGAGTAACATCAGGGGAGACCAGCTAAGAGCAGGCTGCCTCCCTCTGAGGCGCAGATAACCGGTAGCCGGACCACCTAGGTTATAAGGAACTCTATGACTTACAGCAGAGACCGGCAGGACAGCTGAACTGCAAGTTACCTCTCCGCCACATACACCTGAGACACAGTAACACTTAGAGCCAGGGGCATGCTAGAGTCCCTGTAAAAAGGCTCGAGTTACCTGTCACGCAGGTATTGTCCTATCCTTTAAGAGGGACAGAGAGAAGAACTGTGAGGACCTTATCTGAAGCCATAGGCAGTAAGGGACTACAACACCACTGCGCTAGAAGAAGGCTTTTAACTCAACCTGGTAAAGGGGAATCTGGATTCGCTTTCAAACCGACCAGACCCTGTCTGCCCTGTGATCTGGTGGCTGCCTGAAGTCTTCAGTAAACCAGGTAAAGAGACTGCAAACCTGTGTCCTCGTTCTTTACTGCGCCATTCACCATCTTCCATCTACACACTGGGAGCCCTGGAGATACACTTCACCTGTGGGAAGTTATACCATCTAGCTGCCATAACATCACCCCTGAGAACCCCTTAAAGCAGCGTCGGTCCCCACTGACTACTACAGGTGGCGTCACGAACAAACTCTATTCACCAAATCCCTTTAAAGACTTCCCCTTTTACATGGGCGCCCAGGGCCACGGACCAGGTCGCCACCGTGACATGCCCCTGTGAACACCGGACCTGATGCCGGGTACCCCACGGCCCTGGCGGGCGACTCATCTCTCTTAGGGTACCGTCACACATTGAAATTTCCATCGCTACGACGTTACGATTCGTGACGTTCTAGCGATATCGTTACGATATCGCAGTGTCTGACACGCAGCAGCGATCAGGGATCCTGCTGAGAATCGTACGTCGTAGCAGATCGTATGGAACTTTCTTTCGTCGCTTGATCACCCGCTGACATCGCTGGATCGTTGTGTGTGACAGCGATCCAGCGATGTCTTCGCTTGTAACCAGGGTAAACATCGGGTAACTAAGCGCAGGGCCGCGCTTAGTAACCCGATGTTTACCCTGGTTACAAGCGTAAACGTAAAAAAACAAACCGTACATGCTCACCCGTCGGTGTCCTTCAGGTCCCTTGCCGTCTGCTTCCTGCTCTGAGTGCCGGCCGGAAAGTGAGAGCAGAGCTCCAGCGCCGTGATTGCAACGTGTGACCGCAGTCTACGACGCTGGAGCGATATTCATACGATCGCTGCGACGTCACGGATCGTGCCGTCGCAGCGATGAAAATTTCAATGTGTGACGGTACCCCTATCCTCCAGTTATTGTTCTCTTTTTATATCTTAAAACTGTCCGTTTAATGTCATTAGAAGGTCTTGATCTATCATTGTATGCCAGTGTGAAACCCCCTAAGGCCAAATACATAAGCCTTAACCACATGAATGTCCCTGGAGACTTAACAAGTGTCTATCTAACATATAATTAACATATATATGATACCCTCTCCTGAGAACTGGTCATTTATATTCCTTTGTAAGATTGACCATCTGGCTAAAGGTACATTTAAGCTTCAATAACCTTCTGCGAACTCCATACAGTAAGGATATACTGAATATTATATAATAAACTGATTGAAACTATCTCAATATCTTTATAATTAGTATTAATTAATTGGAGTGTTGAAATAATTTAAAAATATAACATACTACACACACCCTTTGTCGCTGATATGGCGGGTATATGTCACTCTATCATCGGGGTACAGGTCTCTGTCAGGGTGTCCTTCCATTAATTGGGATTCACTGTCGCTTCGGTTAACGAAGATTTCATTCATCATCCCTGCTTCTTTAATGAAACCCCAGCCTCTCTGTTAGTTGAAGACTACTACTTCTCCCTGCCGTAGTGGTCCCCTTTCTGCCTGAGGGATTTTGCGAGTTCGGGCCTTTGCCTGCAGGTTTCTCTCCTCAAACACTGCCTGCCGAGCAAGGGATTGCTGCCTCTCCTGCTCCTCCCGCCATCTACAGTGCTCCGCCAGGTTATAATAAGGATTTCTCCTTGGAGCGCTATCATGTTCTCCTCCGCCGGTCCCTCTTCAAACACCATAGGTTCAGTATAGTTAACCCAGGGCCCACTGGTTGGAACTAGTGGGGCTGTCATCTGACCCAAGCTGCCATCCCCCTTGTCCCAGTACAGCTCCTCCGGGCCTTGGCGTCGGCGGGGTCGGTAGGGGGCCCACCAGGGTGTCGTCTGGCTCAGGGGTTGCAGCAGGACTTGAGGCCAGGGTACCCTCAACGTACGGTGACATTTCACCGAGGGACCCAAAACCCTGGTCGGGTGTGTACAGCGGTGGGGGGTGATTCGGGCCTAGCTGCTGGGCCTTCCGCCACTGGGGTCAGGGTCGCACCCCTTACCTTTTCTCCGGAGTGCCGGATCTTCTTTACCGCTCCGGGCCGGACAAGGTTGCTGGCGGTCGCCCGATAAGGTTTCAGAGGAATGCCTCTTTCCACCCGGCCACAGCCACCAGCTGCATCTGCACGAGCTGCCGGGTAAGTTCCTCCACTTCTTTCCGCATGTGGTCCGGATCCAACATCGGTGGCTGGTACAGTTCTTGTGGGTCCCGGCTGGGGGAGTCCTTATGCTTCACCTCACGCTCCGGTGCTCGCTCACCTCCCTCCGCCATGCTGCTTTCCGGCGCTTCCTCAGTCTGGTTTCTCGCGGTTTCACTCCACCACGCCTGTCTTCGTGGGCGGTTCCTCTTCTTCTTCCTGCCATCCCAGACCAAGACCTCTCTGCTTGATGGGCATACTTCTCTCACATAGTAGTATTGGTGAGGGGCGGCCATAGTTCTCGTGCCATTTCTCCAGGCTCCACCCACCACAACATGCCCTTCTCCTCCACACTACACATGGTGCTGTAATGGTGGCAGTTTTGGTGGCAATTAACAGTTCAATAGTCTCTCAATAAAGCACAGTCTCTTAGGCGCACAGGACCCGATTTTTCAGGTCGGTCCATCAAGTTTGTGATGTCAAGTTTTTGGAGCGCCCCGCTAGGGCTTAGGGGTACTCGGTACTGGGTCCGGTCGTCATTAAAGGGGTGGTCATGGTGGCAGTGACCCGGTCTGCGGCCCTGGGTGTCCAAATTAAAGGGAAGGTCTTTAAAGGGGTTTTTAGGAATAAAAATGTTTGTGACGCCACCTGTGGTATTCGGTCAGGGATGACCGACACTGCATAAAGGGGTCCACTGGGGTGATGTTATGGCAGCTGGGATGGTATGGCTTCCAACAGGTGAAGCTGGGTCCAAAGGGCTCCCGGTGTAGTAGATAAAGATGGCATAGTAAGAATCAGAGGACACAAGGTTGCAGTCTCTTTACCTCTTTACTGGTGTAAGGCAGCCACAGTCCAGGGCAACGGATCATAGGTACTGGTATGGTCCGACCGCCTTGAAAGCGATTCAGGAATCCCCTTAGCCAGGTGGGGTTGGAAGCCTTCCCTTCTGCGTTGTGTTGTAGTCCCTTGCTGCCTTAGTCCTCACACAAGGTCCTCACATTCTCTCTGTCCCCTTTGTTGGTAGGACACCACCTGCATGGCAGGTACCTCGAGCCTTTTTACAGGGTCTGTCAGGATGACTCCGGGCTCTATCTGTCACTGCGAGCTGCAATCCCCTGTCTGCCGGTTTCTGCCGTGGGGCATAGAGTCACCCCCACAACCTCGGTCTTCCGGTTACCGGAATTCTGCGGCTCTATCTGTCACCGCGAGCTGCAATCCCCTGTCTGCCGGTTTCTGCCGTGGGGCATAGAGTCACCCCTACAACCTCGGTCTTCCGGCTACCGGAATTCTGCGCTTCAGCGTGGAGGAAACTTAATCGCAGCTTCTTTCCAGCTCTTTACTTTCCTGAGCTACTCTTCCCTGTCAGTCTCCTACAGACTGCTCGGTTCTCGTTCCTTCCAGGAGCTGGAGCACCTCACGTGGCTGTACGGCCCCAGCTTTCTTCTCTCAGACTCTCTCTGTCTGCTTCCACTCTCTTCACAATCCTCTCACAATCTGACGAACTCCTTCCCCAGACCAGAATATATAGGGAAGATCCCCTGAATATGGGTCTCGAGCTCCCCCTTCTGGCCTGGAGTTAGAAAAGTGTTGTATGTGCTGGTTACCTGTTAAAGGGATCCTTTCTCACTTCCAAGCATGACATCGCTCTCTCTATGAGGAAAGCAAAGCCACTGTAACAACTGATTTCCTGGGGTGTTACATAGTCACATAGGCACATATTATATACAAGTACACAGCACACATGCTGGACAACACAGGCTCTTTATATACATCTGATATAGTCACACAGGCACACATTATATACAAGTACACAGCACACACGCTGAACAACACAGGCTCATCACATACAGTACATCTCATATAGTCACACAGCACACATTATATACAAGTACACAGCACACACACTGGACAACACAGGCTCATTACATACACATCATATAGTCACACAGGCACATATTATATATTATATACAAGTACACAGCACACACTGGACAACACAGGCTCATTACATACAGCTCATATAGTCACACAGGCACACATTATATACAAGTACACAGCACACATACTGGACAACACAGGCTCATTACATACACCTCATATAGTCACACAGGTACACATTATATGTAAATACACAGCACACACGCTGGACAACACAGGCTCATTACATACATGTTATATAGTCACACAGACACACATTATATACAAGTACACAGCACACATGCTGGACAACACAGGCTCATTACATACATCTGATATAGTCACACAGGCACACATTATATACAAGTACACAGCACACATGCTGGACAAAACAGTCTCATTACATACACCTGATATAGTCACACAGACACACATTATATACAAGTACACAGCACACACGCTGGACAACACAGGCTCATTACATACACATCATATAGTGACACAGGCACACACACACCATATATGTACTTAGTACACACGTGCAGTATAAGAAATGCTCAGCAGGTGCACATCATATACACAGCACCTGCATGGTGGACAAGTATCACACACTACTGATACCACACACACATAATAGATAAACCACACATACACTACAAATACCTCACACACAAGTATTACACACACGCACACACACACACACACTACAGATACTTCACACACAAGTATTACACACACTACAGATACCTCACACACAAGTATTACACACATACACTACAGATACCTCATACACAAGTATTACCCTCACATACACTACAGATACCTCTGTGATGCAGTGACCCCTGTAACAGGTAGGGGGCGCTGCATGGTCTCCCCAGTATGCACACAGAGATGTATTGAGGCCATGAGAGTGCATGGCAGTTGCATGCATGGCTGTGGTCATAAGACAAAGTCCGGCATTGTGATGAATGAACGATATGTGTGTCGCAGAGGAGAAGACTCTGCGCTGCCAGCCTGAAGTGATGTGGTGTTCTGGGACGTATAGTCCCACAAGTATGTTGCATGTTGTGTAATAGTCATGGGAGGTTGGCAGGGCTAGTTATGTGAGATGGGCGGGACAAACTAGCCACACCCACCCACACACACCCACACTGCCACCCAGGGGAGTGGTTATAAGGATATATAATGTGACCAGGGTGTGGGTCACAGGCCCCTGTGTATGTTCCTGTGAGGTTTCTGTGTTGGAAGACCTGGGAGTAGGTTTCCTGAAAAGCACATGCTGGTGTTGGGAGGTCCTGGGAGTAGGACCGGATCCCTGAGCAGCACTCAGTGAAACTGTGTACCGGGATAATCTGTGTTGGGGAAGCTACCGACCTTCGGTGGGTCTGGACTAACTAATGTGTGCCACCCAGGCAAGTTGGTGATCCCCGTGAGGCAGCCTTCCCAAGAGAGAGGACTGACAAGCAGTCAGCAGGTGGGGCAGGAGCTCCCAGAAGGTACCATAGTCTATTGGTGCTAATTGTTTCTATGAACTGTGTGGTAACCCACGGCAACTGGTCAGAAGAGGACCAGCGTGATTAGTTGCTGCAAATGGATAATGTGTGGCTAATGAGTTAAAGCCATAACCTGTAAAGTTCTATGGCCTATGTGATATCCTGTTGGTGATGTAACCCAGCTTACAGTATGGTTTATGAGGCTGTAATAAACCGTATGGACTGTTTTGTTTGGAAAATCGTGCCCGTGTGCTTGAATCCTGTGCCAAGCGAGTATTCCCCAATACACTCAGTAAGAGCAATCTTACACCTCACACACAAGTATTACACACATAGTACAGATACTTCACACCCAAGTATTACACACACAGTACAGATACGTCACACACAAGTATTACCACACATACACTACAGATACCTAACACACAAGTATTACACACACATACACTACAGATACCTCACTCGCACGTGTTACACACACATACACTACAGATACCTCACAGACAATTATTACACACATATACACTACAGATACCTCACACACAGTGTGGTGCAGTGACCAATGTTACAGCCAGGGGGCGCTGTGTGTGCACTTCAAGATGCACTTGGAGGCATAGTTGTGATGAAACAGTGACTGGCAGTGTTGTGAATGGCCGATATGTGTCGCAGAGGGAGTCTGCGTGGTAAGTCTGATGTAACGTGGTTGTTCTGGGACCTGTAGTCCCTCAAGTGTTTGTGTAATGTTGTATAATAGACAAGGGAGACTTACTAGGCTAGTTGTGTGAGATGGGCGGGACAAACTAGCCACACAACCACACTCCCACCCATGGGAGTGGTTACAGGTAGATAATATGACCAGGGTGTGGGTCGCATGGTCCTGTGAGGTTCCTGTGTATGGAGCCGTTTGGACTGTGCAAGGTCCTGGATGGTCAGTGTTGGAGGCTCCCGGGAGTGGAGTCGTCCTGGAAGCACCTAGAGACCGTAGACCTGGACGGTCAATGTTGGAGACTCCTGGGAGTGGAGTCGTCCTGGAAGCACCTAGAGACCGTAGACCTGGACGGTCTGTGTTGAGGACCTAGGACTGACATGAAGTCAGCGTGAGGAGTGTAACTCCTGAGAGGTAACCCCGGACAAGGGGATCATAACATACAGCAGAGAAGCCTATCTGCTACACAAACTGTCTGATGTCTTATAATATTTCATGGCTGTAATGAAATGGACTGTACCCTGTCTGGTTTATGCGGAGTTTGAATAAACCATATGGACAGATTTATGAGAGGTACCGTGCCTGAGTGCTTGAATCCCATGCCAAGCGAGTGTTCCCCAAGACCCGTAGTGGGTTAAATGCTACAATAGCTATTACACACACATACACTACAGATATCTCACTCACACGTGTTACACACACATACACTACAGATACCTCACACATAATTATTACACACATATACACTACAGATACCTCACACACAGGTATTATACACACATACACTACAGATAACTCACACACAAGCATCCCATACACTACGGATACCTCACATACAAGTATCACATACACTACAGATACCTCATACACAAGTATAACACACACTACAGACACCATACCTCATACACTACAGATACCACACACACATACTACAGACATCTCACATACACACACATACATACTAGAGCTACCACACACAAACACATCTCACACACAAGTATCACACACAAACACATCTCACACACACATCTCACACCCAAGTATCACACACACACAACAGATACCTCATACACACATCACACTCCTCTGTTCTGCAGGGGAGGCTGATGTCCTTGTGCAGCTCTTCAGCTTCCCCTGCTCACAGAAGCACTGTCCCGGTACATCCCCCGCTCTCGCCTTCCCTGTCGGGGAAGCAGACCAGAGCAGGAGAAGCTGTCACCGTTCTGACTGGAGCTGCTTCCCTATTTCTCCCTGGGAGGACACACAGGAAGGTATGCAGCGTGCTGACCTTTCTTGCTGCAGGCTCTCTTCAGAGTTGTGCCACACAGGAGGACAGGAGCACTGACCAATCAGCGACATCCGGGGCTCTGGGCAAAACGTTTGGTGCTAGAACCCTGGATCTTTCATGCAAGAGATCCTCCTGGCTCTGGAGAGCAAGCTGTTCTCTGACGCTGATACTGGCCAGCGTCAGACAGAGTGAGGCAGGCGGCCTTTTCAAATTTCTGACTAAGCCCTGTGTGAGCATGCTCTGCTGCTTTCCTGCACTGACAACAGCCGCAGCCGCACGAACGGGGGCCACGCTCATGCACTGACGCGGGCCGCCACGGCCCATCCCTTGTCAGCATGTGCAACGAGAGAGAGCGCACACACAGGGCCTACTCAGCAGTAAAGGGACGGAGATCCATTTTGTAGTTCAGAGCCGCCGATCCACCGGGCATCTGCCTGCCTTCACAGATTGCCAACAAGGGCCTGATTGTAATGCTAGTGCTAAGTCCCATATATTATGTGTGTATAATATATAAAAACATATATATTATACACATAAATACGTATTTTATGTAAAAAAAAAAAAATTACATGTCTGGTATCGCCGCCACGAGACGACCCAACCAATAAAACTGTCCCTCTAGTTAAACCAGTCAGTGAACGCTGCAAAAAATAAATGATAAACAGAGCTTTATCATCATACCTCCAAACAATAACTGGAATAAAACGCGATCAAAAAGCCGAAAGTAAAGAAAAATGGTATCGCTAAAACATTATCTTGTCCCGCAAAAAATAAGCTGCCATACAACTCCATCAGAGGAAAAGTAAAAAAGTTATAGCTCTCAGAATAAATCGATACAAAAATAATTTTTTTTTTCTATAAAATATTTTTTATTGTGTAAAAGCACAAAAACATTAAAAAAATCTAAATGAGGTATCTCTGTAATTGTACTGAAGAATGAGGGTATGTGCACACATTGCAGATTTTGCTGCGGATCCGCAGCAGATCTGCAGCTGCGGGTCCGCAGCAGCTTTCCATGCGTTTACAGTACAATGTAAACCTATGGAAAACGCAATCTGCAGTGGCCATGCTGTGGAAAAAAACACGTGGAAACGCTGCGATTTACATTCCACAGCATGTCAATTCTTTGTGCGGATTCCGCAGCGGTTTACACCTGCTCCATAATAGGAATCCGCAGGTGGAATCCGCACAAAATCCGCGGTAAATCCGCAGGTAAAACGCAGTGCCTTTTACCTGCGGATTTCTCAAATCCGCTGCAGAAAAATCCGCAGAGCTCCTTTCTACGTGTGCACATACCCTGAAGCTTACTTATCAATTTTAACCCCTTTCTGACATCTGACGTACTATCCCGTCGAGGTGGGGTGGGCCCGTATGACCACCGACGGGATAGTATGTCATACGCGATCGGCCGCGCTCACGGGGGGAGCTCGGCCGATCGCGGCCGGGTGTCAGCTGCATATCGCAGCTGACATCCGGCACTATGTGCCAGGACCGGTCACGGACCGCCCCCGGCACATTAACCCCCGGCACACCGCGATCAAACATGATCGTGGTGTACCGGCGGTATAGGGAAGCATCGCGCAGGGAGGGGGCTCCCTGCGGGCTTCCCTGAGACCCCCGCAGCAACGCGATGTGATCGCGTTGCTCCGAGGGTCTCCTACCTCCCTCCTCGCCGCAGGTCTCGGATCCAAGATGGCCGCGGCATCCGGGTCCTGCAGGGAGGGAGGTGGCTTACCGAGTGCCTGCTCAGAGCAGACGCTTGGTAAGCCTGCAGCACTCTAGTGAGATCGGTGATCTGACAGAGTGCTGTGCACACTGTCAGATCACCGATCTGTAATGTCCCCCCCCCTGGGACAAAGTAAAAAAGTAAAAAAAAATTTTTTCCACATGTGTAAAAAAATAAATAAAAAATAAATTCCTAAATAAAGAAAAAAATATATATATTATTCCCATAAATACATTTCTTTATCTAAATAAAAAACCAAAAACAATAAAAGTACACATATTTAGTATCGCCGTGTCCGTAACGACCCAACCTATAAAACTGCCCCACTAGTTAACCCCTTCAGTAAACACCGTAAGAAAAAAAAAAAAACGAGGCAAAAAACAATGCTTTATTACCATACTGCCGAACAAAAAGTGGAATAACACGCGATCAAAAAGACAGATATAAATAACCATGGTACCGCTGAAAACGTCATCTTGTCCTGCAAAAAACGAGCCATCATATAGCATCATAATCAAAAAACAAAAAAAGTTATAGTCCTGAGAATAAAGCGATACCAAAATAATTATTTTTTCTATAAAATAGCTTTTATCGTACAAAAGCGCCAAAACATAAAAAAATGATATAAATGAGGTATCGCTGTAATCGTACTGACCCGAAGAATAAAACTGCTTTATCAATTTTACCAAACGCGGAACGGTATAAACGCCTCCCCCAAAAGAAATTCATGAATAGCTGGTTTTTGATCATTCTGCCTCACAAAAATCGGAATAAAAAGCGATCAAAAAATGTCATGTGCCCGAAAATGTTACCAATAAAAACGTCAACTCGTCCCGCAAAAAACAAGACCTCACATGACTATGTGGACTCAAATATGGAAAAATTATAGCTCTCAAAATGTGGTAACGCAAAAAATATTTTTTGCAATAAAAAGCGTCTTTCAGTGTGTGACGGCTGCCAATCATAAAAATCTGCTAAATAAAAGTAAATCAAACCCCCCTTCATCACCCCCTTAGTTAGGGGAAAAATAAAAAAATAAAAAAAATGTATTTCCATTTTCCCATTAGGGTTAGGGCTAGGGTTAGGGTTAGGGCTAGCGTTAGGGCTAGGGTTAGGGCTAGGGTTATTGCTAGGGTTAGGGTTAGGGCTAGGGTTAGGGCTAGGGTTATTGATAGGGTTATTGCTAGGGTTAGGGTTAGGGCTAGGGTTAGGGCTAGGGTTAGGGCTAGGGTTATTGCTAGGGTTAGGGCTAGGGTTAGGGCTAGGGTTAGGGCTAGGGTTATTGCTAGGGTTAGGGCTAGGGTTAGGGCTAGGGTTAGGGCTAGGGTTGGGGCTAGGGTTAAGGCTACAGTTAGGGTTGGGGCTAAAGTTAGGGTTAGGGTTTGGATTACATTTACAGTTGGGAATAGGGTTGGGATTAGGGTTAGGGGTGTGTCAGGGTTAGGGGTGTGGTTAGGGTTACCGTTGGGATTAGGGTAAGGGGTGTGTTTGGATTAGGGTCAGTTATAATTGCGGGGTTTCCACTGTTTAGGCACATCAGGGGCTCTCCAAACGGGACATGGCATCCGATCTCAATTCCAGACAATTCTGCGTTGAAAAAGTAAAACAGTGCTCCTTCCCTTCAGAGCTCTCCCATGTGCCCAAACAGTGGTTTACCCCCATATATGGAGTATCGTCGTACTCAGGACAAATTGCACAACAACTTTTGTGGTCT
Source organism: Ranitomeya variabilis (assembly GCF_051348905.1). Classification (NCBI taxonomy): domain Eukaryota; kingdom Metazoa; phylum Chordata; class Amphibia; order Anura; family Dendrobatidae; genus Ranitomeya; species Ranitomeya variabilis. The sequence goes on along the minus strand of NC_135233.1, from coordinate 636,458,860 downwards.
AATTTCTTCTCTTACCCTTGAGAAAATAAAAAATTGGGGGCGAAAAGATCATTTTTGTGAAAAAATATGATTTTTTATTTTTACGGCTCTGCATTATAAACTTGTGAAGCACTTGTTGGGTCAAAGTGCTCACCACACATCTAGATAAGTTCCTTAGGGGGTCTACTTTCCAAAATGGTGTCACTTTTGGGGGGTTTCAATGTTTAGGCACATCAGGGGCTCTCCAAATGCAACATGGCGTCCCATGTCAATTCCAGTCAATTTTGCATTGAAAAGTCAAATGGCGCTCCTTTCCTTCCGAGCTCTGCCATGCGTCCAAACAGTGGTTTACCCCCACATATGGGGTATCAGCGTACTCAGGACAAATTGTACAACAACTTTTGGGGTCCATTTTCTCCTGTTACCCTTGGTAAAATAAAACAAATTGGAGCTGAAATAAATTTTGTGTGATAAAAAGTTAAATGTTTATTTTTATTTAAACATTCCAAAAATTCCTGTGAAACACCTGAAGGGTTAATACATTTCTTGAATGTGGTTTTGAGCACCTTGAGGGGTGCAGTTTTTAGAATGGTGTCACACTTGGGTATTTTCTGTCATATAGACCCCTCAAAATGACTTCAAATGAGATGTGGTCCCTAAAAAAAAATGGTGTTGTAAAAATGAGAAATTTCTGGTCAACTTTTAACCCTTATAACTCCCTAACAAAAAAAAATTTGGTTCCAAAATTGTGCTGATGTAAAGTAGACATGTGGGAAATGTTACTTATTAAGTATTTTGCGTGACATATGTCTGTGATTTAAGGGCATAAAAATTCAAAGTTGGAAAATTGCGAAATTTTCAAAATTTTCGTCAAATATCCGTTTTTTTCACAAATAAACGCAAGTTATATCGAATAAATTTTACCACTATCATGAAGTACAACATGTCACGAGAAAACATTGTCAGAATCACCAAGATCCGTTGAAGCGTTCCAGAGTTATAACCTCATAAAGGGACAGTGGTCAGAATTGTAAAAATTGGCCTGGTCATTAACGTGCAAACCACCCTTGTGGGTGAAGGGGTTAAAAGTGGCATGAAAAAAACTTGGGCTTTGCAATGCTTTATACCAGCAATCAGACTGCTTAAAGTGAAAGTCCCACAGAAGGACTAAGTAAAAAAAAAAGTAAAAAATAAAAATTGTAAAAATATTTTTTACTAAATAATTAAAAAAATATAGGAATATATTGTAAATAAGTATTTTTATGCAAAAAGAAAAATGAACAAAAAAAGTACATACAGTGGGGGAAATAAGTACTTGATCCCTTGCTGATTTTGTAAGTTTGCCCACTGACAAAGACACATGAACAGTATCAAATATCAAGAATAAAATCCAGAAAATCACATTGTATAAATTATATAAATTTATTTGCATTTTGCAGTGAGAAATAAGTACTTGATCGCCCTGGCAAACATAGAAGTAAGTGCTCAGTGTAGAGCACAGTATATACATGATCCAAAATGTTAAGTAAAATGTCCCCAATAAAAGCTTCAACTAAATCCACAAAAAAGCAAGTAGCCACTCAGGACGGTCATGTATTAACGTAAATATAGCAGGTTTCCACATTACTGGTAGTACAAAAACTCTGGAAAAAGTGGCTCCTTGCCCCCACTAAAGAAATGTAGCAAATTCTGTGCTCCCAAATCCAAATGCCCCCTCCTCCTGAGCCACAGTGTTCATAAAGAACATTTAGCATCCACATGCTTGAAATTTCCATAGTGATGAGCCCTCACATAATTTACGGGTGCATGCCTCGTACTCGGCACTGTGAGGGTATGTGCACACGCTGCGGAAAATGCTGCGGATCCGCAGCGTTTCCGCAGCTGCGGGTCCGCAGCAGTTTCCCATGAGTTTACAGTTCAATGTAAATCTATGGGAAACAAAAAACGCTGTGCACATGCTGCGGAAAAAACCCAGCGGAAACGCAGCGGTTTACATTCCGCAGCATGTCACTTCTTTCTGCGGATTCCGCAGCGGTTATACAGCTGCTCCAATAGAAAACCGCAGTTGTAAAACCGCAGTGAAATCCGCAGAAAAAAACGCGGTAAATCCGCAGCGGTTTTGCACTGCGGATTTATCAAATCCGCTGCAGAAAAATCCTCAATGGACCAGAATACGTGTGCACATATAACAGATTTGAAATTTGCACTCAGCAACATCCACTACTGCTTGTTTCTGGAAAATACCCATCAATTCAAATCATTATTATCATATACAAAGAAAGAAAAAAATGTGGCACTCACCAGCTTGTGCTGCGATAAAAAAGTCCTTTATTGCGCCATAGCTTGGACTGAGGACATCATAATAACAGCTGCAGGTATATGCGAGGGTGTAAGGTGACCGAGGACGACGGCCGTTTCACGCGGACCTTTGTATATGTTGCTCTTGGACTGCTAATCAATGTTGAGCACCACAAAGCCAGTGCAAGATACCACCTGATAGTGTACAGGGAACGTTTGCTGCTGCAGCCACAGAAAACTACATGTGTAACCTAGTGCCGTTCTACTTTTCTCTATGAAATTTATAAAATCATTATTATACCTGTAAATAAAACCCCAAGAGGGTATAATTTCCAATATGGGGTCACTTGAGGGGGATTCTGTTCTTCAGGCACTTAGGGACTCTAACTATGGAGCCCGCAAATTATTCTACAATAATTTGTTCAGCAAGACTCAAAAAGCACTCCTTCCCTACAGAATCTTGGCGTGTGGCTAAGCAGTATTGCACAGCCACTTATGGGGTATTGCCACATTCAGCAGAAATTGTGGGACACATTTTCATGCCATTTTTCCCATTTTCCCATGTGACAATGTAAAATGTATTTATTTTTTCTTCACTTCAATGGTATAAAATTTTGTGACACACCTGTGGTGTCTGTATGATCACTGTACACCTAGATGAATTCATTGAGAGGTGTAGCTTGTAAAATGGGATCACATATGGGGTGCTCTGCTGTTCTGGCACCTCAGAAGCTCCGTCAGTGGGTCATGGCACTCACAAACACTCACACACCCCGGCTTGCACAGAATGCAACAATACAAAGAAAAAAACACAAAAAATTAAGCTTAACTTGAGTTGGTACACATGCAGAAGTTAAACACATGTTCACATTGGCCACAAAACATTAAAACCTGCAAGAGAAAAAGTAAGCAAAAACCATGATGTAACTAACTAAAAAAGCAAAAGTGCATTTAAATAACACGAAGTTTTTAGTAATACTGTTTTTTGATCAAAAAATAGCACAAAAGCCATCCCACCGCATCAAGGTAACTCTGATCGGGACAGTCCGACACTGTCTAACATTAAAACCTTACCATGTGTCAATGTTGACCTTAGTGTGAATAAGGGCAGACAAAAGAACTGGGCCCAATCAGGAAACACCAGACTGGGGAAGACATATACAATCTCTAGCTCAGAAACAGCAAGGCCACACCCCGGCCTTGGTACAGCTTGGTTGATATCAATATATCAATGGACAATAAAGTCCATTGATATAGACCCCCAAGGGCTGGACGGAACAGGTAATGGTTGTAGAAGACCCGTAGGTGCCACATGAGGAGTCTTGTAACGGGCACATACCTCGCAAGAGAGAACATAGTCCTTGGTATCCTTCAGGCAAGTTGGCCACCAGAAGAATCGGCTCAGGAACTCTTGTGTCTTCTGTACCCCCCTGTGACCAGCCAACTTGGAGTCATGTACCAACTTGAGGATCTGCAGACGGACGACCTCCGGGACGTAGATACGTCGATCTCTGAACCACATGCCACCCTTAAAGACAAGATTAATATCCACAGGTGGGTTGGCCAGAAATACATCACCGTCATAGGCCTCCCTGCACTCCTTCCACAAGTCCTGATCGTGGATAACTCCGATGAAATTGGCATCAGATAGAATGGTCTTGGACGGGGCTCCAGGTGCGGAATCCGCAGCTTGGATTCGGGATAAAGCATCAGCCTTCCCATTACCCGGACGGTACGAGATAACAAAGTTAAATTGATTTAAAAATAAGTTCCAACGAGCCTGACGAGGAGAAAGACATCTAGCGGATCTAAGGAACTCTAAATTGCGATGGACAGTTAGCACTGTGATCTGTTGTGCAGCTCCTTGCAGATGATGCCTCCATTCTTTGAAAGCCGCAATAATAGCCAGCAATTCCTTGTCTCCCATGTCGTAATTCTTCTCTGCTGAGGTTAGTCTACGGGAAAAGAAAGCACAAGAATGTAGCAGGCCCTTCTCTCCAGTTCTTTGGGAGAGAATAGCCCCCAAAGCATTATCAGAAGTGTCCACCTCCACAATGAAAGAAAGTGTTGGATCTGGGTGTATCAACAGCGGTGCTGATGTGAAACAGATCTTAAGCCGATCAAAAGCTTCTTGAGCCTGTGATGACCACTTAAAGGGTTTTTCCTTCTTTGTCAAGGAAGTAATGGGACGGACAATATCAGAAAAAATTTCGAATGAAGCGTCTAGAAATTTGCAAAACCAATAAAACGTTGGACCTCCTTAACGTTCTTGGGTACCGGCCAGTCAAGGATAGCCTGAATCTTACCAGATTCCATGTTCAGCCCCTGGGGAGACATGATATAACCTAAGAATTGTATCTCAGAACGATGGAACTCGCATTTCTCTGGCTTAATATACAGATGGTTCTCTTTCAGACGTCTTAAAACAGTTTTGACATGTTCTTCATGTTCCTGTAAAGAGTCAGAAAAGATTAGTATATCGTCCAAATAGATCACCACAAACTGGTCCAACAAATCTCTGAAAATGTAATTAGCAAGGTGTTGAAACGTTGCAGGGGCGTTACAAAGCCCGAAGGGCATCACAAGATATTCAAAGTGTCCATACCGGCATCTGAATGCTGTCCTCAACTCATCCCCTGAACGAATACGCACCAAATTATAAGCCCCACGAAGATCCAGTTTAGAGAACAACTTAGCATAGCGGACTCTTTCCAGTAATTCGGGATTCAGAGGCAAAGGGTAACGGTTTCGTACGGTTACCTTATTGAGTTCCTGATAGTCAACACAGGGTCTCAGGGTCCCATCCTTCTTTTTTAAAAAAAAGAAAGGTGCCCCTGCTGGTGAGGAAGAAGGACGTATGAAGCCTTTGGCCAGATTTTCAGCAATATACTCCTTTAAGGTTTGAAGCTCAGGTGCCGCCAAAGGGTATACGTTACCAAAAGGAATAGCTGCCCCAGGAAGCAGCTCAATGGGACAGTAATAATGCCTGTGTGGAGGAAGCTGATTTGCATTCTTCTTGTCACAGATGTCAGAGAACTATTCATATGCTGGAGGTAAAGAAAATACCTGCACATGTGGTTCCGTAGCCATGGACTCAGGGACAGCTTCTGTTAATGCTGAGTTGCTCCTTGTTGGAAAGATAATCTCCTTGGTCTCCCAGTTGATAATTGGGTTCTGAGAACGCAACCAAGAAATGCCTAAAATCACAGGAAAATTAGGAGAAGAAATTAGCAAGAAAGAAAGTTGCTCCTGATGATTAGGCTCCAACAAAATTTCAAGGGGTATGGTCTCCTGATCCACAGGCCCAGAGATTAAAGGTGACCCATCCACTGTTTCCATGGTAATTGGAGAGGCTCTTTGCTGAATTTCAATACCATGTTCCTTGGCAAATGCGATATCCATGAAATTGCCACCTGCACCAGAGTCAATCATAGCTGCACTGGAAATCCACTGTCCTGAACACAGGATCTTAATAGGGAGAGAACAGTGAGAGTTCTTTTCCTTCAGCTCCTTGGGGGGTGAAGTCATAGAAAGTGAATGGAATACAGAGTTTAAAGGCAGGCTACATTCAGAGATGTCAGATTCATCATCACAGTTGTCATACTCCCCTACTGCTGCTAGCACCTTGCTAGGCCGTCTAGGACACTTAGGACAATTGATCAAGAAGTGGTCAGACTGGCCGCAGTAGAAACATAGACTTTCACGAAAGCGATGCTCCCGGCGCTCATTGATCTCGCGCCTCTGAACGGAATCAATTTGCATGGGAACCTCCTCCACCTCCCGAGAGGTTTTACCTGCAGGCTCTTTGGAAGCAAGGGAAAAGTTAGAAATATGGTTATATGCAGCAATTTTCTCCTGCCTACGCTCAGTAAGGCGAATGTCAATGCGCACACAATGCTGTATAAATGTCTCTAGCTCTTGTGGTGACTCAGAGCGAGCTAGTTCATCTTTTATAATACTAGACAGACCCCTTTTAAAAATAGGCAATTGTGCATAACTGTCCCAATTGGTATCTACCGCTAATCTCCTGAATTCAGTGGCATACTCAATAACAGAACATTTAGCCTGGCGTAAAGACAACAAAGCAGATTCAGCGGTTGCACGGCGTTTAGGGTCATCAAACATTAATGCCATAGCGGCTAAGAAATCATCCAAGTTATTTAACCATGGGTCACGAGACTCAATCATCGGATTCGCCCAGGCGAGCGCTCGTGAGGTCAGTAGCATTATTACACACAATTCTTTGGATCTATCAGTAGGAAAATGGTCAGCATGCACATCAAAATATAGCATACATTTATTCACAAAGCCACAAAATTTGTTGCGATCACCATTAAATCTGAATGGGGGCAACTTAGGTGGGCTAGCTGGTGGCGGTTGCCCAGAGGGTAAAGTCACTTGTGCAGCTATTTGCGTGCTTATGTCCTGAAAAGCCCGTCCATACTGGGACTCTATGCCAGCAAGTTTGTTTTCCTGGGCTGCCATGCGGTTGCTTAAGTCCTGCATAGTTTGTCCAAACACTTGTTGATTGTGTTCAAAGCTTCCAAACTTCTTTTGCAGACCTTCCACATATTTCTGCAGTGATCTAATTATGGAAAACACCTGCTCTAGTCTGTTTTCTGCAGTCATTGTTCCAGCAGTCTCCTTTTTTTTATGGCTAGAGTATCCTGTAATAATTATAGGGGATAACTCAGAAGACTCTTTGCGTGGAACAAGACAACTACAGGACACAGTCTTATAAGTGGTAAAGTCTATATTATCACACGGTGATCAGGTGCAGAGAGAAACTCAAGTACACAACACTTGGTGTAAATATAAAACGCAGCTTAGCCGTCTATTGGAAACTTCAGAGGAAAATGCAATCAAGCAGAAAGTCTATGAAGCACAGTTATTCTTGAGGATACTTGACACAAATAAATCCTTGTCTTAACCCAAACACAGATAGATAAGCTTATAAGGCAGTTCAATTCATATCTTAGCTCAACCAGGGAGGCCTGGGTAATAGTCTCAGGTTATTGCAAAGCAGAAACAGCTTACATGTCCAGCAAATGCAGATGGAAGTAAACACGAACAGCAGATGAAGGAGGATTACTGGAAACTTGTGTATGCAGTAGGAACTCAGAGCAGAGTAGCAGGATCACCACACAGGTCCACAGGAGCAGGTGTATAGCCAGGGAGTAATCAGAGGTCAGGAGCTGGATGCAAGGCAGAATACTCCAGCACAGACTGAAGGCTGGGGTGGAGTTTTATAGCAGGAAGACACAGTGCACATGAGACCAAAGACGCCATCTTGGCAAAGGGCAGTAATGCACAAAAGGTAAAAAATGTTCAGAGTCCTGACACAAAGGTTTTACCTGGTGGTAAAGAAGACATGCTGACCATAGCCACAAGAATAATTTTGCTGGGATCCACGATGTGTGCCGGCTCCTCCTCAACATCGGATGCGAGAAATGACCTGGACAAAGCATCGGCTTTGGAGTTCTTGTTTCCAGGACGAAAATGTAATTCGAAGTCAAAACGGGCAAAGAATAACGACCATCTGGCTTGTCGAGGATTCAATCTTTGCGCCGAGCGGATATATTCCAAATTCTTATGATCTGTGAAGATCTTGAAAGGGTGAACAGCTCCCTCCAACAGATAACGCCAGTCTTCCAGCACCAATTTTATGGCCAATAGTTCCTTGTCACCGATGGCGTATTTCCTCTCCGAGGCAGAGAAGATTTTGGAAAAGAAACCAAAAAGTAGCCAGATGTCCGGAAGAGGATCTTTGGGAAAGTACCGCACCAGCACCAATGGCAGAAGTGTCTACCTCAAGAATGAAGGGCTTGTTGACCTCAGGCCGATGGAGTACAGGAGCCGAAGCAAAGGCTTGTTTCAGAGAGCAAAAAGCATCTTCAGTTTCAGAAGACCAGATGTGGGGGTTGGATGCCTTGCGAGTCAAAGCAGAAATTGAGGCGACCAGAGGGGAGAAATGTGGGATAAACTGCCGGTAGTAATTTGCGAACCCGAGGAAGCGTTGGATAGCTTTTACTCCCTGAGGATGTGGTCAGTTAAGCACAGCAGACACTTTTTCCTGGTCTATTTGCAAGCCAGAGTCAGAAATGATATAGCCAAGAAATGGTAGCGAAGACTGCTCAAAAACGCACTTCTCGAGTTTGGCATAAAGACGGTTCTCTCTAAGACGAGACAGCCCTTGTCGGACATCCCTTCTGTGGGAAGCAAGATCTGAGGAGAACACCAAAATGTCATGTAAATATACCACCACACAAGAGTAGAGTAGATCACGGAAAAACATCATTCACAAACTCCTGGAACACCACTGGAGCGTTACACAAGCCGAAAGGCATGACTAAATACTCATAGTGGCCATCTCGAGTGTTAAAAGCGGTTTTCCATTCGTCTCCTGAATGAATACGGATTAGATTGTAAGCTCCGCGAAGATCCAATTTCGTGAAAATTTGGGCTCCCCTCAGGCGATCAAACAACTCAGGAATGAGAGGTAGCAGGTACTTGTTCTTGATCGTGAGATTGTTGAGACCACGGTAGTCAATACAAGGACGAAGGGACCCGTCCTTAACGAAGAAGAAACCCGCACCTGCAGGGGAGGAGGATTTGCGAATAAAACCTTTGGATAAATTCTCCCGGGCGTATTCAGTCATGGCTTGTGTCTCGGTAGGAGACAACGGGTAGATTCGACCTCGGGGAGGAGTAGAGCCCGAAACAAGATCAATTGGGCAGTTTTAGGGTCGATGCGGAGGTAAAGTCTCTGCCTTTTTCTTATTGAAGACATCCAGGAAATTAAAATACGAAGAAGGTAAATTTGAAGACACCGAAATTGGACGAGAAGTTTTTTTGGCAAAACAGGAAGCAGACAGTTACTCTGGCAGAAGAGTCCCCAACGCAGGATTTCGCCAGACCGCCAGTCAATACAAGGCTTGTGAGTCCTCAACCAAGGAAGTCCAAGAAGAAACGTGTGGGATAAAGAAGGCAGCACATAGAAGACGATCTTCTCACGATGCAGGATTCCAATTTGGAGTTCCAATTCTTCGGTTACCAACGTAACGGACTCCCGCAGAGGTTGGCCATCGACTGACGCAATCTGTCGAGGAGTCTCCAGGGATCTGACCGGAATACGCAATCTCCTAACTGCCTCGAGTTGAATAAAGTTCCTGGCTGCCCAAGAATCTATATAAGCAGAGTCAGAGAAATGTTTATTACCCAGATGTAAAAGAACAGAAAGAGTGAGGGGTTGAGAGGGTTCTGGGAGATCTCTCTTACCAGTCCTAGGTGGAGGTGTTTCCCGGCCTCAAAGGACAGGAACGCAAGAGATGAGACTCACTACCACCATAGAAACAGAGACCTTGAGTTAGTCTCTCTTTCCGACGTTGCACCACAGGCTTAAGACGATATACCTGCATGGGTTCTGGGGCAGAATTAGCAGAAGAAGACTCAGAGTGAGGACGGGAAGAGCTAGGAGAAACAGGAGGAAGTCGAGGAAATCTCCTCTCTCTAGCGGATTCTCGAGAACGTTCTTGAAAACGTAAGTCAATGCTTGTTGCCAACGAGATGAGATCCTCCAAGGAAGTCAGAGTATTACGACCCACCAACTCGTCCTTAATTAGAGGAGAAAGCCCCCGCCAAAAGGCTCCCACCAAAGCCTCATTATTCCATCCAAATTCGGATGAAAGGGTGCAAAACCGGATAGCGTATTGGCCCACCGAAAGTGTACCTTGTTGAAGGTTGAACAGAGACTCGGTGGTAGAGGCCAAACGACCTGGTTCATCAAACACTTTGCGAAAAGTATCAAAGGAGGTGGAGAGTTGAGAAACAAGGGGATCATCCCGCTCCCAGAGATGATTAACCCACGCCAAAGCCTCACCCTCTAAGTGACAGATTACAAAAGCCACTTTAGAACGATCAGTGGGATACTGCATGAGAGGTAACTGAAAATGAAGCTGGCATTGATTTAAAAACCCTCTACACAATTTTGGATCCCCACTATAGCGAGGAGGTTTAGCCAGATGGGGAGGTGGGAGAGGAGCCGTGGCCAGAGAAGAGACGGGAGCCAAAGACTGGAGGGCCCGAAGACTATCATCCACAGAAGCCATAAAATTTAGAATATGAACTTGAGTGTCACGCTGTGGGGCCAGCTCCTGTTGGAGACTTGCTAACTGCGAAGCGTTCCCAGGATCGGAGGCCTGCAGGGACGAGAGACGGGATTCCAAAGTTTTCAAAGAGGACATAATCCTAGACTGATTCTCCCTAAGGAACAATAATTCTTTCTGGGTAGGAGTCGGGGTACCAGCGGGGTCCATGGCCTGTCTGTACTATGAGATCTTTTGGAACACCTGGACCCGCAGATCCACGACAACGAACCTCCCAAGGGTGAGCTGACTAGGTAGACCACCCCCTATAAAGGGAGCGTTAGGGGCAGACCCAAGGGAGACTATTGCCGCAGAAGCTGGAACACGGAGACAGGTAGTAGGAGGTACAAAATAGAGAAGCTGGGCGTAGGACGGACAGAGCGGGGTAAGATGAAGTACAGTTTGGTAAGAGCTGAGTACAGGCAAGACCAAAGGAGCACTGGGAAGGGGAAGACACAAAGGAAGCAGGACAGGACAGAGGCAACAGACTAACAGAGTACGGAGCGGACACTGGGAAGGCTGGACTGGACGAGGAGACACGGAAGCCTGGGAAAGGCAGAGAAGCTGAACTTGCTGGACAGAGCGGAGACTCAGAACAGGCAGTGCAAAGACAAAGGTGGACCTGAGTCACAGAAGCACAAATGACAGACAGGCAAGGAGCAGAGGAAGGAATCCCCTTAAATACATAGAGTGCTGAAGGACTTCCGGGTCACTGTCCTCCAGGATCACAGAGAGGAGATACAGAGTGCCTGTAAATCAGAAAGAGGAAGTGCTGGACTTGGCGGTGCGCACACGCACCAGACGAGAACCAGGGAGCGGAGAAGAATGAAGGAGAGGACGCGCACCTGCAGGAGGAGCCCGCCGCAGTGGGTAAGTATGAGCGGGGGGGAGCGGCGGTGGTCCCGGCAGCAGGCACGGCCGCAGAAGGAGTGGCTGTGACACGGAGCTTGCAGCGGTTCCTCTGGTGCGTCGCTCGGCACTTTTCAGCGTCCTCACTTCTGGCTCCGCTGTATGGCGTCTTCACTTCCGGCGTTCCTCTCGCAGTGCAGCACCCGTTTCCTTCTTTGCGCTCTTTCTAGATGGCTCCGCCCATGAAGGTATGTCCCCTCCTCCTCGCGCTCCAGAATGACTCACCCGCCAGGGCCGTGGGGTACTCTGTACCGGGTCCTGAGTTCACAGGGGGATGTCACGGTGGCGACCCGGTCCGTGGCCCTGGGCACCCATGTAAAAGGGAAAGGTCTTTAAAGGGAATAAAGCTTATGTTCGTGACGCCACCTGTGGTATTCGGTCAGTGGGGACCGACTCTGCTTTAAGGGGTCCCCTGGGGTGATGTTATGGCAGCTAGATGGTATAACTTCCCACAGGTGAAGTATATCCCCAGGGCTCCCAGTGTATAGATGGAAGATGGTGAATGGCGCAGTAAAGAACGAGGATGCAGGTTTGCAGTCTATTTACCTTGTTTACTGAAGACTTCAGGCAGCCACAGTCCAGGGCACCAGATCAAAGGGCAGGCAGGGTGCGGCCAGCTTGGAAGTGAATCCAGAGTCCCCTTTACCAAGTGGAGTTAAAAGCCTTCCTCTAGTGCGGTGGTGCTGTAGTCCCTTGCTGCCTATGGCTTCAGATAAGGTCCTCACAGATGTTCTCTCCCTGTCCCCCATATAGGATAGGATATAACCTGTATGACTGGTGACTTGAGTCTGTTTACAGGGACTCTAGCACGCGCCGGGCTCTAAAGGTGTCACCGTGTCTTCAGGTGTGTGTGGGGACAGATAACTTGCAATTCAGCTGTCCTGCCGGTTTCTGCTGTAAGTCGTAGAGTCCTTACAATCTCGGTGGTCCGGCTATTGGTTATCTACGCTTCAAAGGGAGGCAGCCTGATCTTAGCTGGTCTCCCCTGATGTTACTCTCCTGTGCTTCGCTCTCCTGCACACTCACTGAACAATGTTCGGCTTTCTGTATGTCTCTTTCCAGGAGCTGTAGTGCTTCAGACTACAGGACCCCTTCAGACCTTCTGACCGCCCTGGAATGATAAGTTACAAGAACATTCGTTAACCGTTTCGATTCCGCTTAACTGTTTACTGTTTGCTTTATCTCTATTAACCCCGTTTACTCCCTGCGAGGAGAATCTTACTCCTGTTAATAAATTCCCCTCAACAGTTGGTCTGTCTGTTCCGTGGTGACATACTCTACCCTGCACTCTATTACACTTGGCGTAGTCGGCAGGATGTCACACAGTAGCGTGGAAAGGGCAGACCAAGCAGTTGGGGGAGGCCCCAGGTCTAACATCTCCCTGGGAGCCATGTTAGTTAACCTGCCAAAATTCTCGGGGAGCGATGTCATGTTGTGGAGTTGGACGGAACGCATCCGAGGGATGATGCAGATGCATCCTATGATGCCAGCTCTGCAGGCGGAAATAGCTGTGATGGCCCTAGAGGGGGATGCACGGGACTCTGTTATGCTCAGACCCCCCAGGCGAGAGATACCCCGGACAAAGTATTACGTATACTTGAGGAGAAGCATGGGGACCCCACTGACGTAGGGGAGCTGCGTATGCGGCTGTTTCGCCAGGTACAAAGAGAGGGGGAGACCATGACACAATATATGAATGCACTGCAGGTGCTTCATACTGCCCTTATACGGAAGGACGGCGTAGGTGTGGGGGCAATTGACGTTGTGCTGCAAGACCAACTGGTGACAGGCTTGCGAGATGTGTTGATGAAACAGTCCCTGCAAGAGCTCATGCGTGTTAAGCCAGATATGACTTTCTCTGAGGTCGGGAGTGAGGCACGCATGCGCGAGCAAGAGCAAGGGGTGGTAGTGCCAGTGGGGAAGGTATTGAGCGGGGAGGTAACCGCCCCTCAATGGGTACAAGACTTGAAGAAGGAGGTTAAGCGGGTCCGTGATTAAGTGGCTGAATATAAGAAGACTCCTGCAGCACGGTGGCGCAGTGGTTAGCACTGCAGCCTTGCAGTGCTGGAGTCCTGGGTTCAAGCCCCACCAAGGACAACATCTGCAAAGAGTTTGTACGTTCTCTCCGTGTTTGCGTGGGTTTCCTCCGGGTACTCTGGTTTCCTCCCACATTCCAAAGACATACTGATAGGGAATTTAGATTGTGAGCCCCGTCGGGGACAGCGATGATAATGTGTGCAAACTGTAAAGCGCTGCGGAATATGTTAGCGCTATATAAAAATAAAGATTAGTATTTATTATTATCCTGCTGCAGAGTACAGCCCTCCGGTGCGAGAAAGAGAGACCGCCCCCCAAAGTGAGACTAGTGCCGCTCGGCGAAGAAGACTGCTGACATGCTACAATTGCGGAGCACCCAGCCAGAATGAAGAGGAGATGACATGAACCCAGGATTTCCGGTTGAAGATTAGAAGAATCTGGGAAGAGATTGAGAGTCTGGGGAAAGCCCTGACTGCCGTTTTGGGGACCAGCGGCATTCCCTGAGGTAACGTGTGGAAGCAGCCAGAAAGAGATAGCGGAGAGGTGCGTAGCATGAAGAAGGCTTCATTGGTGGCCCCAGAGTGTAACTCCGTATTCTGGGGTGAAGAGCAACCTCAGAAGAGAGATGTCTCCCACTGAGGTTGACGATCCAGACTAAAGCGCCCTCCAGACAGACGCAGATGTGAGTGCTGGTCGTGCAGAAGGGTGGGACACATGTCCAGAAATTGTGCTACCCGAGAAGAGCAGTGGCAGAGATCCACTCACCCCTCTGAGGGTCCTGCTAACTGGAGGGAACGTTGCCCCTGGAGGGAGTGGTATGGCAGGAAGAGAAGAGCCCCACCTAGAGCAAGACAGTACCACAATGTCGGATGCCCAGGAGAAGGGGAGAAAGTGCCAAGTGTTCCTGCGATGCTCGTTTTCAAGGTCCTAGTTGATGAACAGGAGGAACCACTGATGTCGTCCCCTGAGGTGAGGAGTGTGCTGGCTGTCAGCTCACAAGTTCCTGATCGGACAGACTAAATGGATCAGCTGTGTGAGACAGGGCATGTGGCTGAGAAGCCCTGGGAAGTGATGCCTGCAGAGCCCGGCGCAGATGACAAAGAGTCCGGCCTGCATAGTCTTAATTCATCTGATTCTAGTTTCGACGAGAATGTTCCTGTTAAAGAGAGGGGGAGCTATGGAGAAGAATTACTTGTACTAAACCCCCAGACTGAGGAGCCCGGGCAAGAAGTCCCTAAAGTTTCCGATAACGACAAGGAAAAGGATGAATCGTCTATGCAAGCATCTGCTAGTGGCAAAGCCAAAAAGAAGAAGAAAAAGAAGAAGAGGACAGTGGATGCCGTTGGAAAATCTAATGTAACAGCACAAAATTCATCTGAGGAATTTTCTTCTATGGATACCGACGAGGTAGAGGAAGAATATCTCAACCTGACCGATGAACAACTCCTAGACCATTTAGTTTGGCAGTATGTGAAAGAAGAAAGGCAGAAGGAGATACGAGAATTGCAGGTATCTGACTCCCCTCAAAGGAACAAAGAGAAGTACGAAGAGTCCTCGCCCGTGGAATGGTGAGCTTCAAGAGAGGGGGAATGTAAGGAGATTGCTTTCCCTGCTCCTTACCTGGAACCACTTAGTCAAACAGCTGGGTTGTTGGGGGGAAGACTTTCTGCCCTGGACAGAAGGGACCATGTGACAGCTGGGGGCAGAGAGGAAGAGAGAGGGGTGTGGTCAGAAAAGAGCGGGAGAGCAGAGCGCGCGAGACAGAGGGGACAGCGCGCCAGAGAAAGAGCAGGCTGCAGCGCCGCAATCCCCGAAAGAGAGTACTCCCCGTGAGGGCACTGAGGCTGAGATATCAGCCGTAGTGGAGGCTGGATGTGAGAGTGTGGACTTGGAAGCCTCCGTAATCAGAGAAGACGTATCCCCTTACAGTGACCTGAGCGTGCAGCCCCGGTGACCGCACTAACAAGCCAGGACCCCTGAGTGTGACAAGGTAAACTGCTCAGTGTGTGTGTAGCATTGCTGCTGCAGAGAGAGACTGCCAGCCTGATATACAGAGACTCGCAGCAGAGTGGCTGTGTTACTTCCGGCTTCCAGCTGCACTGGGAGAAAAGACTGCAAAGACTTAACCCCGGAGTCTCCAGTTCCCAGGAGACAGAGGAGAGACTTCAGGATCTTCAAGCGCTGCTGGTGACGGTACCCACGTTGGAATAAGGACTGTCTAGTCAGGACCACCCTGGACTGATAGGTTACCAGAACATTCGTTAACCGTTTCGATTCCGCTTAACTGTTTACTGTTTGCTTTATCCCTATTAACCCCCTGTTTACTCCCTGCGAGGAGAATCTTACTCCTGTTAATAAATTCCCCTCAACAGTTGGTCTGTCTGTTCCGTGGTGACATACTCTACCCTGCACTCTATTACACTCTGCCGCAGAATGTAACTGTTACAGTAGCGTAGCTCCAGGTGGGCCCCCTCAGAGCACCGGGCACGGGGCGCCCGCACCCTCTGCCCCCCTGTAGCTACGCCACTGTGTGGAACATTCCATGAGAATTGTGTTTGAACAGTTTTGCCATATTTTTTGATGTCTAATGATGTTAGTTTTCATTTTAGAGTTTGTACGAAGAGAAATATTCCCTTGAGCATATTGTGACCTGCACTGGCTGAGATATATGATGAATTGGGTTTGGTCTTGGTGAATGCATAAATGTGCATTTCTCATTTGAGGGTTTGTAATACCTTCCAGACCGCTGTCCCTTGGTGCTAGACCTTGATGTTTTTAAATGGCAAAAGACTACAACAGATGCAAGATGACTGTATGTGGAAGCCATTGTGAAAGAGACATACAAGGAAAAGAGGGAGTGAAATGACAGACAATGAACTTAAGACTAGTGAGATGACTGATTAATATGATGGGGATTGACTAAAGTAATAGATGACTAGTGTTGAGCATTCCGATGCTGCAAGTATCGGGTATCGGCCGATACTTGCTGTATCGGAATTCCGATACCGGGATTCCGATACTCTTGTGGTATCGGGTATCGGGTATCGCAACAACATTAATGTTAAAATGTGTAAAAGAGAGAATTAAAATAAAAAATATCGCTATACTCACCTCTCCGACGCAGCCGGGACTTCAGCGAGGGAACCGGCAGCGTTGTTTGTTTAAAATTCGCGCTATTACTTGGTTACGTGAATTCCCGGCTTGTGATTGGTCAGGTCGGCCACGTTGCCGGGACGCGGACCAATCACAGCAAGCCGTGACGAAATTACGTCACGGCTTGCTGTGATTGGTCCGCGTCCCGGCAATATGGCCGCCCTGACCAATCACAAGCCGTGACGTCACGGGAGGCTGGACACGCGCCCATTTTAAAATGAGCGCGTCCAGCCTCCCGGCTTGTGATTGGTTGACCGCGGCGCAACCAATCACAAGCCGTGACGTCACGGGAGGCTGGACACGCGCCCATTTTAAAATGAGCGCGTGTCCAGCCTCCCGTGACGTCACGGCTTGTGATTGGTCAGGGCGGCCATATTGCCGGGACGCGGACCAATCACAGCAAGCCGTGACGTAATTTCGTCACGGCTTGCTGTGATTGGTCCGCGTCCCGGCAACATGGCCGACCTGACCAATCACAAGCCGGGAATTCACGTAACCAAGTAATAGCGCGAATTTTAAACAAACAACGCTGCCGGTTCCCTCGCTGAAGTCCCGGCTGCGTCGGAGAGGTGAGTATAGCGATATTTTTTATTTTAATTCTTTCTTTTACACATTTATATGGTTCCCAGGGCCTGAAGGAGAGTTTCCTCTCCTTCAGACCCTGGGAACCATCAGGAATACCGTCCGATACATGAGTCCCATTGACTTGTATTGGTATCGGTATCGGATTGGATCCGATATTTTGCCGGTATCGGCCGATACTTTCCGATACCGATACTTTCAAGTATCGGACGGTATCGCTCAACACTATAGATGACTTATTTGTTACATGTTTTTGTCACTGTATGTTGTTCGTGCAAACCCCTGTAATTTGTAATGGATATCCTTTGTTTAAATAGTTTCATAGCCAAACAGAAAACCCATGTGGTATTTTTATTTATATTTTTTATGAGCTCATCCTTTCAACTTTGTGTATACTGTGATTAGTTTTTAAAAGGAACAATTTTCTCCTTTCAGTCCACTAAATGGTGGATTGGGGGGTGGGGGGTGTAATTAACCTTTTGTTTTGTTTGCAGTAGTGAAAGAAGAGACCTTGGCCATTTAATTAACATGTGTGCACAATAGTTTGTTTCTGCAGTACTGAAACAGGAGTCCACCTACCTAAGGGTACTGTCACACAGTGGCACTTTGGTCGCTACAACGGCACGATCCGTGACGTTCCAGCGATATAGTTACGATATCGCTGTGTCTGACACGCTACTGCGATCAGGGACCCCGCTGAGAATCGTACGTCGTAGCAGATCGTTTGAAACTTTATTTCGTCGTCAAGTGTCCCGCTGTGGCGGCATGATCACAGCGTGTAACAAAGGTGTGCACGATATTCCCAATGTCCCGTATGACTTCTACATCGCAACTACGTCATGAAATTATCGCTCCAGCACCGTGCATTGCAAAGTGTGACCGCAGTCTACGACGCTGGAGCGATAATCAAGCGACGCTGCAACGTCACGGATCGTGCCGTCGGAGCGATCAAAGTGCCACTGTGTGACAGTACCCTTAATTTAGATGTGACTTTTATTATTTTTAGGGGTTTTTTTCACGTTTTTATTTTTTGGGAGCTCCTCTGCATATTGGGTTTTTGAAAAACGTATATGTTAAATAGAAATGATTTTAGTGAAATATCAGGTTTTTTTGTTTTTGATTTGCATTTACACTTGACTACAGATTTAGCATGCAATACAAATGTATGGGTTAGGCCTCTTTCACACTTCCGTCGGTACGGGTTCGTCGCAATGCGTCGGGCCGACGTACCGACGGATGTTGTGAAAGTTTTGCATGACGTGGGCAGCGGATGCAGTTTTTCGACGCATCCGCTGCCCATTCTGCAGTCTGGGGAGGAGGGGGTGGAGTTTCGGCCGCACATGCGCGGTAAAAAATGGAGGATGCGACGGACAAAAAAAACGTTCACTTGAATGTTTTTTTGTGACGATGGTCCGCCAAAACACGACCGATCCGTCGCATGACGGACGCGACGTGTGGCCATCCGTCGTGATCCGTCGCTAATGCAAGTCTACGGGCAAAAAACGCATCCTGCGAGCACATTTGCAGGATCCGTTTTTTGCCCAAAACGACGGATTGCGACGGATGCCAAACGACGGAAGTGTGAAAGAGGCCTTACCCAAAGTGTGATTTTCTTTGTTGATATGCAAATGAGAAACTTTACTGCTTACTGAATGAATACATTGCTGAAATCAGGGACAGTGTGAGGATGTAAGGCCTCTTTCACACTTACATCTTTTAGCTCCCGTCAAAATCCGTCGTGCTTCCCTGAGACCCTCAGAGCAACGCGATGTCATTGCGTTGTTCCAAGGGCCTCCTCCCTGCAGGCCCCCGACTCCAAGATGGCCATGGGGTCCTTCTGGGTCCTGCAGGGAGGTGGCTTGTCAGTGCCTGCTGAGAGCAGTCGCTGAGAAGCCTCCTACACGCGGAATGGTATAAACGCCCCACGAAAAGAAATGCATGAATTGCTGATTTTTATTGTTCATTCTGCCTTCCAAAAATCGTAATAAAAAGCGATAAAAAAAGTAATGTGCCAAAAAATGGCACCAATAAAAACATCAACTTGTCCTGCAAAAAACAAGATCTCACATGACTCTGTAGGCCAAACTATGGAAAAGTTATAGCTCTCAAAATGTGGTGATGCAAAAACTATTTTTTGCAATAAAAAGCGTCTTTTAGCGTGGGACAGTTGCCAAACATAAAAACCCGATATAAAAAACCCCTATGAATAGGGAACCCCCCATTATCACCCCCTTAGTTAGGGAAAAATAATAAAATAAAACTAAAAACATAAAATGAAAAAAAAAGTATTTATTTCCATTTTCCTATTAGCGTTAGGTTTAGGGGTAAAGTTAGGGTTAGGGTTGGGGTTAAAGTTAGGGTTGGGGCTAAAGTTAGGGTTACGGTTGGGGCTAGAGTTGGGGTTAGGGTTTGGATTATGTTTACGGTTGTGATTAGGGTTAGGATTAGTGTTTGGGGTGTGCCGGGGTTAGGGGTGTGGTTAGGGTTATGATTAGGGTTGGGATTAGGGTGAGGGATGTGTTGGGGTTAGGGGTCTCTTGGGGTTAGGGTTGTGGTTAGGGTTGGGATTAGGGTTAGGGGTGTGGTTAGGGGTGTGTTTGGGTTATGGGTGTGGTTATGGTTAGGGTTGGGATTAGGCTGGGTTCACACTTAGCAGCAGCCCGTTCAGCACATACGCTAACGGGCTGCTGTTAATGCAAGTGCCAACGTTACATCGCGCTAGCGCAGATAGAGCTTCTGCTAGCTCTATCTGCGCTAGCAGTGACGGACCCGGAAACGCTGCAGCCCGCGTCTCAGGGTCCGTCACTCAATGACGGCACATCCCTAGCGCACGCCCATTGTGGGCGTGCGCTAGCGATGCATCCGACATTGCAGTCAATGGCGGCCGTAACAGACTACGTTACACCGCATTTATGCCGCGGTGTAACGTAGTCCGTCTAACGGACACCATTAACGCAATGTGAACCTGGGGTTAGAGTTGGAGTTAGAATTGGGGGTTTACACTATTTAGGCACATCAGGGGCTCTCCAAACGCGACATGGCGTCCAATCTCATTTCCAGCCAATTGTGCGTTGAAAAAGTAAAACGGTGCTCCTTCCCTTCTGAGCTCTGCCGTGCGCCCAAACAGTGGTTTACCCCCACATATGGGGTATCAGCATACTCAGGACAAATTGGACAACAACTTTTGTAGTCCAATTTCTCCTGTTACCCTTAGTAAAATAAAAATTTGGGGGCTAAAATATCATTTTTGTGGACAAAAAAAAGATTTTTTATTTTCACGCCTCTGCATTATAAACTTTAGTGAAACACTTGGGGGATCAAAGTTCTCACAACACATCTAGATAAGTTCCTTTGGGGGTCTAGTTTCCAATATGTGGTCACTTGTGGTGGGTTTCTACTGTTTAGATACATCAGGGGCTCTGCAAACGCAACGTCATGCCCGCAGACCATTCCATCAAAGTCTGCTTTCCAAAACAGCACTGCTTCCCTTCCGAGCTCTGCCATGCGCCCAAACGGCGGTTCCACCCCACATATGGGGTATCAGCGTACTCAGGACAAATTGCCTGTCACGTCGCTGCCTCTGCCGCTCTCCGCGCCCTGCTATACTCACGTGTCCTCGGCGTCCCGGCGCATCTCCACTGCTGCAGCGTCTTCCCCTCAGCGCTCGCTCCCGCGTTCTGCCGCTCGTCGGGTGCGCGCGCATGCCGGGTTCAGCGCTGCGTGCGCACATTTCTGAGTTCTGTCTGGTGCCTCCTTTCTGACCTCTCTATTCTCCTTGGAGGTCTCCTGAACCGGAAGTGTCATGCAGCGCCGCCTTATTACCCTGCCTCTTCCTGTTCCCTGTGCCTGATGCTCATTTGTTTATCGCAAGTGGTCTTGGCCGCACACCTATCTGTGCACCTTGTTTCCTGACTTAGTCCTTTCTTTGTTATCCTCAGATCCAGTCCTTTGTGTCCGTCCTGTTAGCCCTGTGTTTTCTGCCGTACCTGCCAGTCCCGCGGCTCTGCCTTGTTCATCAGTCCTGTGTCTCAGCCGTACCTGCCAGTCCTATGTTTCCTTGTGTCTAGCCGTACCTGCCAGTCCTGAGTATTCCTGTGTCAAGCCGTATCTGCCTGTCCTGTGTTTGTGCTCCTGTTTCCCGCCTGTCAGTTCCCTTCCTTCGTCCAGTCCGTGATTCGCTCCCTAGTCCATCCTTGTTTCCCAGCTGCCGTGGCGATAGTCTCCCGCGGGTCTGCCCCTAACGCTCCCTGTATAGGGGGTGGCCCATCTAACCAGCTCGCCCCAGGCGAGGAAGGATCGTTGTCACGGTCCAGTGGGTCCACTCCTTGAGTCCTCACAGTAGCATCAGGCCATGGACCCCACTGGTGTCTCTGCTACCCAAAAGGAGTTACATTTCCTTTGGTAGAACCAGACTAGGATCATGTCCTTTTTAAAGAATATGGAGTCTTGTTTTGCGGCCTTACAGTCCTCTGATCCTGGTAACGCCTCTCAGTTGGCTGATCTTCAGCAGGAGATCAGCCAACAACGGGACACTCAGTCTCATATTCTCAACTATATGTTATATGGCCTCAGTAGACAATCGGCTTCTCTCTCTTCAGAATGCCGCCTCTACTCCCGTCCAGGTTTCTGCTCTGCAATCCTCACCCCGTCTAGCCAGACCTCCACGGTATGGAGGGGATCCTAAATTATGTAGTGGGTTTCTTAACCAGGAACATTTTGAGTTGTCACCGTTAATATACCCTACCGACCGAGCTAAGGTAGCTTTTGTAGTTTCCCATTTGGAGGGCGAGGCTTTGGCCTGGGTGAATCCTCTCTGGGAGCGTGACGATCCTCTGGTTTCCCAACTCACCCCCTTCTTAGATACCTTTCGCAAGGTATTCGATGAACCTGGTCGTTTGGTCTCTACTACGGAGTCCCTTTCCAACTTTCATCAGGGTACTCTTTCGGTTGGCCAGTACGCTATTCGTTTCCGTACGCTGTCCTCAGATCTGGGCTGGAACAATGAGGCTTTGGTAGGAGCCTTTTGGCGAGGTGTGTCATCTTGGATTAAAGATGATCTGGTAGGGCGAGACACACCTACTTCATTGGATGATCTTATTTCTTTGGCGACTCACATTGATTTATGCTTCCAGGAGCGTTCTCGCGAAGTCGCTAGAGAGAGGAGACCTCTTCGGTTGTCCTCAGCTACTCGAGGTCCCTTCAACTCTCAAACTGCTTCGGTTTCTACTCCTTCTTCTCCTGAGCCTATTGCAGTAGTGCCTCTCATCTTCTGCCTTCCTGTCCCCTGAAGCCGGGAAACGCCTCTGCCTAGGACAGGTCTTCCTAGGTAGTCATGATTCCTCTCATCCTCTGACTCTTTCTGTTGTATTGCATTCAGGTTCCAGTCGCTTCTCATTGGAGGCTTATATTGATTCGGGTGCGGCTGGGAATTTTGTTCAACTTGAGGCTGTTAAGAGACTTGGGATTCCCGTCAGGCCCTTGGAGACTCTTAGACAAATAGCTTCGGTTGACGGTCAGCCTTTGCGGGAGACCATCAACTTGGTCACCGAGGAAGTTGAACTTCAAATTGGAGCACTACACCGTGAGAAGATGATTTTTTTTGTTCTGCCCTCATTGTCTCATACGTTTCTTTTGGGTCTCCCCTGGTTAAGAGATCACGAACCTACCCTGGACTGGCGTACCGGAGATATTCTACGTTGGGGACAGTCTTGTCTGAATAGGTGTCTGCTTTCAATCAAGCCTGCAAGTTCCTCTCGGCCTGCTCCAGAACCTGCGAACCTGCCTTCGGCCTATTGCTCTTTTTCGGATGTCTTTAACAAGAAAGAAGCAGAGACTCTACCTCCACATCGTCCATATGATTGTCCAATTGATCTCGTTCCTAGTACTACTCCTCCCAGAGGTCGTATTTACCCTCTGTCTCTGTCCGAGACTCAAGCCATGTCTGAATATGTACAAGAGAGTCTGGCCAGAGGCTTTATTCGGAAGTCCTCCTTGCCTGCTGGAGCAGGTTTTTTCTTTGTCAAGAAGAAAGATGGTTCTCTTCGTCCCTGCATTGATTACCGAGGTCTTACTAAAATCACGGTTAAAAACAAGTACCCACTCCCTCTCATTCCGAAACTCTTCGACCGTCTTTGAGGAGCATGAATCTTCACTAAAGTGGATCTCCGAAGATCTTATAATTTAATCTGTATCCGCGTGGGGGACGAATGGAAGACTGCGTTTAATACCAGAGACGATCATTATGAGTATTAGGTTATGCCCTTCGGTTTATGCAATGCACCCGCAGTCTTCCAAGAGTTGGTGAATGCTGTCTTTTGGGATCTACTTTGCACCTGTGTAGTGGTGTACTTGAACGATATTTTAGTGTTTTCACCTGATCTGCCAAGTACTCCAGTGTCTGAGGGAGAATCACTTGTACCTCAAACTTGAAAAGTGCGCCTTTGAACAGTCATCTCTTCCATTCTTGGGTTTCGTCAACTCCGATTCTGGTTTACGCATGGATCCTAGAAAAGTTTCTGCCGTGCTCGACTGGCCACGTCCTCTTGGGATAAAAGCAATTCAGCGATTTCTGGGATTCGCCAATTATTATTGGCAGTTTATTCCTCACTTTTCTTCCTTGTCTGCTCCTATCTCCTCTATGATACGAAAAAGGGCTAACCCTCACTGTTGTGGATTCTGTTTGTGGGCTCCCTCTGGTGGTTACTGCTGGTACTGGGTGACTTTGGTGGGTTGCGGCCTTTGGTTTCCACCTGTCCATCAGAGGCTGGGTGGTTCCTATTTTACCTGGCCTTTCTGTCATTCCCTTGCCGGCTATCAATGTATTCAGATGTGCTCTGTTTGGTTCCTGCCTACCTGCTCCCAGATCTTTCAGGATAAGCTAAGTGCTGATTTTCAGTTGTTGGTTTTTTTGTCCAGCTTGCTTATTATGTCTCTATGCTAGCTGGTAGCTCTAGTGGACTGAGGTTCTCCCCATGTGCCATGAGTTGGCACATGGGTTCTTGTAATCTCAGGATGGTTTTTTGATTAGGGTTTTTTGCTGACCGCTCAGACCCCTTTTGTATCGTTCTGCTTTCTAGTTTACAGCGGGCCTCAATTTGCTGAACCTATATATATCATCTCTATGTGTGTGCCTTCCTCTCATTTCACCGTCAATACATGTGGGGGGCAACTATACCTTTTGGGGTTCATTCCTCTGGAGGCAAGTGAGGTCTTTATTTTCTCTGCAGTACTAGTTAGCTCTTAGGCTGGTGCGTGGCGTCTAGAACCAACATAGGCACGCTCCCTGGCTATCTCTAGTTGCGTTTGTCAGGCGTAGGGCAGCGGTCAGCCCAGGTTCCATCACCCTAGAGCTCGTCCGATATTTTGTATTACTTTGCTTGTTCCTTGCTATCCCTAGCCATTGGGATTCATGACAGTATAGCCGGCCCACAAAGTGTTAATTGTTTGGGCTGAAGCAGGAGAAAAAGAAGTGTTTAAGGGAAATTTTTTATTTTTTTTTTTCCTTCAGAGTTTTGCTGCCTAGCCCTTAATTGCTGTCTAGCTGCTTCTTACCTCCTCTTAACCCTTGAATGGCTCTGATATTAGCTGTTTAACATGGATGTCCAGAGTTTGGCTTCCAGCCTGAGTAATCTCGCGGCAAAAGTTCAAAACATACAGGATTTTGTTGTTCACACTTCCATGTCTGAACCTAGAATTCCTATTCCAGAGTTCTTTTCTGGAGATAGATCTACCTTCCTGAATTTCAGGAACAATTGTAAATTGTTTCTTTCTTTAAAATCTCGCTCCTCTGGAGACCCTGCTCAACAGGTTAAGATTGTAATATCTTTCCTGCGGGGCGACCCTCAGAATTGGGCATTTGCATTGGCACCAGGGGATCCTGCATTGCTCAATGTGGATGCGTTTTTTTCTGGCATTGGGATTGCTCTATGAGGAACCCAACCTGGAGATTCAGGCTGAAAAGGCTTTATTAGCCCTCTCTCAGGGGCATGATGAAGCGGAAATATATTGTCAAAAATTTCGGAAATGGTCGGTGCTTACTCAGTGGAATGAGTGCGCCCTGGCTGCAAACTTCAGAAATGGTCTTTCCGAGGCCATTAAGGATATTATGGTGGGGTTCCCTACGCCTACAGGTCTGAATGAGTCGATGGCTATGGCCATTCAGATTGATCGGCGTTTACGGGAGCGCAAACCCGTGCACCACTTGGCGGTGTCTTCTGAACAGGCACCTGAGACTATGCAATGTGATAGAATTCAGTCCAGAAGTGAACGGCAAAATTATAGGCGGAAAAATGGATTGTGTTTTTATTGTGGTGATTCAGCTCATGTTATATCAGCATGCTCTAAACGCACAAAAAGGGTTGATAAATCTTTTGCCATTGGTACTCTGCAGCCTAAGTTCATTTTGTCTGTGACTTTGATTTTTTCACTGTCTTCCATTTCCGTCGATGCCTATGTGGATTCAGGCGCTGCCCTGAGTCTTATGGATTGGTCATTTGCTAAACGCTGCGGTTTTAGTCTGGAGCCTCTGGAAGTTCCTATCCCTCTGAAGGGAATTGACTCTACACCATTGGCTATGAATAAGCCGCAGTATTGGACACAAGTGACCATGCGCATGACTCCCGTTCATCAGGAGGTCATTCGCTTCCTTGTACTGTATAATTTACATGATGTACTAGTGCTTGGTCTGCCATGGTTACAAACTCATAATCCTGTCCTGGACTGGAAAACAATGTCTGTGTTAAGCTGGGGATGTCAGGGGGTTCATGATGATGCACCTCCGATTTCAATCGCTTCATCTACTCCTTCTGAGATCCCTGCGTTTTTGTCTGACTATAGGGATGTTTTTGAGGAGCCTAAGCTCAATTTGCTCCCTCCTCATAGAGAGTGTGACTGTGCTATAGAATTGATTCCTGGCAGTAAGTTCCCTAAGGGTCGTTTATTTAATCTGTCACTGCCAGAGCATACTGCTATGCGGAATTATATTAAGGAGTCCTTGGAAAAGGGACATATTCGTCCATCTTCGTCCCCTCTGGGAGCAGGTTTTTTTTTTCGTGGCCAAAAAAGATGGTTCCCTGAGGCCTTGTATAGATTATCGCCTTCTGAATAAGATTACAGTCAAATATCAGTATCCACTGCCATTATTGACTGATTTGTTTGCTCGCATTAAGGGGGCTAGGTGGTTCACTAAGATAGATCTTCGCGGTGCGTATAATCTGGTGCGGATAAAACAGGGTGACGAGTGGAAAACCGCATTTAATACGCCTGAGGGCCATTTTGAGTATTTGGTAATGCCTTTTGGACTCTCCAATGCTCCGTCAGTCTTTCAGTCCTTTATGCACAATATTTTCCGTGAATATCTGGATAAGTTTATGATTGTGTATTTGGATGATATTTTGGTGTTTTCTGATGACTGGGAGTCTCATGTTTTACAGGTCAGGAAGGTGTTTCAGGTTCTGCGGGCCAATTCTCTGTTTGTGAAGGGCTCAAAGTGTCTCTTCGGAGTCCAGAAGATTTCTTTTTTGGGGTACATTTTTTCTCCTTCTACTATTGAGATGGATCCCGTCAAGGTTCAGGCGATTTGTGACTGGACACAACCTACATCTGTTAAGAGCCTTCAGAAGTTCTTGGGGTTTGCTAATTTTTATCGTCGGTTCATTGCTAATTTTTCCAGTATTGTTAAACCTTTGACTGATTTGACTAAAAAGGGTGCTGATGTTGCTGATTGGTCTCCTGCGGCCGTGGAGGCCTTTCGGGAACTTAAGCGCCGGTTTTCTTCTGCTCCTGTGTTGTGTCAACCAGATGTTTCACTTCCTTTTCAGGTTGAGGTTGATGCTTCCGAGATTGGAGCGGGGGCGGTTTTGTCACAGAGAAGTTCTAATGGCTCGGTGATGAAGCCATGTGCATTCTTCTCTAGAAAATTCTCGCCCGCCGAGCGCAATTATGATGTGGGTAATCGGGAGCTTTTGGCCATGAAGTGGGCATTTGAGGAGTGGCGTCATTGGCTTGAGGGTGCTAAACATCGTGTGGTGGTCTTGACTGATCACAAGAATCTCATTTACCTTGAGTCTGCCAGGCGTTTGAATCCTAGACAGGCTCGTTGGTCGTTGTTTTTTTCTCGTTTCAATTTCGTGGTTTCATACCTGCCAGGTTCTAAGAATGTGAAGGCAGATGCTCTTTCCAGGAGTTTTGTGCCTGACTCTCCTGGAGACTCTGGGCCTACTGGTATCCTTAGGGATGGGGTAATATTGTCCGCCGTATCCCCAGACTTGCGACGTGCATTGCAGGAGTTTCAGGTGGATAAACCGGATCGTTGTCCGCCAGAAAGACTGTTTGTTCCGGATGATTGGACCAGTAGAGTCATCTCCGAGGTCCATTCTTCTGTGTTGGCTGGTCATCCTGGAATATTTGGTACTAGAGACTTGGTGGCCAGGTCTTTTTGGTGGCCTTCCTTGTCTAGGGATGTGCGTACCTTTGTGCAGTCTTGTGAAGTGTGTGCTCGAGCTAAGCCTTGCTGTTCTCGGGCCAGTGGGTTGTTGTTATCCTTGCCCATCCCGAAGAGGCCTTGGACGCACATTTCCATGGATTTTATTTCTGATCTCCCGGTTTCACAGAAAATGTCCGTTATCTGGGTTGTGTGTGACCGCTTTTCTAAGATGGTTCATTTGGTGCCCTTGCCTAAGTTGCCTTCCTCCTCTGAGTTGGTCCCTTTATTTTTTCAGAACGTGGTTCATTTGCATGGGATTCCGGAGAATATCGTTTCTGACAGGGGATCCCAGTTTGTGTCTAGATTTTGGCGGACGTTTTGTGCCAAGATGGGCATTGATTTGTCTTTCTCGTCTGCATTCCATCCTCAGACGAATGGCCAGACGGAGCGAACTAATCAGACCTTGGAAACTTATTTGAGGTGTTTTGTTTCTGCTGATCAAGATGACTGGGTTGCTTTTTTGCCACTGGCCGAATTTGCTCTTAATAATCGGGCTAGTTCTGCCACGTTGGTCTCTCCTTTTTTTTGTAATTCGGGGTTTCATCCTCGTTTTTCCTCTGGTCAGTTGGAGTCTTCGGATTGTCCTGGAGTGGACGTGGTGGTGGACAGGCTACATCAGATTTGGAATCAGGTGGTGGACAATTTGAAGTTGTCTCAGGAGAAGACTCAGCAGTTTGCTAATCGCCGTCGCCGCGTGGGTCCCCGACTTCTTGTTGGGGATTTGGTGTGGTTGTCTTCTCGTTTTGTCCCTATGAAGGTTTCTTCTCCTAAGTTCAAGCCTCGGTTCATCGGTCCTTATAGGATCTCGGAGATTCTTAACCCTGTATCTTTTCGTTTGGATCTCCCAGCATCGTTTGCTATTCATAATGTGTTCCATCGGTCGTTGTTGCGGAGGTATGAGGTGCCCGTTGTTCCTTCGGTTGAGCCTCCTGCTCCGGTGCTGGTGGAGGGAGAATTGGAGTATGTTGTTGAGAAGATCTTGGATTCTCGTGTTTCCAGACGCAAACTCCAGTATTTGGTTAAGTGGAAGGGTTATGGTCAGGAGGATAATTCCTGGGTGGTCGCCTCCGATGTTCATGCGACTGATTTGGTCCGCGCCTTCCATAGAGCTCACCCTGATCGCCCTGGGGGTTCTCGTGAGGGTTCGGTGACCCCTCCTCAAGGGGGGGGTACTGTTGTGGATTCTGTTTGTGGGCTCCCTCTGGTGGTTACTGCTGGTACTGGGTGACTTTGGTGGGTTGCGGCCTTTGGTTTCCACCTGTCCATCAGAGGCTGGGTGGTTCCTATTTTACCTGGCCTTTCTGTCATTCCCTTGCCGGCTATCAATGTATTCAGATGTGCTCTGTTTGGTTCCTGCCTACCTGCTCCCAGATCTTTCAGGATAAGCTAAGTGCTGATTTTCAGTTGTTGGTTTTTTTGTCCAGCTTGCTTATTATGTCTCTATGCTAGCTGGTAGCTCTAGTGGACTGAGGTTCTCCCCATGTGCCATGAGTTGGCACATGGGTTCTTGTAATCTCAGGATGGTTTTTTGATTAGGGTTTTTTGCTGACCGCTCAGACCCCTTTTGTATCGTTCTGCTTTCTAGTTTACAGCGGGCCTCAATTTGCTGAACCTATATATATCATCTCTATGTGTGTGCCTTCCTCTCATTTCACCGTCAATACATGTGGGGGGCAACTATACCTTTTGGGGTTCATTCCTCTGGAGGCAAGTGAGGTCTTTATTTTCTCTGCAGTACTAGTTAGCTCTTAGGCTGGTGCGTGGCGTCTAGAACCAACGTAGGCACGCTCCCTGGCTATCTCTAGTTGCGTTTGTCAGGCGTAGGGCAGCGGTCAGCCCAGGTTCCATCACCCTAGAGCTCGTCCGATATTTTGTATTACTTTGCTTGTCCCTTGCTATCCCTAGCCATTGGGATTCATGACACCTCACCAATGGTCAGCAAAAGCTGAAGAAGCTTTACTGTCTCTCAAACAAGCATTTGCTTCAGCTCCTTTACTCCAATGCCCAGAAGCTAATAAGCCCTTCGTTCTTGAGGTTGATGCCTCTGCTACCGGGGTCGGAGCAGTTCTTTCTCAGAAGTCTTCTTCCGGTCGCCTTGCTCCCTGTGGTTTTTTCTCCAAAACTTTTTCTTCTTCTGAAAGGAATTATTCCATCGGCGATAAAGAACTTCTGGCTATCAAGTTGGCACTGGAGGAGTGGAGGTATCTTTTGGAGGGATCCTTACACCCCTTTGTGATCTATACGGACCATAAGAATTTGGCATACATTCGTTCTGCACACAGACTGAATCCCTGACAGGCCAGGTGGGCTCTGTTCTTCGCCCATTTCGACTTTGAGCTTCGCCTTCAGCCTGGTAATAAAAACTTCAAGGCCGACACATTGTCCAGATCCTTCTCGTCGGTGGATATTGAGGAGGAGGCCACACACATCATCGATCCGTCTAAAATCATCACGGTTGCTCCGGTCAGTCTGACCCCTTTACCTCTGGGTAAGACTTTTGTCTCTGAAAAGAACAGAAGACTTGTTCTACAATGGGGTCATGCCTCCAAACTGGCGGGACATGTAGGTTGTAAAAAGACTCTCATTCTTGTATCTTGCTACTACTGGTGGCCGACTCTTTTGCAGGATGTTCGAAGTTTCATTGCCTCTTGTCCTTCTTGTGCTAAGAATAAGGTTCCCAGGCAGTTACCTTCTGGGCTTCTTCATCCTCTCCCGATGCCTTTGACTCTATGGCAACATATTGCAATGGATTTTATTACTGACCTGCCTCGTTCTTCTGGTTGAACCATCATCTTCGTGGTCGTGGACCGATTTTCTAAGATGGCTCATTTCATTGCTCTTCCTGGTTTACCTTCAGCACCTGAATTGGCGAAGATTTTTATCCAGCATAATTTTCGTATTCATGGTCTACCTCAACACATTGTTTCTGACCGAGGAGTTCAGTTCACCGCTCAATTCTGGAGATCTCTTTGTAAGTCGATGAACATCTATCTTGACTTCTCTTCGGCCTACCATCCACAGACCAATGGTCAAGTGGAGTGTACAAATCAGATTTTGGTGACTTATCTTCGTCATTTCTCCAATGCTCATCAGAATGATTGGTTTGACTTACTGGCATGGGCTGAATTTGCTCATAATAACCATATCAGTGAAGCTTCAACCAAGTCTCCATTTTTTATCGTCTACGGTCAACATCCTGGTCTTCCTCCTCCGGTTCCTCCTGTCTCTGCTGTACCGGCAGCTGATCTTCTGTCTAGAGAGTTCTCTAGGGTTTGGCAGGAGACCAAGTCCGCTCTCGAACTAGCTCAGGGTAGGTGTTGTGAACTCTATTTTTGGGCTCCCTCTTGTGGTCACAAGTGGTACTGTGTGAGTGCTGTCTTTGGGCTCCCTCTGGTGGCTCTGTGTGTCTTTCTGCAGGTCTGTGGCTGGGATCAGCTGTCTCGTTATCTGGTAGTTGGTTTCCTATTTAGCTCACCTGGACTTTCAGTTGTTACCTGCTGTCAATGTATTCAGTGCTATTTTGATCCCTTCTGACTACCTTCGTTATCTGTCTCTCCAAGAGAAGCTAAGTTTCTGTTTGTTTATTTTTTGATCATCAGTGTTCAATATGTTTCTTGGTTTATTATTGTTCCTTGTCCAGCTTGCTAGTATGTGATTCCCTTGCTTGCTGGTAGCTCTAGGGGGCTGAGTTTCTGCTGTGAATCTGCTTTTGGGCTCCTTCTGGTGGTGGTTAGTGGTACTGGTGACTCGGGTGTGTTTTCTTTCTCAGTTCACCTGTTTTCATCAGTAGTGGGGAGTTCCTATTTATTCCTGCTCTTCAGTCATTGCCTTGCCGGCCATCAATGTAACCAGAGCCTTTCTGTTGCATGTTCCTGCTCCTAGACTACTGATCAGCTAAGTTGGACTCTTAGTCCTAAGTTTGTTTGCATTTTTTGTTCCAGTTTACAGTTATATCATTCTCTGTAGCTGGAAGCTCTTGTGGGCTGAAATTACAACTCCGGTGTCATGAGTTGACACATGAGTCTTAAAGTAATTTCAGGATGGTATTTTAAAAGGGTTTTCAGCTGACCGTGCAGTTCCCTTTTGTATCTTTCTACTATCTAGTAAGCGGACCTCGCTTTGCTGAACCTACCTTCATACTGCGTATGTCTTTTCCTCTGAACTCACCGTCAATATATGTGGGGGGCTTCTGTCTCCTTTTCGGGGGAATTTCCCTAGAGGTAAGCCAGGTCTGTTTTTTCCTCTACTAGGGTTAGTTAGTCCTCCGGCTGGCGAGAGACGTCTAGGGATAAAACGTAGGCACGCCCCCCGGCCACTATTAGTTGTGTGGTAGGTTTAGCTCACGGTCAGCTCGAGATTCCATCACCCAAGAGCTCGTCCGTTATTTATGTATCCTGATGTTCCCCTGCCATTGGGAACCATGACAGTATGGCCAGCCAAGTGTTAAAACTGTTGGCAGAAGAAAGGAGAGAAAAAGAAGTCTGCAAATTTTATTTTTTTTTTTTCCCTTGGTGCTTGCTCTATAGTTGAATCAGTTGCATTTCAGCTCTAATTGCAGTCTTTGTCTCCCTCTCCTTCTAACCCTTGAATGGCTCTGATCTCACCTGCTTAAAATGGATCCTCAGAGTTTGGCTATAGGTTTAAATAATCTTGCCACAAAAGTTCAAGATTTACAGGATTTTGTTATACATGCTCCTATATCTGAACCTAGAATTCCTATACCAGAATTTTTCTCCGGAGATAGATCTCGTTTTTTGAATTTCAAATATAATTGTAAATTATTTCTTTCTCTGAGACCTCGCTCCGCTGGAGATCCCGCACAGCAGGTTAAGATTGTAATTTCCTTGCTGCGAGGTGACCCTCAAGATTGGGCTTTTGCATTGGCACCAGGGGATCCTGCGTTGCTCAATGTGGATGCGTTTTTTCTGGCTTTGGGGTTGCTTTATGAGGAACCTAATTTAGAGATTCAGGCTGAAAAGGCCTTGATGGCCCTGTCTCAAGGGCAAGATGAAGCTGAAATATACTGCCAAAAATTTCGTAAATGGTCTGTGCTTACTCAGTGGAATGAGTGCGCTTTGGCGGCGAATTTCAGAGAGGGTCTCTCTGATGCCATTAAGGATGTTATGGTGGGGTTCCCTGCGCCTACAGGTCTGAATGAGTCCATGACAATGGCTATTCAGATTGATCGGCGTTTGCGGGAACGTAAACCTGTGCACCATTTGGCGGTGTCTTCTGAGAAGGCGCCAGAGAATATGCAATGTGATAGAATTCTGTCCAGAAGCGAACGGCAGAATTTTAGGCGAAAAAATGGGTTGTGCTTCTATTGTGGTGATTCAACTCATGTTATATCAGCATGCTCTAGATGCACAAAGAAGGTTGATAAGTCTGTTTCAATTGGCACTTTACAGTCTAAGTTTATTCTATCTGTGACCTTGATTTGTTCATTATCGTCAATTACCGCGGATGCCTATGTCGACTCTGGCGCCGCTTTGAGTCTTATGGATTGGTCCTTTGCCAGGTGCTGTGGGTTTAATCTAGAGCCTCTGGAAGTCCCTATACCTCTGAAGGGTATTGATTCTACGCCATTGGCTAGTAATAAACCACAATACTGGACACAAGTGACTATGCGTATGACTCCAGACCATCAGGAGGTGATTCGCTTCCTTGTGTTGTACAATCTACATGATGTTTTGGTGCTCGGATTGCCATGGTTACAATCTCATAATCCAGTCCTTGACTGGAAAGCAATGTCTGTGTTAAGTGTTGTGAAATTGGATTTTGGGCTCCCCCGGTGGCCACTGGTGGAATTGAACTTGTGTGCATCATCCCCTCTGTTCACCTGTTCCCATCAGGATGTGGGAGTCGCTATTTAACCTTGCTCCTCTGTCACTTCCATGCCGGTCAACATTGTAATCAGAAGCCTTTCTGTACATGTTCCTGCTACCAGACAACTTCCAGCTAAGTCGGACTTTTGTCCTTGTTTGTTTTTTGCATTTTGTTCCAGTTCACAGCTGCAGTTTCGTTTCTGTGTCTGGAAAGCTCTTGTGATCTGAAATTGCCACTCTGATGTTATGAGTTAATACTAGAGTCTTAAAGTAATTTCAGGATGGTGTATTGATAGGGTTTTCAGCTGACCATGAAAGTACCCTTTCTGTCTTCCTGCTATCTAGTAAGCGGACCTCGATTTTGCTAAACCTATTTTCATACTACGTTTGTCATTTTCATCTTAAATCACCGCCAATATATGTGGGGGCCTCTGTCTGCCTTTCGGGGAAATTTCTCTAGAGGTGAGCCAGGACTATATTTTCCTCTGCCAGGATTAGTTAGTCCTCCGGCCGGCGCTGGGCGTCTAGGGATAAAACGCAGGCTACGCTACCCGGCTACTGTTAGTTGTGCGGCAGGTTTAGTTCATGGTCAGTTTAAGTTTCCATCCTTCCAAGAGCTAGTTCCTATGTATGCTGGGCTATGTTCTCTTGCCATTGAGAACCATAACAGTTTGACCGGCCTCAAAGGGTTAAATTAATTGGCAGAGAAAGGAGAGAAAAAAGAAGTCTGCTGAAAAATATTTTATTTTTTTTTCCTTCAGTTCTGAGTGTGCTTTCAATTGAATCACTTGCAAGTCTGCCTATATTGCAGCCTTCCTCTCTCTCTCTCCTTCTAATCCTGGAATGGCTCTGTGTTCACCTGTTTAAAATGGATATTCAGAGTTTAGCTGCAGGTTTGAATAATCTCACCACGAAAGTTCAAAATTTACAAGATTTTGTTGTTCATGTTCCTATATCTGAACCTAGAATTCCTTTGCCTGAATTTTTCTCGGGGAATAGATCTTGCTTTCAAAATTTCAAAAATAATTGCAAGTTGTTTTTGTCCCTGAAATCTCGCTCTGCTGGAGATCCTGCTCAGCAGGTCAGGATTGTGATTTCCTTGCTCCGGGGCGACCCTCAAGATTGGGCTTTTGCATTGGCTCCAGGGGATCCTGCGTTGCTCAATGTGGATGCGTTTTTTCTGGCCTTGGGGTTGCTTTATGAGGAACCTCATTTAGAGCTTCAGGCGGAAAAAGCCTTGATGTCCCTATCTCAGGGGCAAGATGAAGTTGAAATAGAAATATACTGCCAAAAATTCCGTAAATGGTCTGTGCTTAGTCAGTGGAATGAGTGCGCCCTGGCGGCGAATTTCAGAGAGGGTCTCTCTGATGCCGTTAAGGATGTTATGGTGGGGTTCCCTGTGCCTGCGGGTCTGAATGAGTCCATGACAATGGCTATCCAGATCGATAGACGTCTGCGGGAGCGCAAACCTGTGCACCATTTGGCGGTGTCTACTGAGAAGACGCCAGAGAATATGCAATGTGATAGAATTCTGTCCAGAAGCGAACGGCAGAATTTTAGACGAAAAAATGGGTTGTGCTTTTATTGTGGTGATTCAACTCATGTTATATCAGCATGCTCTAAGCGTACTAAGAAGCTTGATAAGTCAGTTTCAATTGGCACTTTTCAGTCTAAGTTTATTCTATCTGTGACCCTGATTTGTTCTTTATCATCTATTACCGCGGATGCCTATGTCGACTCTGGCGCCGCTTTGAGTCTTATGGATTGGTCCTTTGCCAAACGCTGTGGGTATGATTTAGAGCCTCTTGAAACTCCTATACCTCTGAAGGGGATTGACTCCACCCCATTGGCTAGTAATAAACCACAATACTGGACACAAGTAACTATGCGAATTAATCCGGATCATCAGGAGATTATTCGCTTTCTTGTGCTGTATAATCTACATGATGTGTTGGTGCTTGGATTGCCATGGCTGCAATCTCATAACCCAGTCCTCGACTGGAACGCTATGTCTGTGTTAAGCTGGGGATGTAAGGGGATGCATGGGGACGTACCTTTGGTTTCCATTTCGTCATCTATTCCCTCTGAGATTCCTGAATTCTTGTCTGACTATCGTGACGTTTTTGAAGAACCTAAGCTTGGTTCATTACCTCCGCACCGGGAGTGCGATTGTGCCATAGATTTGATTCCGGGTAGTAAATACCCTAAGGGTCGTTTATTTAATCTGTCTGTGCCTGAACATGCTGCTATGCGAGAATATATAAAGGAGTCCTTGGAAAAGGGACATATTCGTCCTTCGTCATCTCCCTTAGGAGCCGGTTTTTTCTTTGTGTCTAAGAAAGATGGCTCTTTGAGGCCGTGTATTGATTATCGGCTTTTGAATAAAATCACGGTTAAATATCAATATCCGTTGCCACTGCTGACTGATTTGTTTGCTCGCATAAAGGGGGCCAAGTGGTTCTCTAAGATAGATCTCCGTGGGGCGTATAATTTGGTGCGAATTAAGCAGGGGGATGAGTGGAAAACCGCATTTAATACGCCCGAGGGCCACTTTGAGTATTTGGTGATGCCTTTTGGCCTTTCAAATGCCCCTTCAGTCTTTCAGTCCTTTATGCATGACATTTTCCGTGATTATTTGGATAAATTTATGATCGTGTATCTGGATGATATTCTGATTTTTTCGGATGACTGGGACTCTCATGTCCAGCAGGTCAGGAGGGTTTTTCAGGTTTTGCGGTCTAATTCCTTGTGTGTGAAGGGTTCTAAGTGCGTTTTTGGGGTTCAAAAGATTTCCTTCTTGGGATACATTTTTTCCCCCTCTTCCATCGAGATGGATCCTGTCAAGGTTCGGGCTATTTGTGATTGGACGCAACCCTCTTCTCTTAAGAGTCTTCAGAAATTTTTGGGCTTTGCTAACTTTTATCGTCGATTTATTGCTGGTTTTTCTGATGTTGTTAAACCATTGACTGATTTGACTAAGAAGGGTGCTGATGTTGCTGATTGGTCCCCTGCTGCTGTGGAGGCCTTTCGGGAGCTTAAGCGCCGCTTTTCTTCCGCCCCTGTGTTGCGTCAGCCTGATGTTGCTCTTCCTTTTCAGGTTGAGGTCGACGCTTCTGAAATCGGAGCTGGGGCGGTTTTGTCGCAAAGAAGTTCCGACTGCTCCGTGATGAAACCTTGTGCTTTTTTTTCTCGTAAATTTTCGCCCGCCGAGCGGAATTATGATATTGGGAATCGGGAGCTTTTGGCCATGAAGTGGGCTTTTGAGGAGTGGCGTCATTGGCTTGAGGGGGCTAGACATCAGGTGGTGGTATTGACCGACCACAAAAATTTAATTTATCTTGAGTCCGCCAGACGCCTGAATCCTAGACAGGCGCGCTGGTCGTTGTTTTTCTCTCGGTTTAATTTTGTGGTGTCATACCTACCGGGTTCTAAGAATGTTAAGGCGGATGCCCTTTCTAGGAGTTTTGAGCCTGACTCCCCTGGTAATTCTGAACCTACAGGTATCCTTAAGGATGGAGTGATATTGTCTGCCGTTTCTCCAGACCTGCGGCGGGCCTTGCAGGATTTTCAGGCGGATAGACCTGTGTTGTGAATTTGGATTCTGGGCTCCCCCGGTGGCTACTGGTGGAATTGAACTGGTGTCTTCATCTTCTCTGTTCACCTGTTCCCATCAAGATGTGGGAGTCGCTATATAACCTTGCTGCTTTGTTAGTTGCTTGCCGGTCAACAATGTTATCAGAAGCCTCTCTGTGCTTGTTCCTGCTCCTAGACAACTACTAGATAAGTTGGACTCTTGTCCATGTTTGTTTTTGCATTTTTGTTCCAGTTCACAGCTGTAGTTTCGTTACTGTGTCTGGAAAGCTCTTGTGAACAGGAATTGCCACTCTGGTGTTATGAGTTAATGCCAGAGTTTTAAAGTAATTTCTGGATGGTGTTTTGATAGGGTTTTTAGCTGACCATGAAAGTGTTCTTTCTGTCTTCTGCTATGTAGTAAGTGGACCTCAAATTTGCTAAACCTATTTTCATACTACGTTTTGTTATTTCATCTTAATTCACCGCCAATACATGTGGGGGGCCTCTGTCTCCTTTCGGGGTATTTCTCTAGAGGTGAGCTAGGACTTATTTTCCTCTGCTAGCATTATTTAGTCCTCCGGCTGGTGCTGGGCATCTAGAATCAACGTAGGCATGCTACCCGGCCACTGCTAGTTGTGTGTTAGGTTTAGTTCATGGTCAGCTCAGTTCCCATCTTCCAAGAGCTAGTTCCTATATATGCTGATGCTATGTTCTCTTGCCATTGAGATCATGACAGTTTGACCGGCCCGCAAAGTGTTAATTGTTTGGGCTGAAGCAGGAGATAGAGAAGTGTTTAAGGAAAATTTTTTTTTTTTTTTTTTTTTTTCCCTTCAGAGTTTTGCTGTCTAGCCCTTAATTGCTGTCTAGCTGCTTCTTACCTCCTCTTAACCCTTGAATGGCTCTGTGTCCACCTGTTTGTAATGGATCTTCAGAGTGTAACTGCAGGTTTGAATAATCTCGCCACGAAGGTACAAAATTTGCAAGATTTTGTTTGTCATGCACCTGTATCTGAGCCGAGAATTCCTTTGCCGGAATTTTTCTCGGGGAATAGATCTGGGTTTCAGAATTTTCGAAATAATTGCAAATTATTTTTGTCCCTGAAATCTCGCTCTGCCGGAGACCCTGCACAGCAGGTCAGGATTGTGATTTCCTTGCTCCGGGGCGACCCTCAAGACTGGGCTTTTTCATTGACACCAGGGGATCCTGCGTTGCTCAATGTGGATGCGTTTTTTCTGGCCTTGGGGTTGCTTTATGACGAACCTCATTTGGAGCTTCAGGCAGAAAAAACTTTGATGTCCCTATCTCAGGGGCAAGATGAAGCGGAAATTTACTGCCAAAGATTCCGTAAATGGTCTGTGCTTACTCAGTGGAATGAGTGCGCCCTGGCGGCGACTTTCAGAGAGGGTCTCTCTGATGCCATTAAGGATGTTATGGTGGGGTTCCCTGTGCCTGCGGGTCTGAATGAGTCCATGACAATGGCTATTCAGATCGATAGGCGTTTGCGGGAGCGCAAACCAGTGCACCATCTGGCGGTGTCCACTGAGAAGTCGCCAGAGAGTATGCAGTGTGATAGAATTCTGTCCCGAAGCGAGCGGCAGAATTTTAGACGGAAAAATGGGTTGTGTTTCTATTGTGGTGATTCTACTCATGTTATATCAGCATGCTCTAAACGCACTAAAAAGCTTGGTAAATCTGTTTCCATTTGCACCTCACCGTCTAAGTTTATTCTATCTGTGACCCTGATTTGCTCTTTGTCATCTATTACCACGGACGCCTATGTCGACTCTGGCGCCGCTTTGAGTCTTATGGATTGGTCCTTTGCCAAACGCTGTGGGTATGATTTAGAGCCTTTGGAGACTCCTATTCCTCTGAAGGGGATTGACTCCACCCCATTGGCTAATAATAAACCACAATACTGGACACAAGTAACTATGCGTATTAATCCGGATCACCAGGAGATTATTCGCTTTCTGGTGCTGTATAATCTACATGATGATTTGGTGCTAGGATTGCCTTGGCTGCAATCTCACAACCCAGTCCTCGACTGGAGAGCTATGTCTGTGTTGAGCTGGGGATGTAAGGGGGCTCATGGGGATGTACCTGTGGTTTCCATTTCATCATCTATTCCCTCTGAAATTCCTGAGTTCCTGTCTGACTATCGTGACGTCTTTGAAGAATCCAAGCTTGGTTCGTTACCTCCGCACCGAGAGTGCGATTGTGCCATAGATTTAATCCCGGGTAGTAAATACCCAAAGGGTCGTTTATTTAATCTGTCTGTGCCTGAACATGCTGCTATGCGAGAATATATCAAGGAGTCCTTGGAAAAGGGACATATTCGTCCATCGTCATCTCCCTTAGGAGCCGGTTTTTTCTTTGTGTCAAAAAAAGACGGCTCTTTGAGACCATGTATTGATTATCGGCTTTTGAATAAAATCACTGTTAAATATCAATACCCATTGCCGTTGCTGACTGATTTGTTTGCTCGCATAAAGGGGGCCAAGTGGTTCTCTAAGATTGACCTTCGTGGGGCGTATAATTTGGTGCGAATCAGGCAGGGGGATGAGTGGAAAACCGCATTTAATACGCCCGAGGGCCACTTTGAGTATTTAGTGATGCCTTTTGGTCTTTCAAATGCTCCGTCAGTTTTCCAGTCCTTTATGCATGATATTTTTCGCGATTATTTGGATAAATTTATGATTGTGTATCTGGATGATATTCTGATTTTTTCGGATGACTGGGACTCTCATGTCCAGCAAGTCAGGAGGGTTTTTCAGGTTTTGCGGTCTAATTCTTTGTGTGTGAAGGGTTCTAAGTGTGTTTTTGGGGTACAGAGGATTTCCTTTTTGGGATATATTTTTTCCCCCTCTTCCATTGAAATGGATCCTGTCAAGGTTCAAGCTATTTGTGATTGGACGCAGCCCTCTTCTCTTAAGAGTCTTCAGAAATTTTTGGGCTTTGCTAACTTTTATCGTCGATTTATTGTTGGTTTTTCGGATATTGCTAAGCCATTGACCGATTTGACTAAGAAGGGTGCTGATGTTGCTGATTGGTCCCCTGATGCTGTGGAGGCCTTTCGGGAGCTTAAGCGCCGTTTTTCCTCTGCCCCTGTGTTGCGTCAGCCTGATGTTGCTCTACCTTTTCAGGTTGAGGTCGACGCTTCTGAGATCGGAGCTGGGGCAGTGTTGTCGCAGAAAAGTTCTGACTGCTCCGTGATGAGGCCTTGTGCCTTCTTTTCCCGTAAATTTTCGCCCGCTGAGCGGAATTATGATGTTGGGAATCGGGAGCTTTTGGCCATGAAGTGGGCTTTTGAGGAGTGGCGCCATTGGCTTGAGGGGGCCAGACATCAGGTGGTGGTATTGACGGACCACAAAAATTTGATTTATCTTGAGACCGCCAGGCGCCTGAATCCTAGACAGGCGCGCTGGTCATTATTTTTCTCTCGGTTTAATTTTGTGGTGTCATACCTACCGGGTTCTAAGAATGTTAAGGCAGATGCCCTTTCTAGGAGTTTTGAGCCTGACTCGCCTGGTAACTCTGAGCCCACAGGTATCCTTAAGGATGGAGTGGTATTGTCAGCCGTTTCTCCAGACCTGCGGCGGGCCTTGCAGGAGTTTCAGGCGGATAGACCTGATCGTTGCCCACCTGATAAACTGTTTGTTCCTGATGATTGGACCAGTAGAGTAATCTCTGAGGTTCATTCTTCTGCGTTGGCAGGTCATCCTGGCATTTTTGGTACCAGGGATTTGGTGGCAAGGTCCTTCTGGTGGCCTTCCCTGTCACGAGATGTGCGAGGCTTTGTGCAGTCTTGTGACGTTTGTGCTCGGGCCAAGCCTTGTTGTTCTCGGGCTAGTGGATTATTGTTGCCCTTGCCTATTCCTAAGAGGCCTTGGACGCACATCTCGATGGATTTTATTTCAGATCTGCCTGTTTCTCAGAAGATGTCTGTCATCTGGGTGGTGTGTGACCGTTTCTCTAAGATGGTCCATTTGGTTCCTCTGCCCAAGTTGCCTTCTTCTTCCGAGTTGGTTCCTCTGTTTTTTCAAAATGTTGTTCGTTTGCATGGTATTCCTGAGAATATCGTTTCTGACAGAGGGACTCAATTCGTGTCTAGATTTTGGCGGGCATTCTGTGCTAGGATGGGCATAGATTTATCTTTTTCGTCCGCTTTCCATCCTCAGACGAATGGCCAGACCGAGCGGATTAATCAGACCCTGGAGACATATCTGAGGTGTTTTGTGTCTGCTGACCAGGATGATTGGGTTGCTTTTTTGCCATTGGCGGAGTTCGCTCTCAATAATCGGGCCAGCTCTGCCACTTTGGTGTCCCCGTTTTTCTGTAATTCGGGGTTTCATCCTCGATTTTCCTCTGGTCAGGTGGAATCTTCGGATTGTCCTGGAGTGGATGCTGTGGTGGAGAGATTACATCAGATCTGGGGGCAGGTGGTGGACAATTTGAGGTTGTCCCAGGAGAAGACTCAGCTTTTTGCCAACCGCCACCGTCGTGTTGGTCCTCGGCTTTGTGTTGGGGATTTGGTGTGGTTGTCTTCTCGTTTTGTCCCTATGAGGGTCTCTTCTCCTAAGTTTAAGCCTCGGTTCATCGGCCCGTATAAGATATTGGAGATTCTTAACCCTGTTTCCTTCCGTTTGGACCTCCCTGCATCCTTTTCTATTCATAACGTTTTTCATCGGTCATTATTGCGCAGGTATGAGGTACCGGTTGTGCCTTCCGTTGAGCCTCCTGCTCCGGTGTTGGTTGAGGGTGAGTTGGAGTACGTTGTGGAGAAAATCTTAGACTCTCGTGTTTCCAGACGGAGACTCCAGTATCTGGTCAAGTGGAAGGGATACGGCCAGGAGGATAATTCTTGGGTGAATGCATCTGATGTTCATGCCTCTGATCTGGTTCGTGCCTTTCATAGGGCCCATCCTGATCGCCCTGGTGGTTCTGGTGAGGGTTCGGTGCCCCCTCCTTGAGGGGGGGGTACTGTTGTGAATTTGGATTCTGGGCTCCCCCGGTGGCTACTGGTGGAATTGAACTGGTGTCTTCATCTTCTCTGTTCACCTGTTCCCATCAAGATGTGGGAGTCGCTATATAACCTTGCTGCTTTGTTAGTTGCTTGCCGGTCAACAATGTTATCAGAAGCCTCTCTGTGCTTGTTCCTGCTCCTAGACAACTACTAGATAAGTTGGACTCTTGTCCATGTTTGTTTTTGCATTTTTGTTCCAGTTCACAGCTGTAGTTTCGTTACTGTGTCTGGAAAGCTCTTGTGAACAGGAATTGCCACTCTGGTGTTATGAGTTAATGCCAGAGTTTTAAAGTAATTTCTGGATGGTGTTTTGATAGGGTTTTTAGCTGACCATGAAAGTGTTCTTTCTGTCTTCTGCTATGTAGTAAGTGGAACTCAAATTTGCTAAACCTATTTTCATACTACGTTTTGTTATTTCATCTTAATTCACCGCCAATACATGTGGGGGGCCTCTGTCTCCTTTCGGGGTATTTCTCTAGAGGTGAGCTAGGACTTATTTTCCTCTGCTAGCATTATTTAGTCCTCCGGCTGGTGCTGGGCATCTAGAATCAACGTAGGCATGCTACCCGGCCACTGCTAGTTGTGTGTTAGGTTTAGTTCATGGTCAGCTCAGTTCCCATCTTCCAAGAGCTAGTTCCTATATATGCTGATGCTATGTTCTCTTGCCATTGAGATCATGACAGACCTGATCGTTGCCCACCTGGTAGACTGTTTGTTCCTGATGATTGGACCAGTAAAGTCATTTCTGAGGTTCATTCTTCTGCGTTGGCAGGTCATCCTGGAATCTTTGGTACCAGGGATTTGGTGGCAAGGTCCTTCTGGTGGCCTTCCCTCACGAGATGTACGAGGCTTTGTGCAGTCTTGTGACGTTTGTGCTCGGGCCAAGCCTTGTTGTTCTCGGGCTAGTGGATTGTTGTTGCCCTTGCCTATCCCGAAGAGGCCTTGGACGCACATCTCGATGGATTTTATTTCGGATCTTCCTGTTTCTCAGAAGATGTCTGTCATCTGGGTGGTGTGTGACCGTTTCTCTAAGATGGTCCATTTGGTTCCCCTGCCTAAGTTGCCTTCTTCTTCCGAGTTGGTTCCTCTGTTTTTTCAAAATGTGGTTCGTTTGCATGGTATTCCGGAGAATATCGTTTCTGACAGAGGAACCCAATTCGTGTCTAGATTTTGGCGGGCATTCTGTGCTAGGATGGGCATAGATTTGTCTTTCTCGTCTGCTTTCCATCCTCAGACTAATGGCCAGACCGAGCGGACGAATCAGACTTTGGAGACATATTTGAGGTGTTTTGTGTCTGCAGATCAGGATGATTGGGTTGCTTTTTTGCCTTTAGCGGAGTTTGCCCTCAATAATTGGGCCAGCTCTGCCACCTTGGTGTCTCCTTTTTTCTGTAATTCGGGGTTTCATCCTCGATTTTCCTCCGGTCAGGTGGAATCTTCGGATTGTCCTGGAGTGGATGCTGTGGTGGAGAGGTTGCATCAGATTTGGGGGCAGGTGGTGGACAATTTGAAGTTGTCCCAGGAGAAGACTCAGCTTTTTGCCAACCGCCGGCGTCGGGTTGGTCCTCGGCTTTGTGTCGGGGACTTGGTGTGGTTGTCTTCTCGTTTTGTCCCTATGAGGGTTTCTTCTCCTAAGTTTAAGCCTCGGTTCATCGGCCCGTACAAGATATTGGAGATTCTTAACCCTGTGTCCTTCCGTTTGGACCTCCCTGCATCTTTTTCTATTCATAATGTTTTTCATCGGTCATTGTTGCGCAGGTATGAGGTACCGGTTGTGCCTTCCGTTGAGCCTCCTGCTCCGGTGTTGGTTGAGGGCGAGTTGGAGTACGTTGTGGAAAAAATCTTGGACTCCCGTGTTTCCAGACGGAAACTCCAGTATCTGGTCAAATGGAAGGGATACGGTCAGGAGGATAATTCTTGGGTGACTGCCTCTGATGTTCATGCCTCCGATCTGGTCCGTGCCTTTCATAGGGCTCATCCTGATCGCCCTGGTGGTTCTGGTGAGGGTTCGGTGCCCCCTCCTTGAGGGGGGGGTACTGTTGTGAAATTGGATTTTGGGCTCCCCCGGTGGCCACTGGTGGAATTGAACTTGTGTGCATCATCCCCTCTGTTCACCTGTTCCCATCAGGATGTGGGAGTCGCTATTTAACCTTGCTCCTCTGTCACTTCCATGCCGGTCAACATTGTAATCAGAAGCCTTTCTGTGCATGTTCCTGCTACCAGACAACTTCCAGCTAAGTCGGACTTTTGTCCTTGTTTGTTTTTTGCATTTTGTTCCAGTTCACAGCTGCAGTTTCGTTTCTGTGTCTGGAAAGCTCTTGTGATCTGAAATTGCCACTCTGATGTTATGAGTTAATACTAGAGTCTTAAAGTAATTTCAGGATGGTGTATTGATAGGGTTTTCAGCTGACCATGAAAGTACCCTTTCTGTCTTCCTGCTATCTAGTAAGCGGACCTCGATTTTGCTAAACCTATTTTCATACTACGTTTGTCATT
Source organism: Ranitomeya variabilis (assembly GCF_051348905.1). Classification (NCBI taxonomy): domain Eukaryota; kingdom Metazoa; phylum Chordata; class Amphibia; order Anura; family Dendrobatidae; genus Ranitomeya; species Ranitomeya variabilis. The sequence goes on along the minus strand of NC_135233.1, from coordinate 636,414,358 downwards.
TTCATCTTAAATCACCGCCAATATATGTGGGGGCCTCTGTCTGCCTTTCGGGGAAATTTCTCTAGAGGTGAGCCAGGACTATATTTTCCTCTGCCAGGATTAGTTAGTCCTCCGGCCGGCGCTGGGCGTCTAGGGATAAAACGCAGGCTACGCTACCCGGCTACTGTTAGTTGTGCGGCAGGTTTAGTTCATGGTCAGTTTAAGTTTCCATCCTTCCAAGAGCTAGTTCCTATGTATGCTGGGCTATGTTCTCTTGCCATTGAGAACCATAACAGTTAAGCTGGGGATGTCAGGGGGCTCATGGGGACGTACCTTTGGTTTCCATTTCATCATCTATTCCCTCTGAGATTCCGGCATTTTTGTCTGATTATCGTGATGTTTTTGAGGAGCCTAAGCTTGGTTCACTCCCTCCTCACAGAGATTGCGATTGTACCATAGATCTGATTCCAGGCAGTAAATTTCCAAAGGGTCGTTTGTTTAATTTATCCGTACCTGAACATGTTGCTATGCGAGAGTATATTAAGGAGTCCCTGGAAAAGGGACATATTTGTCCTTCTTCATCTCCCTTAGGAGCCGTTTTTTTCTTTGTGTCTAAAAAAGATGGCTCTTTGAGGCCGTGTATTGATTATCGACTCTTGAATAAAATTACAGTCAAATATCAGTATCCTTTGCCACTGCTGACTGATTTGTTTGCTCGAATAAAGGGGGCTAAGTGGTTCTCTAAGATTGATCTTCGTGGGGCGTATAATTTGGTGCGAATTAAGCAGGGGGATGAGTGGAAAACCGCATTTAATACGCCCGAGGGCCATTTTGAGTATTTAGTAATGCCTTTTGGTCTTTCAAATGCCCCTTCAGTCTTTCAGTCCTTTATGCATAACATTTTCCGTGAATATTTGGATAAATTTATGATTGTGTATCTGGATGATATTTTGATTTTTTCGGATGACTGGGACTCTCATGTCCAACAAGTCAGGAGGGTTTTTCAGGTTTTGCGGGCTAATTCCTTGTGTGTGAAGGGTTCTAAGTGTATTTTTGGGGTTCAAAAGATTTCTTTTTTGGGGTACATTTTTTCCCCTTCTTCCATTGAGATGGATCCTGTCAAGGTTCGGGCTATTTGTGATTGGACGCAACCTACTTCTCTTAAGAGCCTTCAGAAATTCTTGGGCTTTGCTAATTTTTATCGTCGATTTATAACTGGTTTTTCGGATGTTGCTAAACCTTTGACTGATTTGACTAAAAAGGGTGCTGATGTTGCTGATTGGTCCCCTGCTGCTGTGGAGGCCTTTCGGGAGCTTAAGCGCCGCTTTTCTTCTGCCCCTGTGTTGCGTCAGCCTGATGTTGCTCTTCCTTTTCAGGTTGAGGTCGACGCTTCTGAGATCGGAGCTGGGGCGGTTTTGTCGCAGAAAAGTTCCGACTGCTCCGTGATGAGACCTTGTGCGTTCTTTTCTCGAAAATTTTCGCCCGCCGAGCGAAACTATGATATTGGTAATCGGGAGCTTTTGGCTATGAAGTGGGCTTTTGAGGAGTGGCGTCATTGGCTTGAGGGGGCTAGACATCAGGTGGTGGTATTGACCGATCACAAGAATCTGATTTATCTTGAGTCTGCCAAGCGCCTGAATCCTAGACAGGCGCGCTGGTCGTTGTTTTTCTCTCGGTTTAATTTTGTGGTCTCATACCTACCAGGTTCTAAAAATGTGAAGGCTGATGCCCTTTCTAGGAGTTTTGAGCCTGATTCCCCTGGTGATTGTGAACCTACAGGTATCCTTAAAGAATGGGTGATATTATCTGCTGTATCCCCAGACCTGCGACGGGCTTTGCAGGAGTTTCAGGCGGATAGACCTGATCGTTGCCCGCCTGGTAGACTGTTTGTTCCTGATGATTGGACCAGTAGAGTCATCTCGGAGGTTCATTCTTCTGCGTTGGCAGGTCATCCTGGAATCTTTGGTACTAGGGATTTGGTGGCTAGGTCCTTCTGCTGGCCTTCCCTGTCTCGAGACGTACGAGTTTTTGTGCAGTCTTGTGATGTTTGTGCTCGGGCCAAGCCTTGTTGTTCTCGGGCTAGCGGATTGTTGTTATCTTTGCCTATTCCGAAGAGGCCTTGGACTCACATCTCTATGGATTTTATTTCTGATCTCCCTGCTTCTCAGAAAATGTCTGTCATCTGGGTGGTGTGTGACCGTTTTTCAAAGATGGTTCATTTGGTACCTTTGCCTAAGTTGCCTTCCTCATCCGAATTGGTTCCTCTGTTTTTTCAAAATGTGGTTCGCTTGCATGGTATTCCGGAAAATATCGTTTCTGACAGGGGGACCCAGTTCGTGTCTAGATTTTGGCGGGCATTCTGTGCTAGGATGGGCATTGATTTGTCTTTTTCATCTGCGTTCCATCCTCAGACTAATGGCCAGACGGAGCGAACTAATCAGACCTTGGAGACTTATTTGAGGTGTTTTGTGTCTGTGGATCAGGATGACTGGGTTGCCTTTTTGCCGTTGGCAGAGTTTGCCCTCAATAATCGGGCTAGTTCTGCCACTTTGGTTTCTCCTTTCTTTTCCAATTCGGGGTTTCACCCTCGTTTTTCTTCCGGTCAGGTGGAGTCTTCGGATTGTCCTGGAGTGGATACTATGGTGGATAGGTTGCATCGGATTTGGGGACAGGTGGTGGACAATTTGAAGTTGTCCCAGGAGAAGACTCAGCATTTTGCCAACCGCCGTCGTCGTGTTGGTCCTCGTCTTCGTGTTGGGGACTTGGTGTGGTTGTCTTCCCGTTTTGTCCCTATGAGGGTTTCTTCTCCTAAGTTTAAGCCTCGGTTCATCGGTCCTTATAGGATTTTGGAGATTCTTAACCCTGTATCCTTTCGTTTAGACCTTCCGGCATCTTTCGCTATCCATAATGTCTTCCATCGGTCGTTGTTGCGGAGGTATGAGGTGCCGGTTGTTCCTTCTACCGAGCCTCCTGCTCCTGTGCTGGTTGAGGGTGAATTGGAGTATGTTGTGGAGAAAATTTTGGACTCCCGTATTTCCAGACGGAGACTACAATATCTGGTTAAGTGGAAGGGTTATGGTCAAGAAGATAATTCTTGGGTAACTGCTTCTGATGTTCACGCCTCTGATTTGGTTCGTGCCTTTCATAGGGCTCATCCGGATCGCCCTGGTGGTTCTTGTGAGGGTTCGGTGCCCCCTCCTTGAGGCGGGGGTACTGTTGTGAATCTGCTTTTGGGCTCCTTCTGGTGCATGTTCCTGCTCCTAGACTACTGATCAGCTAAGTTGGACTCTTAGTCCTAAGTTTGTTTGCATTTTTTGTTCCAGTTTACAGTTATATCATTCTCTGTAGCTGGAAGCTCTTGTGGGCTGAAATTACCACTCCGGTGTCATGAGTTGACACATGAGTCTTAAAGTAATTTCAGGATGGTATTTTAAAAGGGTTTTCAGCTGACTATGCAGTTCCCTTTTGTATCTTTCTTCTATCTAGTAAGCGGACCTCGCTTTGCTGAACCTACCTTCATACTGCGTATGTCTTTTCCTCTGAACTCACCGTCAATATATGTGGGGGGCTTCTGTCTCCTTTTCGGGGGAATTTCCCTAGAGGTAAGCCAGGTCTGTTTTTTCCTCTACTAGGGTTAGTTAGTCCTCCGGCTGGCGAGAGACGTCTAGGGATAAAACGTAGGCACGCCCCCCGGCCACTATTAGTTGTGTGGTAGGTTTAGCTCACGGTCAGCTCGAGATTCCATCACCCAAGAGCTCGTCCGTTATTTATGTATCCTGACGTTCCCCTGCCATTGGGAACCATGACAGTTTCTCCCCTCACACCGTTAGTTGGTGTGGGGGTTCTTGAATTCTCAGCGTGGATATTTTGTAGGGTTTTCTACTGACCGCACAGTTTCCTATCTGTCTTCTGCTATCTAGTAATAGCGGGCCTCATTTGCTGAATCTGTTTTCATTTCTACGTTTGTATTTTCCCCTTACCTCACCGTTATTATTTGTTGGGGGCTTCCTATATCTTTGGGGTTATTTCTCTGAGGCAAGTGAAGTCTTACTTTCTCTCTAGGGGTAGCTAGTTTCTCAGGCTGCGTCGAGACGTCCAGGATTTTAGGCACGTTCACCGGCTACCTTTAGTGTGTTTGGTTAGGATCAGATTTGCGGTCAGTCCAGTTACCACCTCCCTAGAGCTTGTTCTATGTTCAGTAACTTAGCTAGTCTGATCTGTGATCCTCAGCCACTAAGGATCATAACAGTACAGCAGGCCAAAAAGCGTTTAATGCATCGCAGAAGTGGGATAAGAGAAGTCCTGAGTACAATTTTTTTTTTTCTCTCCCTTTGCTGCAGTCTGTCCAGCTTCTCTCATCCCCTTAATCTCTGGGTGGCTTTGAGTTCAGCTGCAGACATGGATTTTCAGAGTCTGACTTCTAGTGTGGATCATCTTGCTGCAAGGGTGCAAAGCATTCAGGATTTTGTTGTTCATAGTCCTATGTCAGAGCCAAAAATACCTATTCCTGAGTTGTTTTATGGAGATAGATCTAGGTTTCTGAATTTTAAGAATAATTGTAAATTATTTCTTTCTTTGAGACCTCGTTCCTCTGGTGATTCCGCTCAGCAAGTTAAAATTATTATCTCCTTGTTACGTGGCGACCCTCAGGATTGGGCTTTCTCCCTGGTGCCAGGAGATCCTGCATTGCGGAATGTGGATGCGTTTTTTCTGGCGCTTGGATTGCTTTATGAGGAACCTAATCTTGAGAACCAGGCAGAAAAGGCTTTGCTGGCCCTCTTTCAGGGTCAGGATGAAGCAGAGGTGTATTGTCAAAGATTTAGGAAATGGTCGGTGCTTACTCAATGGAATGAGTGTGCCCTGGCTGCAAATTTCAGAGAAGGTCTTTCTGAAGCCATTAAGAATGTTATGGTGGGTTTCCCCAGTCTGAATGACTCAATGGCTTTGGCCATTCAGATTGATCGGCGTTTGCGGGAGCGCAAATCTGCGCACCATCTGGCGGTGTTTTCTGAACAGAGACCTGAGTCTATGCAATGTGACAGAATTCTGACCAGAATTGAGCGGCAAAATCATAGACGTCAAAATGGGTTGTGCTTTTACTGTGGGGATTCTACTCATGTTATCTCAGCATGCTCTAAGCGCTTAAAAAAAATCGCTACATCTGTCACCGTTGGTACTATACAGCCTAAATTAATTTTGTCTGTTACTTTAATTTGTTCTTTGTCATCCTACTCGGTTATGGCTTTTGTGGATTCAGGTGCTGCCCTGAATCTGATGGATTTGTCGTTTGCCAGGCGCTGTGGTTTTGTCCTGGAGCCTTTGGAATTCCCTATTCCACTGAGGGGAATTGATGCTACACCATTGGCTGAGAATAAGCCTCAGTATTGGACTCAAGTGACCATGTGCATGACTCCTGTACATCAGGAGGTGATTCGCTTTCTTGTGCTGCATAATTTGCATGATGTTGTCGTTTTGGGTCTACCATGGCTGCAGGCTCATAATCCAGTTCTGGATTGGAAAGCAATGTCTGTGTCAAGTTGGGGTTGCCAGGGGATTCATGGCGATGCTCCTTTGGTGTCAATTGCTTCTTCCACTCCTTCTGAGGTCCCTGAGTTTTTGTCTGACTACCAGGATGTATTTGATGAGCCCAGATCCGGTGCCCTGCCTCCTCATAGGGATTGTGATTGTGCTATAAATTTGATTCCTGGTAGTAAGTTCCCTAAGGGACGACTTTTTAATTTGTCTGTACCAGAACATGCCGCGATGCGGAGTTATATAAAGGAGTCTTTGGAGAAGGGACATATTCGCCCATCTTCCTCCCCTCTTGGTGCAGGATTCTTTTTTGTGGCCAAGAAGGATGGTTCTATGAGACCTTGTATTGATTATCAACTTCTAAATAAAATCACGGTCAAATTTCAGTATCCTTTGCCATTGTTGTCTGATCTGTTTGCTCGGATTAAGGGGTCCAGTTGGTTCACCAAGATAGATCTTCGTGGTGCGTATAACCTTGTGCGTATTAAGCAGGGGGATGAATGGAAAACAGCATTTAATACGCCCGAAGGCCATTTTTAGTACTTGGTAATGCCTTTTGGACTCTCTAATGCTCCTTCTGTGTTTCAGTCCTTCATGCATGACATCTTCCGAGAATATCTGGATAAATTTATGATTGTGTATCTGGATGACATTTTGGTCTTTTCTGATGATTGGGAGTCCCATGTGAAGCAGGTCAGGATGGTGTTTCAGGTCCTGCGTGCTAATGCCTTATTTGTGAAGGGCTCAAAATGTCTCTTCGGAGTACAGAAGGATTCCTTTTTGGGTTTTATTTTTTCTCCTTCTACTATTGAGATGGACCCAGTCAAGGTCCAGGCTATTCATGACTGGACTCAGCCTACATCTGTTAAGAGTCTTCAGAAGTTCTTGGGTTTTGCTAATTTTTACCGTCGCTTCATCGCTAATTTTTCTGGCGTGGTTAAGCCCTTGACGGATTTGACCAAGAAGGGTTCTGATGTGACTAATTGGTCTCCTGCGGCCGTGGAAGCCTTTCGGGAGCTGAAGCGCCGGTTTTCTTCAGCTCCAGTCTTATGTCAGCCTGATATCTCTCTTCCTTTTCAGGTCAAGGTTGATGCTTCTGAGATTGGAGCAGGGGCTGTTTTGTCGCAGAGAAGCTCTGATTGCTCTGTGATGAAGCCTTGTGCTTTCTTTTCAAGAAAGTTTTCGCCTGCCGAGCGGAATTATGATGTTGGTAATCGGGAGTTGTTGGCTATGAAGTGGGCATTTGAGGAGTGGCGACATTGGCTCGAGGGAGCTAAGTATCGTGTGGTGGTCTTGACTGATCACAAAAATCTGATTTATCTCGAGTCTGCCAAGCGCCTGAATCCTAGACAGGCTCGTTGGTCGTTGTTTTTCTCCCGTTTCGATTTCGTGGTCTCGTACCTGCCTGGTTCGAAGAACGTGAAGGCTGATGCTCTTTCTAGGAATTTTGTGCCTGACTCTCCGGGAGTTTCAGAGCCGGCTGGTATCCTCAGAGAGGGAGTGATTTTGTCTGCCATTTCCCCAGATTTGCGACGAGTGCTGCAGAAATTTCAGGCGGATAGACCTGACCGTTGCCCACCAGAGAGACTGTTTGTCCCAGATAAATGGACCAGCAGAGTTATTTCCGAGGTTCATTCTTCGGTGTTGGCAGGTCATCCTGGGATTTTTGGTACCAGAGATTTGGTGGCTAGGTCCTTCTGGTGGCCTTCCTTGTCGCGGGATGTGCGTTCCTTTGTGCAGTCCTGTGGGATTTGTGCTCGGGCTAAGCCTTGCTGTTCTCGTGCCAGCGGTTTGCTTTTGCCTTTGCCTGTCCCGAAGAGGCCTTGGACGCACATTTCCATGGATTTTATTTCAGATCTTCCAGTCTCTCAGAGAATGTCTGTCATCTGGGTGGTGTGTGATCGTTTTTCCAAAATGGTCCATTTGGTGCCCTTGCCTAAGTTGCCTTCCTCCTCCGATTTGGTTCCTTTATTTTTTCAGAATGTGGTTCGCTTGCACGGCATCCCTGAAAATATTGTGTCTGACAGAGGATCCCAGTTTGTGTCCAGATTTTGGCGGATCTTTTGTGCTAAGATGGGCATTGATTTGTCTTTTTCGTCGGCCTTCCATCCTCTGACGAATGGCCAAACCGAGCGAACTAATCAGACCTTGGAAACTTATTTAAGATGTTTTGTTTCTGCTGATCAGGATGATTGGGTGACTTTTTTGCCATTGGCCGAGTTTGCCCTTAATAATCGGGCTAGTTCTGCTACTTTGGTTTCGCCTTTTTTCTGCAATTCTGGTTTTCATCCTCGTTTTTCCTCGGGTCAGGTTGAGCCTTCTGACTGTCCTGGGGTGGATTCTGTGGTGGATAGGTTGCAGCAGATTTGGAACCATGTGGTGGACAATTTGAAGTTGTCACAGGAGAAGGCTCAGCGCTTTGCCAACCACCGTCGCGGTGTGGGTCCCCGACTTCGTGTTGGGGATTTGGTGTGGCTGTCTTCTCGGTATGTTCCTATGAAGGTCTCCTCTCCTAAATTCAAGCCTCGCTTCATCGGTCCTTATAAGATTTTGGAAATCCTTAACCCGGTGTCTTTTCATTTGGACCTCCCAGCGTCGTTTGCCATTCATAATGTGTTCCATAGGTCTTTGTTGCGGAGGTATGTGGTGCCTGTGGTTCCTTCTGTTTAGCCTCCTGCTCCGGTGCTGGTTGAGGGCGAATTGGAGTACGTGGTGGAGAAGATCTTGGATTCTCGTATTTCTAGACGGAGGCTTCAGTATTTGGTTAAGTGGAAGGGCTATGGTCAGGAGGATAATTCCTGGGTTGTCGCCTCTGATGTTCATGCGGCCGATTTGGTTCATGCCTTCAATGTGGCTCATCCTGATCGCCCAGGGGGTCTTGATGAGGGTTCGGTGACCCCTCCTCAAGGGGGGGTACTGTTGTGAACTCTATTTTTGGGCTCCCTCTTGTGCTCACAAGTGGTACTGTGTGAGTGCTGTCTTTGGGCTCCCTCTGGTGGCTCTTTGTGTCTTTCTGCAGGTCTGTGGCTGGGATCAGCTGTCTCGTTATCTGGTAGTTGGTTTCCTATTTAGCTCACCTGGACTTTCAGTTGTTGCCTGCTGTCAATGTATTCAGTGCTATTTTGATCCCTTCTGACTACCTTCGTTATCTGTCTCTCCAAGAGAAGCTAAGTTTCTGTTTGTTTATTTTTTGATCATCAGTGTTCAATATGTTTCTTGGTTTATTATTGTTCCTTGTCCAGCTTGCTAGTATGTGATTCCCTTGCTTGCTGGTAGCTCTAGGGGGCTGAGTTTCTCCCCTCACACCGTTAGTTGGTGTGGGGGTTCTTGAATTCTCAGCGTGGATATTTTGTAGGGTTTTCTACTGACCGCACAGTTTCCTATCTGTCTTCTGCTATCTAGTAATAGCGGGCCTCACTTGCTGAATCTGTTTTCATTTCTACGTTTGTATTTTCCCCTTACCTCACCGTTATTATTTGTTGGGGGCTTCCTATATCTTTGGGGTTATTTCTCTGAGGCAAGTGAAGTCTTACTTTCTCTCTAGGGGTAGCCAGTTTCTCAGGCTGCGTCGAGACGTCCAGGATTTTAGGCACGTTCACCGGCTACCTTTAGTGTGTTTGGTTAGGATCAGATTTGCGGTCAGTCCAGTTACCACCTCCCTAGAGCTTGTTCTATGTTCAGTAACTTAGCTAGTCTGATTTGTGATCCTCAGCCACTAAGGATCATAACAGGTAGGATGAAGAGACATGCGGATAAAAGAAGTCTCGATTCTCCTTTATATCATCCTGGAGATAAGGTGTGGGTATCTTCTAAGTTTATCCGCCTCAGGTCCCTTCACATAAGTTAGGTCCCCGGTACATTGGACCTTTCGAGGTTTTGGCTCGCATTAATGATGTCTCTTACAAGCTTAAGTTACCTGCCTCTCTCCGTATTCCCAATTCCTTTCATGTGTCTCTGCTAAAGCCTGTGGTTTTCAATCAGTTTCATACTTCGACTCGTCTTTCACCTTTGCCTGTTTTTGCGGATGATGTCTTTGAGGTTAAGAACATTCTTGCCATGAAAAAACTTAGAGGTAGAACTTTGTTTTTGGTCGATTGGAAGGGTTTTGGTCCTGAGGAGAGGTCCTGGGAGCCTTCGAGAAAACATTCAGGCTCCTCGAATTTTAGCTAGGCTTCTTTCTGGCCTTAAACTGAGGCAGCGTAAAGGCAGGGATACTGTCACGTCGCTGCCTCTGCCGCTCCCCGTGCCCTGCTATACTCACGTGTCCTCGGCGTCCCGGCGCATCTCCACTGCTGCAGCGTCTTCCCCTCATCGCTCGCTCCCGCGTTCTGCCACTCGTCGGGTGTGCGCGCACGCCGGGTTCAGCACTGTGCGCGCACATTTCTGAGTTCTGTCTGGTGCCTCCTTTCTGACCTCTCTATTCTCCTTAGAGGTTTCCTGAACCGGAAGTGTCATGCAGCGCCGCCTTATTACCGTGCCTCTTCCTTTTCCCTGTGCCTGATGCTCATTTGTTTATCGCAAGTGGTCTTGGCCGCACACCTATCTGTGCACCTTGTTTCCAGGCTTAGTCCTTTCTTTGTTATCCTCAGATCCAGTCCTTTGTGTCCGTCCTGTTAGCCCTGTGTTTTCTGCCGTACCTGCCAGTCCCGTGGCTCTGCCTTGTTCATCAGTCCTGTTTCTCAGTCGTACCTGCCAGTCCTGTGTTTCCCTGTGTCTAGCCGTACCTGCCAGTCCTGAGTATTCCTGTGTCAAGCCGTATCTGCCTGTCCTGTGTTTGTGCTCCTGTTTCCCGCCTGTCAGTTCCCTTCCTTTCCTGTCCAGTCCGTGATTCGCTCCCTAGTCCATCCTTGTTTCCCAGCTGCTGTGGCGATAGTCTCCCGCGGGTCTGCCCCTAACGCTCCCTGTATCGGGGTGTTCCATCTGGTCAGCTCGCCCGAGGGAGGATCGTTGTCTCGGTCCAGTTGGTCCACTCCTGGAGTCCTCACATTGCCCAACAACTTTTGGGGTCCAATTTCTCCGGTTTCCCTTGGGAAAATAAAAAATTGGGGGCGAAAAGATAATTTTTGTGAAAAAAAATATGATTTTTTATCTTTACGGCTCTACATTATAAACTTCTGTGAAGAACTTGGGGGTTCAAAGTGCTCACAGCACATCTAGGTAAGTTCCTTAGGGGGTCTACTTTCCAAAATGGTGTCACTTGTGGGGGGTTCCGACTGTTTAGGCACATCAGGGGCTCTCCAAACATGACATGGCGTCCGATCTCAATTCCAGCCAATTTTGCATTGAAAAGTCAAACAGCACTCCTTCCCTTCCGAGCTCTGCCATGCGCCCAAACATTAGTTTACCCCCACATATGGGTTATCAGCGTTCTCAGAACAAATTGTACAACAACTTTTGGGATCCAATTTCTCCTGTTACCCTTGGTAAAATAAAGCAAATTGGATCTGAAATAATTTTTTTGTGAAAAATAAGTTAAAATATTCATTTTTTTTAGACATTCCAATAATTCCTGTGAAGCACCTGAAGGGTTAATAAACTTCTTGAATGTGGTTTTGAGCACCTAGAGGGGTTCAGTTTTTAGAATGGTGTCACTTTTGCGTATTTTCTATCATATAGACCCCTCAAAGTGACTTAAAATGTGATGTGGTCCCTAAAAAAATGGTGCTGTAAAAATGCAAAATCGCTGGTCAATTTTTAACCTTTATGACGCCCTAACAAAAAAAAATGTTGGTTCTAAAATTGTACTGATGTAAAGGAGACATGTGGTAAATGTTACTTATTAAGTATTTTGTGTGATATATCTGTGTGATTTAAGGACATGAAAATTTAAAGTTGGAAAATTGCAAAAGTTTTAAAATTTTAAACAAATTTCTGCTTTTTTCACAAATAAATGCAAGTCATATCAAATAAGTTTTACCATTCACGTGAAGTACAATATATCATGAGAAAACAATGTCAGAATCACAGGTAGCCATGAAAGCATTATAACCTCTTAAAGGGACAGTGGTCAGAAGTGTAAAAATTGGCCCGGTCATTAACATGCAAACCACCCTTGGCGGTTAACGGGAGGTTAAAATGCTTTATAACGGTCAGTGTTGCACAAACACAAGTCTCTTAACTCCTTAATCCCATATGATGTACTGTCCCGTCAAGGTGACCTGGGACTTAATTCCCAGTGACGGGATAGTTCATCATATGCGATCGGCCGCGCTCAAGGGGGGAGCGCGGCCAATCACGGCCGGATGTCAGCTGACTATCGCAGCTGACATCACGGACCGCTCCTGGCAGATTAACCCCCGGCACACTGTGATCAAACATGATCGCAGTGTTTCGGCGGTACAGGGAAGCATCGCTCAGGGAGGGGGCTCCCTGCGTGCTTCCCTGAGACGATCGGTACAAGGCGATGTGCTCACCTTGTACCAAGCGTCTCCTCCCTGCAGGCCCCGGATCCAAAATGGCCGCAGGGCTACTTCCGGGTCCTGCAGGGAGGTGGCTTACCAAGTGCTTGCTCAGAGCAGGCGCTGGTAAGCCAGGAGCCCTGCATGTCAGATCGCTGATCTGACACAGTGCTCTGCAAAGTGTCAGATCAGCGATCTGTCACTATACAGTGATGTCCCCCCTGGGACAAAGTGAAAAAGTAAAAAAAAAATTTTAAATGTGTAAAAAAATAAAAAATACAAAATTCCTAAATAACGAAAAAAAATATATATATTGTTCCCATAAATACATTTCTTTATCTAAATTAAAAAAAAACAATAAAAGTACACATATTTAGTATCGCTACGTCCGTAACGACCCGACCTATAAAACTGTCCCACTAGCTAACCCCTTCAGTGAACTCCATGAAAAAAAAAAAAACGAGGCAAAAAACAACGCTTTATCATACCGCCAAACAAAAAGTGGAATAACACGCAATCAAAAAGACGGATATAAATAACCATGGTACCGCTGAAAACGTCATCTTGTCCCGCAAAAAACGAGCCGCCATACAGCATCATCACCAAAAAGTAAAAAAGTTATAGTCCTCAGAATAAAGAGATGCAAAAATAATTATTTTTTCAATAAAATAGTTTTTATCGTATAAAGGCGCCAAAACATAAAAAAATTATGTAAATGAGGTATTGCTATAATCGTACTGACCCGAAGAATAAAACTGCTTTATCCATTTTACCAAATGTGGAACAGTATAAACGCCCCCCTAAAAGAAATTCATGAATAGCTGGTTTTTGGTCATTCTGCCTCACAAAAATCAGAATGAAAAGCGATCAAAAAATGTCACGTGCCCAAAAATGGTACCAATAAAAACGATAACTCGTCCCGCAAAAAACAAGACCTTGCATGACTCTGTGGACCAAAATATAGAAAAATTATAGGTCTCAAAATGTGGTAATGGAAAAAATATTTTTTGCAATAAAAAGAGTCTTTTAGTGTGTGACGGCTGCCAGTCATAAAAATCCGCTAGAAAACCCGCTATGAAAGTAAATCAAAGCCCCCTTCATCACCCCCTTAGTTAGGGAAACATAAAAAAATTTAAAAAATGTATTTATTTCCATTTTCCCTTTAGGGCTAGGGTTAGGGCTAGGGTTAGGGCTTGGGCTATGGATAGGGCTAGGGTTAGGGTTAGGGCTAGAGTTAGGGCTAGGGCTAGGGTTAGGGTTAGGGCTAGGGTTAGGGCTAGGGTTGGGGCTAAGGTTGGGGCTAGGGTTGGGGTTAGGGGTGGGGTTAGGGGTGGGGCTAGGGGGTCTAGTTTCCAATATGGGGTCATTTGTGGGGGATTTCTACTGTTTAGGTGCATCAGGGGCTCTGCAAATGCAACGTTACACCTGCAGACCAATCCATCTAAGTCTGCATTCCAAATGGCGCTCCTTCCCTTCCGAGCTCTGCCATGCGCCCAAACGGTGGTTCCCCCCACATATGGGGTATCAGCGTACTCAGGACAAATTGGACAACAACTTTTGGGGTCCAATTTCTCCTGTTACCCTTGGAAAAATACAAAACAGGGGGCTAAAAAATAATTTTTGCGGAAAAAAAATGATTTTTTATTTTCACGGCTCTGCGTTATAAACTGTAGTGAAACACTTGGGGGTTCAAAATTCTCACAACACATCTAGAAAAGTTCCTTGGGGGGTCTAGTTTCCAATATGGGGTCGCTTGTGGGGGATTTCTACTGTTTAGGTGCATCAGGGGCTCTGCAAATGCAATGTGACGCCTGCAGACCAATCCATCTAAGTCTGCATTCCAAATGGCACTCCTTCCCTTCTGAGCTCTGCCATGCGCCCAAACGGTGGTTCCCCCACATATGGGGTATCAGCATACTCAGGACAAATTGGACAACAACTGTTGGGGTCCAATTTCTCCTGTTACCCTTGGAAAAATACAAAACAGGGGGGTAAAAAATAATTTTTGTGGAAAAAAAATGATTTTTTATTTTCATGGCTCTGCGTTATAAACTGTACTGAAACACTTGGGAGTTCAAAGTTCTCACAACACATCTAGATAAGTTCCTTGGGGGTCTAGTTTCAAATATGGGGTCGCTTGTGGGGGATTTCTACTGTTTAGGTGCATCAGGGGCTCAGTAAATGCAACGTGACGCCTGCAGACCAATCCATCTAAGTCTGCATTCCAAATGACGCTCCTTCCCTTGCGAGCTCTGCCATGCACCCAAATGGTGGTTTCCCCCCACATATGGGGTATCATCGTACTCAGGACAATTTGGATATCAACTTTTGGGGTCGAATTTCTCCTGTTACTCTTGGGAAAATACAAAACTGGGGGCTAAAAATAAATTTTTGTGAAAAAATTGGGGGCGAAAAGATCATTTTTGTGAAAAAATATGATTTTTTATTTTCACGGCTCTGCGTTATAAACTGTAGTGAAACACTTGGGGGTTCAAAGCTGTCAAAACACATCTAGATAAGTTTCTTAGGGGGTCTACTTTCCAAAATGGTGTCACTTTCGGGGGGGTTTCAATGCTTAGGCACATCAGGGGCTCTCTGTTGTGGATTCTGTTTGTGGGCTCCCTCTGGTGGTTACTGCTGGTACTGGGTGACTTTGGTGGGTTGCGGCCTTTGGTTTCCACCTGTCCATCAGTGGCTGGGTGTTTCCTATTTTACCTGGCCTTTCTGTCATTTCCCTTGCCGGCTGTCAATGTATTCAGATGTGCTCTGTTTGGTTCCTGCCTACCTGCTCCCAGATCTTTCAGGATAAGCTAAGTGCTGATTTTCAGTTGTTTGTTTTTTTGTCCAGCTTGCTTATTATGTCTCTATGCTAGCTGGTAGCTCTAGTGGACTGAGGTTCTCCCCATGTGCCATGAGTTGGCACATGGGTTCTTGTAATCTCAGGATGGTTTTTTTGATTAGGGTTTTTTGCTGACCGCTCAGTCCCCTTTTGTATCGTTCTGCTTTCTAGCTTACAGCGGGCCTCAATTTGCTAAAACTATATATATCATCTCTATGTGTGTGCCTTCCTCTCATTTCACCGTCAATACATGTGGGGGGCAACTATATCTTTTGGGGTTCATTCCGCTGGAGGCAAGTGAGGTCTTTATTTTCTCTGCAGTGCTAGTTAGCTCTTAGGCTGGTGCGTGGCGTCTAGAACCAACGTAGGCACGCTCCCTGGCTATCTCTAGTTGCGTTTGTCAGGCATAGGGCAGCGGTCAGCTCAGGTTCCATCACCCTAGAGCTCGTCCGTAATATATTTGTACTTTGCTTGTCCTGTGCTATCCCTAGCCTTTGGGATTCATGACAGTATAGCCGGCCCACAAAGTGTTAATTGTTTGGGCTGAAGCAGGAGAAAGAGAAGTGTTTAAGGGAAATTTTTTTTTTTTTTTTTTCCCTTCAGAGTTTTGCTGCCTAGCCCTTAATTGCTGTCTAGCTGCTTCTTACCTCCTCTTAACCCTTGAATGGCTCTGATCTTAGCTGTTTAACATGGATGTCCAGAGTTTGGCTTCCAGCCTGAGGAATCTCGCGGCAAAAGTTCAAAACATACAGGATTTTGTTGTTCACACTCCCATGTCTGAACCTAGAATTCCTATTCCAGAGTTCTTTTCTGGAGATAGATCTACCTTCCTGAATTTCAGGAACAATTGTAAATTGTTTCTTTCTTTAAAAACTCGCTCCTCTGGAGACCCTGCTCAACAGGTCAAGATTGTAATATCTTTCCTGCGGGGCGACCCTCAGAATTGGGCATTTGCATTGGCACCAGGGGATCCTGCATTGCTCAGTGTGGATGCGTTTTTTCTGGCATTGGGATTGCTCTATGAAGAACCTAACCTGGAGATTCAGGCTGAAAAGGCTTTATTAGCCCTCTCTCAGGGGCATGATGAAGCGGAGATATATTGTCAGAAGTTTCGGAAATGGTCGGTGCTTACTCAGTGGAATGAGTGCGCCCTGGCTGCAAACTTCAGAAATGGTCTTTCTGAGGCCATTAAGGATATTATGGTGGGGTTCCCTACGCCTACAGGTCTGAATGAGTCTATGGCTATGGCCATTCAGATTGATCGGCGTTTACGGGAGCGCAAACCCGTGCACCAGTTGGCGGTGTCTTCTGAACAGGCACCTGAGACTATGCAATGTGATAGAATTCAGTCCAGAAGTGAACGGCAAAATTATAGGCGGAAAAATGGATTGTGTTTCTATTGTGGTGATTCAGCTCATGTTATATCAGCATGCTCTAAACGCACAAAAAGGGTTGATAAATCTTTTGCCATTGGTACTCTGCAGCCTAAGTTCATTTTGTCTGTGACTCTGATTTTTTCATTGTCTTCCATTTCCGTCGATGCCTATGTGGATTTGGGCGCTGCCCTGAGTCTTATGGATTGGTCATTTGCTAAACGCTGCGGTTTTAGTCTGGAACCTCTGGAAGTTCCTATTCCTCTGAAGGGAATTGACTCTACACCATTGGCTATGAATAAACCGCAGTATTGGACACAAGTGACCATGCGCATGACTCCCGTTCATCAGGAGGTGATTCGCTTCCTTGTACTTTATAATTTACATGATGTACTAGTGCTTGGTCTGCCATGGTTACAAACTCATAATCCTGTCCTGGACTGGAAGACAATGTCTGTGTTAAGCTGGGGATGTCAGGGGGTTTATGATGATGCACCTCCGATTTCAATCGCTTCATCTACTCCTTCTGAGATCCCTGCGTTTTTGTCTGACTATAGGGATGTTTTTGAGGAGCCTAAGCTCAATTCGCTCCCTCCGCATAGAGATTGTGACTGTGCTATAGAATTGATTCCTGGCAGTAAGTTCCCTAAGGGTCGTTTATTTAATCTGTCACTGCCAGAGCATACTGCTATGCGGAATTATATTAAGGAGTCCTTGGAAAAGGGACATATTCGTCCATCTTCGTCCCCTCTGGGAGCAGGTTTTTTTTTTTGTGGCAAAAAAAGATGGTTCCCTGAGGCCTTGTATAGATTATCGCCTTCTGAATAAGATTACAGTCAAGTATCAGTATCCATTGCCATTATTGACTGATTTGTTTGCTCGCATTAAGGGGGCTAGGTGGTTCACTAAGATAGATCTTCGCGGTGCGTATAATCTGGTGCGGATAAAACAGGGTGATGAGTGGAAAACCGCATTTAATACGCCTGAGGGCCATTTTGAGTATTTGGTAATGCCTTTTGGACTCTCCAATGCCCCGTCAGTCTTTCAGTCCTTTATGCACAATATTTTCCGTGAATATCTGGATAAGTTTATGATTGTGTATTTGGATGATATTTTGGTGTTTTCTGATGACTGGGAGTCTCATGTTCTACAGGTCAGGAAGGTGTTTCAGGTTCTGCGGGCCAATTCTCTGTTTGTGAAGGGCTCAAAGTGTCTCTTCAGAGTCCAGAAGATTTCTTTTTTGGGGTACATTTTTTCTCCTTCTACTATTGAGATGGATCCCGTCAAGGTTCAGGCGATTTGTGACTGGACACAACCTACATCTGTTAAGAGCCTTCAGAAGTTCTTGGGGTTTGCTAATTTTTATCGTCGGTTCATTGCTAATTTTTCCAGTATTGTTAAACCTTTGACTGATTTGACTAAAAAGGGTGCTGATGTTGCTGATTGGTCTCCTGCGGCCGTGGAGGCCTTTCAGGAACTTAAGCGCCGGTTTTCTTCTGCTCCTGTGTTGTGTCAACCAGATGTTTCACTTCCTTTTCAGGTTGAGGTTGATGCTTCCGAGATTGGAGCGGGGGCGGTTTTGTCACAGAGAAGTTCTAATGGCTCAGTGATGAAGCCATGTGCATTCTTCTCTAGAAAATTCTCGCCCGCCGAGCGCAATTATGATGTGGGTAATCGGGAGCTTTTGGCCATGAAGTGGGCATTTGAGGAGTGGCGTCATTGGCTTGAGGGTGCTAAACATCGTGTGGTGGTCTTGACTGATCACAAGAATCTCATTTACCTTGAGTCTGCCAGGCGTTTGAATCCTAGACAGGCTCGTTGGTCGTTGTTTTTTTCTCGTTTCAATTTCGTGGTTTCATACCTGCCAGGTTCAAAGAATGTGAAGGCAGATGCTCTTTCCAGGTGTTTTGTGCCTGACTCTCCTGGAGACTCTGGGCCTACTGGTATCCTTAGGGATGGGGTAATATTGTCTGCCGTATCCCCAGACTTGCGACGTGCATTGCAGGAGTTTCAGGTGGATAAACCGGATCGTTGTCCACCAGAAAGACTGTTTGTTCTGGATGATTGGACCAGTAGAGTCATCTCCGAGGTCCATTCTTCTGTGTTGGCTGGTCATCCTGGAATATTTGGTACTAGAGACTTGGTGGCCAGGTCTTTTTGGTGGCCTTCCTTGTCTAGGGATGTGCGTACCTTTGTGCAGTCTTGTGAAGTGTGTGCTCGAGCTAAGCCTTGCTGTTCTCGGGCCAGTGGGTTGTTGTTATCCTTGCCCATCCCGAAGAGGCCTTGGACGCACATTTCCATGGATTTTATTTCTGATCTCCCGGTTTCACAGAAAATGTCCGTTATCTGGGTTGTGTGTGACCGCTTTTCTAAGATGGTTCATTTGGTGCCCTTGCCTAAGTTGCCTTCCTCCTCTGAGTTGGTCCCTTTATTTTTTCAGAACGTGGTTCGTTTGCATGGGATTCCGGAGAATATCGTTTCTGACAGGGGATCCCAGTTTGTGTCTAGATTTTGGCGGACGTTTTGTGCCAAGATGGGCATTGATTTGTCTTTCTCGTCTGCATTCCATCCTCAGACGAATGGCCAGACGGAGCGAACTAATCAGACCTTGGAAACTTATTTGAGGTGTTTTGTTTCTGCTGATCAAGATGACTGGGTTGCTTTTTTGCCACTGGCCGAATTTGCTCTTAATAATCGGGCTAGTTCGGCCACGTTGGTCTCTCCTTTTTTTTGTAATTCGGGGTTTCATCCTCGTTTTTCCTCTGGTCAGGTGGAGCATTCGGATTGTCCTGGAGTGGACGTGGTGGTGGACAGGCTACATCAGATTTGGAATCAGGTGGTGGACAATTTGAAGTTATCTCAGGAGAAGACTCAGCAGTTTGCTAATCGCCATCGCCGCGTGGGTCCCCGACTTCTTGTTGGGGATTTGGTGTGGTTGTCTTCTCGTTTTGTCCCTATGAAGGTCTCTTCTCCTAAGTTCAAGCCTCGGTTCATCGGTCCTTATAGGATCTCGGAGATTCTTAACCCTGTATCTTTTCGTTTGGATCTCCCAGCATCGTTTGCTATTCATAATGTGTTCTATCGGTCGTTGTTGCGGAGGTATGAGGTGCCCGTTGTTCCTTCGGTTGAGCCTCCTGCTCCGGTGCTGGTGGAGGGAGAATTGGAGTATGTTGTTGAGAAGATCTTGGATTCTCGTGTTTCCAGACGCAAACTCCAGTATTTGGTTAAGTGGAAGGGTTATGGTCAGGAGGATAATTCCTGGGTGGTCGCCTCCGATGTTCATGCGACTGATTTGGTCCGCGCCTTCCATAGAGCTCACCCTGATCGCCCTGGGGGTTCTCGTGAGGGTTCGGTGACCCCTCCTCAAGGGGGGGGTACTGTTGTGGATTCTGTTTGTGGGCTCCCTCTGGTGGTTACTGCTGGTACTGGGTGACTTTGGTGGGTTGCGGCCTTTGGTTTCCACCTGTCCATCAGAGGCTGGGTGTTTCCTATTTTACCTGGCCTTTCTGTCATTTCCCTTG
The DNA here is from genome assembly GCF_051348905.1 of Ranitomeya variabilis. NCBI lineage: Eukaryota > Metazoa > Chordata > Amphibia > Anura > Dendrobatidae > Ranitomeya > Ranitomeya variabilis. Next base: position 636,394,716 of record NC_135233.1, on the reverse strand, counting down.
CCGGCTGTCAATGTATTCAGATGTGCTCTGTTTGGTTCCTGCCTACCTGCTCCCAGATCTTTCAGGATAAGCTAAGTGCTGATTTTCAGTTGTTTGGTTTTTTGTCCAGCTTGCTTATTATGTCTCTATGCTAGCTGGTAGCTCTAGTGGACTGAGGTTCTCCCCATGTGCCATGAGTTGGCACATGGGTTCTTGTAATCTCAGGATGGTTTTTTTGATTAGGGTTTTTTGCTGACCGCTCAGTCCCCTTTTGTATCGTTCTGCTTTCTAGCTTACAGCGGGCCTCAATTTGCTAAAACTATATATATCATCTCTATGTGTGTGCCTTCCTCTCATTTCACCGTCAATACATGTGGGGGGGCAACTATATCTTTTGGGGTTCATTCCGCTGGAGGCAAGTGAGGTCTTTATTTTCTCTGCAGTGCTAGTTAGCTCTTAGGCTGGTGCGTGGCGTCTAGAACCAACGTAGGCACGCTCCCTGGCTATCTCTAGTTGCGTTTGTCAGGCGTAGGGCAGCGGTCAGCTCAGGTTCCATCACCCTAGAGCTCGTCCGTAATATATTTGTACTTTGCTTGTCCTGTGCTATCCCTAGCCATTGGGATTCATGACAGCTCTCCCAATGCAACATGGCGTCCCATCTCAATTCCCGTCAATTTTGCATTGAAAAGTCAAAAGGCGCTCCTTCCCTTCCGAGCTCTGCCATGCACCCAAACAGTGGTTGACCCCCACATATGGGGTATCAGCATACTCAGAACAAATTGTACAACAACTTTTGAGGTCCATTTTCTCCTGTTACCCTTGGTAAAATAAAACAAATTGGAGCTGAATAAATTTTTTGTGAAAAAAGTTAAATGTTCATTTTTTTTTAAACATTCCAAAAATTCCTGTAAAACACCTGAAGGGTTAATAAACTTCTTGAATGTGGTTTTGAGCACCTTGAGGGGTGCAGTTTTTAGAATTGTGTCACACTTGGGTATTTTCTATCATATAGACCCCTCAAAGTGACTTCAAATGTGATGTGGTCCCTAAAAAATATTGGTGTTGTAAAAATGAGAAATTGCTGGTCAATTTTTAACCCTTATAACTCCCTAACAAAAAAAAATTGGGGTTCCAAAATTGTGCTGATGCAAAGTAGACATGTGGGAAATGTTACTTATTAAGTATTTTGTGTGACATATCTCTGTGATTTAAGGGCATAAAAATTCAAAGTTGGAAAATTGCAACATTTTCAAAATTTTTGCCAAATTTCCATTTTTTTCACAAATAAACGCACGTTATATCGAAGTAATTTTACCACTATCATGAAGTACAATATGTCACGAGAAAACCATGTCAGAATCACCAAGATCCGTTGAAGCGTTCTAGAGTTATAACCTCATAAAGGGACAGTGGTCAGAATTGTAAAAATTGGCCTGGTCATTAATGTGCAAACCACCCTTGGGGCTTAAGGGGTTAAACCATGCTCTGAGTCTTTCCATAGCCTGGAGACACATATGTCATCATGACGACCTTTGGTCACCATGACAACGAACGGGCCCTTGCGATGACGTCGCAGGGGCCCTGATCGGAGAGAAAAGGAAGTCCCCTCCCTCCCCCTATCTTCTAAATGCTACAATTGATATCGATCGCAGCTCCTGGCAGTGAGAGCAGGGTGTCAGCTGTCCTGTTAGCTAAACATCTGGCAGCGGTCGCGTGTGCACATCTCCTGTGGCCGCGCAATAGCCATAACGTATCCAGACAACCCCCATTAGTAACCCAATAATAAAAAAAAGTCAGTCATTAGTTTGTTTTCATGGCAGTGAAACATATAACTTAAAGCGCGGTTTAGGTAACAAAAGCTGGTGCAAAACTGGTTTACTTGCATTCCGTTAGCAGGTATGAGGATGAGGCAGGGTTCGGCATTGTAAAAAGAATGTGTTTTACCTGTTTGTCTTGTTTTTAATGTAAAGTACAACAATCAGGTTATTGGGTTTTTTTTAAATATTTTACAAACATATTATGGGTATAATATCTTGTTAACCCTTTAAAGATATGACCAACTGCAGGCTTAAAGACAAAGCAAATTTTTGTTTAGTTACATTGCAAGAGCCATGGTTTTTATTTTTCATCATCAAAGCTGTGTGAGGGCTTGTATTTTACAGGATGAGTTGTATTTGTCAGTGGCAGCATTTTGGGGTAGATAAGTAAATTTCTTGCTTTTAGCACAACCGGAAGATTATATGTCCCACTGAATGTCTGGATAGTTAAAATCCCCCATTATAAGAACCCTATTACTGTTTGCTGCCTTTTTAATTTGCTGCAGCATTTCATCCTCTACCTGTTCAGCTATATTAGGCCGGTTTCACACGTCAGTGGCTCCGGTACGTGTGGTGACAGTTTCCTCACGTACCGGAGACACTGACTCATGTAGACACATTAAAATAAATGTGTCTCTGCACATGTCAGCGTGTTTTCACGGACCGTGTGTCCGTGTGCAAAACACGGAGACATGTCCGCTTTTCTCCGGCAGCATGGTCCACAAAGCGTCCCGCACACGTGCACATGGAGAACAGTGTGCACTCTCCTCTGTGTGCACGTACCGCCACAGGAGAAACAGCGCTACAGTTAAGCGCTGTCCCCTGCTTTTGGTGCTGAAGCCGGCATTCATTCCTTCTCCCCAGCAGCGTTCGCTGGAGAGAAGGAATGAAAAATCAAGGGTTTTTAAATTTTTTTGTTAAAAATAAAGTTTGGGGTCACCTCCCGCCTCCCACCCCCCGTGCGCCCGCCTGCTTGCAGAGAAATACTCACCCAGCTCCCGCGATGCCTCCTCTCAGAGCCGGCAGCCTGTCCTGTGTGAGCGGTCACGTGGTACCGCTCATTAAAGTGATGAATATGCGGCTCTACCTCCCATAGGCTGGCAATTCTAGCCTACAATGGCTCCACTTCCGGTAAATGGACTTGCTCCGTGGAAGTATACCCTACAACCTGCTGTTCACCACATATCTCACGCATTCTGCGGTCCATTCTTGTGGACTGGCTAGAGAACAAGGGGCATCTTCAGAGGCGTAGCTAGGGGCTTGGTTCAGATGGGGCTAAACTTCTGAGTTGGCCCCTGAACATGTAATCCTGATTACAACTATGGTGGCGCATCCTAATACTGTAGTGGATGTAGGGGAACCTAAGCAGCTCACTGCGCTATTATTGAAAACATTTTTTATACAAAGACAGGCATCGATATTACCACCATAAGTGACAGTGGTAGATACCAGCACTGCAGAACATATAAGACTACAGCATAGTTATAGATGGTGACTTACAGCTGACGATCTTTCTGGTGGAGTCATTAACTTTTCTCATCTTTTCCATCTGGCCCAGAATGACATGACAATTTCTCCAGCCAGGATTCGTCTGCAGAGATTACAACAAAGATAAATCTGACTTCTTACATTTCCTGTACCATCTCCATCTATCCACAACCTCCTCATCCTGCTGATACCCCAATGCTGAGCCACTGCTGCTGTATGTGTCCCTATAACTGCACCTACTGTGTGGTACTGTGTGCCCTCTAATTTTCCTCCTACTGAAGCCCTAGTTTTCCCTTTCATTGCACTTGTAAAGTATGATGTCAACTAAAGTGCCCCACAAACACTAAGATACCCCCATAGTGAATTCCCCGGCAGTACTCTCTACACGCACAGTATGATGACCCTACTGTACCCCACCCTGCAACTGTCCCACAAATAGTATGGTGACCCCAAAACAGTATGATCTCCCAACTGCGACCTCCACATAGCCCTCCATGTAGTATAATGCCCCACACCTCTCTACACTGTATATTGTTCCCATACAGTATGATGAACCCTGCACAAACTTTCCCACTGTATAATAGCTTCCATACAGTTTAAAGGCTCCCACGTAAGCCTCCAAATATTTTAATAGCCTCACATAGTCCTACATACAGCATAATGCCTCTTCCCCCTGGTCCATACAGTATAATGCATCCCACCTGGTTCTCACAGCATAATGCATCCCCCCATGGTCCCTAAAGTATAATGCATCCTCCTGATCCTCACAGCATAACGCATCATCCCACCATAGTTCATACAGCATAATGTATCCCCCCATGGTCCATACAGCATAATGCATCCCCCCATGGTCCATACAGTATAATGCATCCCCTCCTGGTCCTCACAGCATAATGCATCCCCCCTGGTCCATACAGCATAATGTATCCCCCTTGGTCCATACAGCATAATGAATCCCCCTGGTCCTCACAGCATAATGCATCTCCATATGGTCCATACAGTATAATGCATCTCCCCTGGTCCTCACAGCCAAATGCATCCCCCTGGTCCATACAGCATAATGCATCCCCCCATGGTCCATACAGTATAATGCACCCCCCTGGTCCTCAAAGCATAATGCATCCCCCCATGTTCCATACAGCATAATGCATCCCTACATGGTCCACACAGCATAATGCATCCCCCCATGGTTCATACAGCATAATGCATCCCCACATGGTCCATACAGCATAATGTATCCCCCTTGGTCCATACAGCATAATGAATCCCCCTGGTTCTCAAAGCATAATGCATCCCAACATAGTCCATACAGTATAATGCATCCCCCTGGTCCTCACAGCATAATGCATCCCCCTGGTTCATACAGCATAATGCATCCCCCCATGGTCCATACAGTATAATGCCCCCGCTGGTCCTCACAGCATAACCCCATGTTCCATATAACATAATGCATCCCCACATGGTCCATACAGCATAATGCATCCCCACATGGTCCATACAGCATAATGCATCCCAACATGGTCCATACAGCATAATGCATCCCCCATGTTCTATACAGCATAATGCATCCCCCCATGTCCATACAGCATAATGCATAACCCCATGGTCCCCAAAAAACTGTTTTATCAGTTCACAGTGTTCTAAAAAACAATAAAATACAATACTCACCTCTCCTCCTCATCCCTCCTCTGCTCTGGTCTCCGCAGCGCCAGCTTGTCTTCTTAAGCGTCGCACATCTCAGCATACAGGTCACTATTTAGTGACGTCATCGATGCTGAGGAAGAATGATGGGGGAGGAAGCATCAGCGCTAGCACTGGAGCGCTCCGCTAGGGCCTTGGGGTACTCGGGCCAGGTCCGGTGGTCATTAAAGGGGTGGTCACGGTGGCAGTGACCCGGTCCGTGGCCCTGGGCATCCAAGTTAAAGGGAAAGTCTTTAAAGGGGTTGTTGTGAATAAAGAATAATGTTTGTTCGTGACGCCACCTGTAGTATTCGATCAGGGATGGCCGAAACTGCTAAAAGGGGTCCACTGGGAATGATGTTATTGCAGCAGGGATGGTATGGCTTCCCACAGGTGAAGCTTAGTCCTCAGGGCTCCCGATGTATTTGGTAAGAGGGATGATGGTGTGGTGCCAGAAAGAATTAGAGGACACAAGGTTGCAGTCTCTTTACCTTTACTGATAGTATGCAGCCACAGTCCAGAGTACGGATCACAGGTGATGGCGAGGAACGGCCAGTCGGGAAGCGATTCGGAATCCCCCTAGCCAGGTGGGGTTGGAAGCCTTCCTTACTGCACTGTATTGTAGTCACTTGCTGCCTAAGGCTGTCAGGGAGAGACTAGGTGAGCGAGAGCTAATAACCCGGGCCCCTGCAGTTTCCCTCAGACTAGGGAAATCCTGACTGACCCTCTACCTGGAGTTTACACTGAAGGTGTGTGCAGCGCCCCAGAGTCCTGGTCGTTGCAGTAACGTCGCTCTGCCGCTAAGGGGAGTGATGTTGCGTCTGATTGCACTAAAGGAGTTCACCTGATCAGGTAACACTCACACTACACTTCACACTCCGGCCACCAGGGGGAGTGGTTCTATCTAGTAGGCCACTCCTCACACTCTGGTAAAACTGGGGGTTGGACAACAAGACAGAGAGAAGTAACTGGGAAGAGCTAGTGAGAGGACCTGTCAGGGATGGGATCCTGGCAGACTCCTAAGAATAGCACAAACCAGTGAGCAACGGGGACACAGCAAAGAAGTGATAGAACCAGAAGGAGTCGTGCTGTAAGATCGAGGCAACATCCTTCTGAGGGGCAACAGTCGGTGGCCGGAACGCCGAGCAAGTAAGAGACTACAAGTATTACTTCAAACCACGGCCGGACAGCCAATTATAGGTTGGCTGTCTCACTAAAACACCTAAGCAGACAACGGAGGCAGCTGTGGGAGAGGGGCGACTCTAGAGTCCCGGAAGAACTCCAGGCCTACCCCGTCATACGGGTGCGTCCTAGCCATATCATCTGAGGGACAGAGAGAACGAGCATCAGAGACAGACAGAAGCAGTTGTGAGGACTATCCCGGGGTGCTCAGCAGGGAAGGACTACAACACACAAGCGCTAGAAGGTAGACGCTGATTCCCACCTGTGAAGGGGACTCCTGATGTGCCTTCGGACCGGCCGGTCTCAGACAGCCCGGTTAACAGTGCCCTGGATTGGACACCTGAAGCCTTCAGTAAAGAGGTAAAGAGACTGCAACCTGGTGTCCTCGTTATTTACTGCACCGCACCACCACCACCATCCACATCTATTACTGTACGCCCCTCAGCAGGGTCACGGACCGGGTCTAGCCACCGTGACAACCCCAGAGCAGAGACTCAGAGGCCCGGTACCGGGTACCCCTCGGCCCTGCGGCAGTGGGGGCGCTACAACTTGGCGTCACGAACAGGATCTACTTAAGCCTGAAGAATCAGGTCATGTGTGCCTTGGAACTGTGATTTACTGTGCTTGGAACTACTGTGACTTATTGCAAGGACTGTGTATTGTCGTTTACCGCCAAAATTCGCCATTGCCGCGCACGGAAGGAGGAGCCTTAGCTTCGTGGGCGGAACCGGCCAAAAGAAGCGCGGAACGGAAAAGCGCGGTAAGGCGCCAATCCCGGAAGAGGAACTCCGACCTCCAGCAGGTTAGTGGGAGGAAGGGACAGCCATGTCCGAGTCGGGAGGAGAGGAGGTGGCGGCCGCAGCCGTGGACGCAGAGGCACCTCCGGTCCCCGCAGCGGACGAAGCCGTGGCCCTAATACCACCACTGGCAGCCCCGGAGCCCGTTGCCCCCATCAGCCAGTCGGACACCGCCGCTACCGCAAAGGCTATAATGCCCTTCTCTATGCCATACCTGCCCGGGGCGGCCTGGCTCCCACGATACTCCGGGGATTCACATACATTCACTGACTTTAAAGAAGGGATCTGCAGCCTGTTCGAGTTCTATCCCCTGACAGAGCCTCAGAAGGTTCATCTGATAACAAACCAACTCTTTGGGGCGGCTCTGAGAGAAATGAAATCCTGGCCCGCCGCGGATAAGGGAACTGCACAGCAGGTTTTTGCAAAGCTTAAAGCCACCTTTGATACCCGCACTGCTACCGAAATTAAACTGACTTTCTATGGGTGCAAGCAGAGGCCGCAGGATAGCTTACGGGATTATGCCCTTAATCTTCAGGAGGCGATGCGGGCCATTAAGCAGAGTGACCCTGACAGCATGCAGGATGAGGATAAACTCCTGAAGGAGCGGTTCATTGAGGGACTCCTGTGCAGCCACCAACGGGGTCAACTGCACTTCCTGGCCATGCAAAATCCAGACTTGACTTTTGCGCAATTCAAGGATACAGCTATCCAGGCATGGCAGGAGCGACAGCCTAGCCGTGCAGCACCTCCTAGGCGTCCCGCTCTCACATACCACCAGGAGGTGGCGTCGGATGTTCCAGTCGCCGCCGAGGCCGATGCCCAGAGCCTAGAAGACGACTCCCCTGCAGGACTCCGCCTTCAGATACAGGAGCTGACCAAGAGCGTTGCTGCCCTGGCCCGGACGGTGCGGTCCCTACAGGAGGCCCCCAAGGAGAAGATCCAGCTGGCCACCAGACCGGAGGATGTTCCTTGGATGCGACAGAGGAGGACCCCGCCGACCAGAGGCCGGTCCAACGATCGCTTCCATGAGGATGGACGACCCATCTGCCGCCGCTGTCATCAGGTGGGCCACCTTGCAAGGTACTGTCCTTTAAACGAGCAACCCCTGGGGCAAAGGGCCAACCCCCAGGAATAGGACGGTCAGGCCCACAGCATTGGAGAGCCAAATACATTGGAGGGCGACCACTTCTTCCTGTAGTGGTTGACGGCATCCCCCTGAATGCTTTGCTGGACACCGGTTCTCAGGTGACGACTATGCCTTATGTACTCTATAAACGGTATTGGGAGGACACCGATATTACTCGTGGCCCCGATGACGATTTCACCATAATAGCCAGTAATGGTCAGCCATTGCCACAAGTGGGGTATAAAGAGGCCACTATCAAAGTGGGGCGGGTGGAATTGAAAGCTCAGGGGATTGTGATTGTTGATATTGACCGCCGAGAATGTAATCCCATGATGACTATCGGTACCAATGTTATAGAAAATTGTCTTGCAGAAGTTATTGTTTTGTTGCAACAGGTAGCCGAAACCGCTGGCCACAGCGAACAACGTGCCCTGCAAAAAGAAATCAGAGCTCTGATGCAGAGACAGCAGGTAGAGCTGACTGGTGGTGAGATTGGCCGTGTCACTGTGAGTGATTCAAACCCCATTGCGATACCCCCCAGGAGTGAAATGTTAATATGGTGTCGGGCAGCCATAGGCCTCAGGGGAAAGGACTACCAGGCCTTGGTAGAACCCGTGTATTCAGACAATAGGCCTACTATTTTGACAGCCCGGGGGGTGGTCGACGTGCGCCAGGGGAGGGTGCCCGTACGTGTCCTCAATTGTGGGGAGGAAGAGGTTCATCTCACCAAGTATGCCACGCTCGCCAAACTGTTCACTGTCAACAATAGTGTGATAAGGACACCTGAACCCTTGGTCCCGTCAAACGTGGCGGAGGACAACGGTTCTGCAGGGCACACGAAAGATTGGTGTCGGGAATTGCATGTGGGCACTGACTCTACCCCATCCCATCAAAAACAAGGGGCTTACAGGGTGGTTCACGAGTACGAGCGGGTATTTAGCAAACACCCCTTAGATTTTGGACAGGTGAAAGGGATCCAACACCATATCCCCACGGGAGATCACCGGCCCATAAAAGAGAGATACTGCCCTGTACCCCCAGCTCATTACCAGTGTGCCAAGGACATGTTGCGAGAAATGAAGGAGGCTGGGGTGGTGAGAGACAGTTGTAGCCCCTGGGCAGCTCCATTAGTCCTGGTTAAAAAGAAGGATGGTACAATGAGGATGTGTGTTTATTATAGACAGTTGAATCGCATTACACATAAAGACGCATACCCACTGCCCAGGATAGAGGAGTCTCTGGCTGCCTTAAAATCTGCTAACTACTTCTCTACCTTAGATCTCACCAGTGGGTACTGGCAGGTTCCCGTGGCGGAGGCGGACAAAGAGAAGACGGCCTTCACGACACCGATGGGTCTCTGCGAATTCAACTACATGCCCTTTGGATTGTGCAATGCCCCGGGGACGTTCCAGAGGATGATGGAGTGCTGTCTGGGACACAAGAACTTTGAAACCGTGCTGCTGTATTTGGATGATGTCATTGTCTTCTCTAAGACCTACGAAGACCATTTGAAACACCTGGCTGAGGTGTTTGAAGCCCTGTCCAACTTTGGCTTAAAGGTGAAACCGTCCAAATGTCATCTGCTGAAACCTAAAGTGCAGTACCTGGGCCATGTGGTGAGCGCTGAAGGAGTGGCCCCAGACCCCGACAAGGTCACGGTGATCCAGGATTGGCCGAAGCCCAGCAACCTCCACGAAGTCCGGCAATTCCTCGGGCTGGTAGGCTATTACCGGAGGTTCATTAAGGACTTCACCAAGAAGGCTGCGCCCTTGCAAGACCTGTTGGTGGGGCAATCAAAGAAGACCAAAGGGAAGAACACCCCATTTGATTGGAACGAGGGGCTGGAAGGGTCCTTCACTTGCTTGAAGTCGGCACTGACGGGAGAAGAGGTACTGGCCTACCCTGTCATGGTTCCCAATGGCAAGGGAACGTAAGAAACATATGAATAACGAACGAGCTCTCGGGTGATGGAAACTCGAGTTGACCGTGAGCTAAATCTACCACACAACTAATAGTAGCCAGGGAGCATACCTACGGTTTCCTATATGCCACGCGCCAGCCGGAGGACTAACTACGCCTGGTAGAGGAAGAAACAGACCTGGCTTACCTCTAGGGAAATACCCCAAAAGATGATAGCAGCCCCCCACATGTAATAACGGTGAATTAAGAGGAAAAGACATACACAGTATGAAAGTAGATTTAGCAAAGAGAGGTCCACTTACTAGATAGCAGAAGGATACAAAAGAGGACTTCACGGTCAACTGAAAACCCTTTCAAAAACCATCCTGAAATTACTTTAAGACTCCTGTGTCAACTCATGACACAGGAGTGGCAATTTCAGCCCGCAAGAGCTTCCAGCTACAGAGAATTACAAAAACTGCAAACTGGACAAAAGGTACAAAACAAAAGGACAAAGTCCACTTAGCTGATCAGCAGACTAGTAGCAGGAACATGCAACCGAAGGCTCTGGTTACAATGATGACCGGCAAGGAAATGACTGGAGAGCAAGGCTAAATAGGAAACTCCCAAACGCTGATGGAAGCAGGTGAACAGAAGCAGCAAAGTGCAAACAAGTCACCAGTACCACCAGCAACCACCAGGGGAGCCCAAAAAGCGGATACACAACAGTACCCTCCCCTTAAGGAGGGGGCACCGAACCCTCACAAGAACCGCCAGGGCGATCTGGATGAGCCCTATGAAAGGCACGAACCAAATCCGAGGCATGAACATCAGAGGCAGTTACCCAAGAATTATCTTCCTGACCATAGCCCTTCCATTTAACCAGATATTGAAGTCTCCGTCTGGAAATACGGGAGTCCAAGATCTTTTCTACCACGTACTCCAATTCACCCTCCACCAGCACAGGAGCAGGAGGTTCAGTAGAAGGAACCACCGGTACCTCATATCTCCGCAACAACGACCGATGGAACACATTATGGATAGCGAAAGATGCCGGGAGGTCCAAACGAAAGGAAACAGGGTTAAGAATCTCCAAAATCCTATAAGGACCGATGAACCGAGGCTTAAATTTAGGAGAAGAAACCCTCATAGGGACAAAACGGGAAGACAACCACACCAAGTCCCCAACACGAAGGTGGGGGCCAACACGACGACGGCGGTTAGCAAACTGCTGAGTCCTCTCCTGGGACAATTCCAAATTATCCACCACTTGTCCCCAAATCTGATGCAACCGATCCACTACCGCATCCACTCCAGGACAATCCGAAGATTCAACCTGACCAGATGAAAAACGCGGATGAAACCCTGAATTGCAAAAGAAAGGAGAAACCAAAGTGGCAGAACTAGCCCGATTATTAAGAGCAAACTCCGCCAACGGCAGAAAGGCAACCCAATCATCCTGATCCGCAGACACAAAACACCTCAAATAAGTCTCCAAAGTTTGATTAGTTCGTTCCGTCTGGCCATTGGTCTGAGGATGGAATGCAGACGAAAAAGACAAATCAATGCCCAACCTGGCACAGACTGCCCGCCAAAATCTAGACACGAACTGGGTACCCCTGTCAGAAACGATGTTTTCCGGAATACCATGCAAGCGAACCACATTTTGAAAAAACAGAGGGACCAACTCAGATGAGGAAGGCAACTTAGGCAATGGCACCAAATGAACCATTTTAGAAAAACGGTCACACACCACCCAGATGACAGACATCTTCTGAGAAACAGGGAGGTCTGAGATAAAGTCCATAGAGATGTGCGTCCAAGGCCTCTTTGGAATAGGCAAGGGCAACAACAACCCACTAGCCCTAGAACAACAAGGCTTGGCCCGAGCACACACATCGCAAGACTGCACAAAAACACGCACATCTCGAGACAAGGAAGGCCACCAGAAGGATCTAGCCACCAAATCTCTGGTGCCAAAAATTCCCGGATGACCTGCCAGAGTAGAAGAATGAACTTCCGAGATGACTCTAGTGGTCCACTCGTCAGGAACAAACAGTCTACCAGACGGACAACGATCAGGTCTATCCGCCTGAAATTCTTGCAAAGCACGTCGCAAATCTGGAGAGACAGCAGACAAAACCACTCCATCCTTAAGGACACCAGCAGGTTCAGAATTCCCAGGAGAGTCAGGCTCAAAACTCCTAGAAAGAGCATCTGCCTTCACATTCCTAGAACCCGGTAAGTACGAGACCACAAAATTAAACCGGGAAAAGAACAACGACCAACGTGCCTGTCTAGGATTCAGGCGCCTGGCAGACTCCAAATAAATTAAATTCTTGTGATCAGTCAAAACTACCACCTGATGTCTGGCACCCTCAAGCCAATGACGCCACTCCTCAAATGCCCACTTCATGGCCAAAAGCTCCCGATTACCAACATCATAGTTTCGCTCGGCGGCCGAAAATTTTCGCGAAAAGAACGCACAAGGTCTCATCACCGAGCAGTCGGAACTTCTCTGCGACAAAACCGCCCGCGCTCCGATCTCGGAAGCATCGACCTCAACCTGAAAGGCAAGAGAAACATCAGGCTGGCGCAACACAGGGGCAGACAAAAAGCGGCGCTTAAGCTCCCAAAAGGCCTCCACGGCAGCAGGGGACCAATTGGCAACATCAGCACCCTTTTTAGTCAAATCCGTCAGAGGTTTAGCAACGCCAGAAAAACCAGCTATAAATCAACGATAAAAATTAGCAAAGCCCAAGAATTTCTGGAGATTCTTCAGAGAAGTAGGCTGCGTCCAGTCGTAAATAGCCCGAACCTTGACAGGGTCCATCTCAATAGAAGAAGGGGAAAAAATGTACCCCAAAAAGGAAATTTTTTGAACCCCAAAAACACACTTTGAACCCTTTACACACAAAGAATTCTCCCGCAAAACCTGAAAAACCCTCCTGACCTGCTGAACATGAGACTCCCAGTCATCAGAAAAAATCAAAATATCATCCAAGTAAACAATCAAAAATTTATCTAAATATTCACGGAAAATCTCATGCATTAAGGACTGAAAGACCGAAGGAGCATTAGAAAGGCCGAAAGGCATTACCAAATACTCAAAATGGCCCTCAGGCGTATTAAATGCGGTTTTCCACTCATCCCCCTGCTTAATTCGCACCAAATTATACGCCCCACGAAGATCAATCTTAGAGAACCACTTAGCCCCCCTTATGCGAGCAAACAAATCAGTCAGCAAAGGCAATGGATACTGATATTTAACTGTAATTTTATTCAGGAGTCGATAATCAATACAAGGCCTCAGAGAGCCATCCTTTTTAGAGACAAAGAAAAAACCGGCTCCTAAAGGTGATGAAGAAGGACGAATATGTCCCTTTTCCAGGGACTCCTTAATATACTCGCGCATAGCAGCATGTTCAGGTACAGATAGGTTAAACAAACGACCCTTTGGAAATTTACTGCCAGGAATCAGATCTATGGCGCAATCACAATCCCTGTGAGGAGGGAGTGAACCAATCTTAGGCTCTTCAAAAATATCACGATAATCAGACAAAAATGCCGGAATCTCAGATGGAATAGATGACGAAATGGACACCATAGGAGTGTCCCCATGAGCCCCCCGACATCCCCAGCTTAACACAGACATAGCTTTCCAGTCAAGGACTGGGTTATGAGACTGTAACCATGGTAATCCAAGCACCAAAACATCATGTAAATTGTACAACACAAGGAAGCGAATCACCTCCTGATGGTCTGGAGTCATACGCATAGTCACTTGCGTCCAGAACTGTGGTTTATTACAAGCCAAAGGTGTAGAATCAATACCCTTCAGAGGTATAGGGACTTCCAGAGGCTCTAAATCAAACCCACAGCGCCTGGCAAAGGACCAGTCCATAAGACTCAGAGCGGCGCCAGAGTCCACATAGGCATCCACGGTAATTACTGATAATGAACAAATCAAGGTTACAGACAAAATAAATTTGGACTGTAAAGTGCCAATTGAAATAGACTTGTCAACCTTCCTAGTACGTTTAGAGCATGCCGATATAACATGAGCAGAATCACCACAATAGAAGCATAACCCATTTTTACGCCTATAATTCTGCCGCTCGCTTCTGGACATAACTCTGTCACATTGCATTTTCTCTGGCGTCTCTTCAGGAGATACCGCCAAATGGTGCACGGGTTTGCGCTCCCGCAAACGCCGATCAATCTGAATTGCCATTGTCATGGACTCATTCAGACCTGTAGGCGCAGGGAACCCGACCATAACATCTTTAACGGCATCAGAAAGACCCTCTCTGAAATTTGCCGCTAAGGCGCACTCATTCCACTGAGTAAGCACAGACCATTTACGAAATTTTTGGCAGTATATCTCCGCTTCATCTTGCCCTTGAGATAGGGCTATCAAAGCTTTTTCAGCTTGAATCTCCAAATTAGGTTCCTCATAAAGCAACCCTAAAGCCAGGAAAAACGCATCCACATTGAGCAACGCAGGATCCCCTGGTGCCAATGAAAATGCCCAATTTTGAGGGTCACCTCGCAGCAAAGAGATTACAATCTTAACCTGCTGGACAGGATCTCCTGAGGAGTGAGGTCTGAGAGAAAGGAATAATTTACAATTATATTTGAAATTCAAAAACCGAGATCTATCTCCGGAAAACACCTCTGGTGTAGGGATTTTAGGTTCAGAAATAGGAGCATGTATAACAAAATCTTGTAAATTTTGAACCTTCGTAGCAAGATTATTTAAACCTGCAGCCAAACTCTGAGGATCCATCTTTAAACAGGTGAGCTCAGAGCCATTCAAGGATTATAAGGAGAGAAAGGCAAAGGCTGTAATTAGAGCTGAAATACAACTGATCCAACTATGGAGCAAGCATAGGGGAAAAAGAGAAAAAAAAAAAAATTTACAGACTTCTTTTTTCTCTCCTTTCTTCTGCCAATAAGTTTAACACTGGCCGGTCATACTGTCATGGTTCCCAATGGCAAGGGAACGTAAGAAACATATGAATAACGAACGAGCTCTCGGGTGATGGAAACTCGAGTTGACCGTGAGCTAAATCTACCACACAACTAATAGTAGCCAGGGAGCATACCTACGGCTTCCTATATGCCACGCGCCAGCCGGAGGACTAACTACGCCTGGTAGAGGAAGAAACAGACCTGGCTTACCTCTAGGGAAATACCCCAAAAGATGATAGCAGCCCCCCACATGTAATAACGGTGAATTAAGAGGAAAAGACATACACAGTATGAAAGTAGATTTAGCAAAGAGAGGTCCACTTACTAGATAGCAGAAGGATACAAAAGAGGACTTCACGGTCAACTGAAAACCCTTTCAAAAACCATCCTGAAATTACTTTAAGACTCCTGTGTCAACTCATGACACAGGAGTGGCAATTTCAGCCCGCAAGAGCTTCCAGCTACAGAGAATTACAAAAACTGCAAACTGGACAAAAGGTACAAAACAAAAGGACAAAGTCCACTTAGCTGATCAGCAGACTAGTAGCAGGAACATGCAACCGAAGGCTCTGGTTACAATGATGACCGGCAAGGAAATGACTGGAGAGCAAGGCTAAATAGGAAACTCCCAAACGCTGATGGAAGCAGGTGAACAGAAGCAGCAAAGTGCAAACAAGTCACCAGTACCACCAGCAACCACCAGGGGAGCCCAAAAAGCGGATACACAACACTACCCCGAATACGACCAACCGTTTGTGCTGTACACGGATGCCAGCAATGTAGGATTGGGAGCCGTGCTGTCCCAGGTCCAGAAGGGCAAGGAGAGGGTAATCGCTTACGCCAGCAGGAAACTTCGTCCCACGGAAAGGAACCCTGACAACTACAGTTCCTTTAAGCTGGAATTCCTTGCCATCGTCTTGGCCATGACAGAGAGGTTCAAACACTACCTGGCCTCAGCGAAGTTCACTGTCTTCATGGATAACAATCCGTTAACACATCTGGACACCGCCAAGATCGGGGCCTTGGAACAGCGGTGGATGGCCCGGCTGTCCAACTACAACTTCACCATCAAGTACCGGGCAGGACACAAGAATGCAAATGCTGATGCCTTGTCTCGAATGCCCAATTTGCCAGAAGCAGAGGAAGACCCGGAGGCACTTGAAGAGGTGGAGCTACCTGCATTCCATCGCCCTAAAGCCACTCAGAACTCCCATCATGTGAGGAACAGGCACAAAAACCAACCGGGTGCCACGTTGAACCCCCTGCCCCACCATGGGTGGGTGGAAACCCAGGATGGTGACCCCGCGGTCCGTCGGGTGAAAGAGCTCTTGACGCAGGCAGGGTTGCATCCCGGCCCAGATGATCCACAGGAGACCCAACAGCTGTGGAAGGGGAGAAGCAAACTGTTTATCCATGACGGCAAGCTGTGCAGGAGAAGCATCGATCCACGTACTCATGAATTGGTGTGGCAGATAGTGGTGCCAAGGCGAGATGCACCCATGGTTCTGGGAGCCTACCACGATGGAGCCGGACACTTCGGATGGAGGAAGCTAGAGAGGCTGCTCTGAGGGAGGTTCTATTGGATTGGCATGAAGAGAGCCATTGAGAAGTGGTGTCGGGAGTGCGGTCCATGTAGCCTACGCCGGAAGGACCGTGACAGCCAACGGGCTCCCCTGCGGCCTATCATCACCAAACGGCCGCTCGAACTGGTCGCGCTGGATCATGTGAAGCTGACACCTAGCCGGTCAGGCTATATCTACGCTCTTACCATCGTAGATCACTACTCCAGATTTTTGGTGGTTGTACCTGTCAAGGATCTAACGGCCAGGACTGCCGCCAAGGCCTTCCAGCAGTACTTTTGTAGGCCCCATGGCTACCCGGAGAAGGTACTGACCGATCAGGGACCAGCCTTCGAAGCAGAAGTGTTCCAAGAGTTCTGCCAACTGTACGGGTGTAAGAAGATCAGAACCACACCGTACCATCCTCAAACCAATGGGATGTACGAAAAGATGAAGCAAGTGGTGATTGACTTATTGAAGACCTTGCCCGTAGAGGAACGGAACCTGTGGCCGACAAAGTTGCCTGACTTGGTGGATATATACAATCACATCCCAGTAAATTCTACCAACTGCACTCCAGCGTACCTAAAGCGAGGAAGGTCTAGCCAGTTACCCGTTGATTTGGACATGGGGGTCCTAGTCCCCGAAGATACCTCACCGGATGCAGATTGGGATGTAGAAAGGCAGCAAAGGTACCGCAAGGTACAGGAGTGCGTAGAGAGAAGTCTTGCCCAGGCTAGGCAAAAACAAGAAAGGGACTACAACCAGCACGCTCCTGCGATTCCCCTGTCACCTGGTGAGCAAGTACTCAAACGAAAGAGGAGACTACACAAGCTCGATGACCAATGGGAAGCGGAACCGTATACCATCCTGCCATCCGATTTCGACAACACGAAGGTCTGTCTCATCAGCAAGGACGGAGGGGAGACCTCAACGGCGATATCCAGGGATCACCTTAAGGTCTGCCCTGATAAGTTGAGAGAGAGGGAAACGGCTCCAGGAATCTCCCCACCTGAAGAAAAGGAGAAGATGATCCACACTGTCCTTGGTGACTTTCCCCAGTCCTGGACTCAGATAAATCAGGCCATAGTGGTACCTGTTCTAACGTTCCAACAGCCGGACCCACCAGAAACAATGGTGGTACCAGATCATCCGGCCCCGCAGCCTCAGCCAGCTCAGCAGATCCAATCTGAAGATGCCATGCCAACCGCTGAACCGGCAAGTCTTCCCTCTGCTATCGGCGAATCTGTCGTACCCATTGTTGGTAGCAGCAGCCCTGAGAGCTCTAGCCTGCCAGTGCTACCCAGACTCACTAGAAGTGTAGCCAGAAGACAGTGCACTACACCAGCGGTAGCAAGCATAGCGGGCCCGGTTAGGTCAATAGCGACCACTGCGCTGCGAAGGTCCACACGCAGCACTCAGAATCAAACTCCACTCCGCTACAAAACTTGGAGGTATTAATGAGGGCTGCTATTTAGTTGAAAATGTTTGTGTGCATATCTTCTGTTACAGGTTTTAAAAATGGACAGCGGAGTAATGGACAGTGAATTGCTCCAAAAACTTCTAAAAGGGGACCCCTTTGTTTACCCGGGGTCCCCGCTGTTTCAACCACTGAACTGAGAGTCATAAACTGTGCATGACCTAACCTTTGCAACGTTCAAGAAGTCCTCACCTCCCATAAGGGGAAGCACTGTTATGTTTAATTGTTTATAACCTTTCAAATTGTTGTGTGTTTCCTGTTAACATGTATTGTTGTTCTTGTTTTCCCAGTCCGGGAGTACTGGATTTAACCGGGGGGGAGTGCAGCGCCCCAGAGTCCTGGTCGTTGCAGTAACGTCGCTCTGCCGCTAAGGGGAGTGATGTTGCGTCTGATTGCACTAAAGGAGTTCACCTGATCAGGTAACACTCACACTACACTTCACACTCCGGCCACCAGGGGGAGTGGTTCTATCTAGTAGGCCACTCCTCACACTCTGGTAAAACTGGGGGTTGGACAACAAGACAGAGAGAAGTAACTGGGAAGAGCTAGTGAGAGGACCTGTCAGGGATGGGATCCTGGCAGACTCCTAAGAATAGCACAAACCAGTGAGCAACGGGGACACAGCAAAGAAGTGATAGAACCAGAAGGAGTCGTGCTGTAAGATCGAGGCAACATCCTTCTGAGGGGCAACAGTCGGTGGCCGGAACGCCGAGCAAGTAAGAGACTACAAGTATTACTTCAAACCACGGCCGGACAGCCAATTATAGGTTGGCTGTTTCACTAAAACACCTAAGCAGACAACGGAGGCAGCTGTGGGAGAGGGGCGACTCTAGAGTCCCGGAAGAACTCCAGGCCTACCCCGTCATACGGGTGCGTCCTAGCCATATCATCTGGGGGACGGAGAGAACGAGCATCAGAGACAGACAGAAGCAGTTGTGAGGACTATCCCGGGGTGCTCAGCAGGGAAGGACTACAACACACAAGCGCTAGAAGGTAGACGCTGATTCCCACCTGTGAAGGGGACTCCTGATGTGCCTTCGGACCGGCCGGTCTCAGACACCCCGGTTAACAGTGCCCTGGATTGGACACCTGAAGCCTTCAGTAAAGAGGTAAAGAGACTGCAACCTGGTGTCCTCGTTATTTACTGCACCGCACCACCACCACCATCCACATCTATTACTGTACGCCCCTCAGCAGGGTCACGGACCGGGTCTAGCCACCGTGACAACCCCAGAGCAGAGACTCAGAGGCCCGGTACCGGGTACCCCTCGGCCCTGCGGCAGTGGGGGCGCTACATGTGCATGTCCAGGCCTCGAACCTCACACTGTCTCCTGAGCTCAGCCCTAGGCTGAAACCTCCGCCACCACCCAGTGAAGATGTTATTCCCCAATACCCACAGTTAGCACAGACAAGGATAAAGGAAAATATACACCACGCCGCAGACACTCAGGAATACACTATAAATGTGCAGGGCAAAATAAATACAAATATAGGAAGGAGTAAATAAGACAAAGGAAAATACACCACCAGCAACGAATCTCCAACCACCAGCTCTCCTCACCAGACCGAGATAACAACGCACAAGACAGAAGCTATAATCGGCGATGCCCAAAGATCAGGAGAACTATTTAAAGGCAGTGGGCATGGCCCAGCTTCCAATCCAAGGATTAGGTAAATTAACCCCGAAACAGCTAGATAAAATCTAGCAGACGCCAATGAGCAAATAGTGGTCAAAGCGGAATTACCGCTGTCTGTCGGACGACCTGGTCTGAACAGCGTCAGACATGACAAAGGCTTCACACAAAGTCCTCACTTTCTCTCTGTCCCTTTTAATAGGACAATATCCGTATGGCAGGCAACTCAAGCCTTTTTACAGGTGTCCCTACTTGCGGTGACTCCGGGCTCTATATGCTGCTGTGCCTTCGGATGTAATGGTGGACAGGCAACTTCAAATCTCTGGTTTTTGCTGTGGGGTATACAGTTAGGGAATTCCGGCATCTGGTATTCTGCGCTGATTCTGGAGTGAGCCCTCTCGCAGCTCCACTCCCAGTATCTTTCCTCTCCTTCGCCTCTTCTCCCCTCACAGTCTCTTACAATCTACTCTGTCTCTCTCTTCTCTTTCCAGGAGCTACACAACCTCCTGTCTGCCTTGCCCCAGCTTTTCACTCCTCACTCCTTACTCCTCTCTGACAGACTCTCTGTCTCTCTCTCTGAACTGACTAACTCCTCCTCCAGCCGGAATATATCTAGGGAAGTTCCCCTGAAACCGGGTCTCAAACTCCCCCTTCTGGCCTGTAGTCAGAACAGTGTTGTACAGTATGTACTGATTACCTGTTAAAGGGATCCTGGTCACTTCCAAGCATGGCATCACCCTCCCCGTGAGGAAGGTAACATCACTGTGACAACCGAACTCCTGGGGTGTCACAGCAACGTTAGTATCAGTGAGTTTCCTGCTACCTAGTTGTATGGTCCCTGTACACGTACTCTCTGATCCTTTCCGTCTCATTTAACTGACCTTGTCCGTCCAGTCTGCACCTATACCCAAACCCGTCCTGCCTGTGCCTAGTCCTGATCTTGACTCATCTGAACCAGCACCTGTGATTCGCACCTATGGTCTTCCTGTGTTCCTGTACCTATCCTTCTTATGCCTGAACCCACATCTGGTTCAATTCTAACCACACCATAAGGGGCTCTAGTGAAGAACCAGGTGTTCACTTAGTTACACCCCTCCAGGCTCTTGCTGGACTGTGGCACACTGGTTCCATAACCATGTACGTAACAGTTTGTCCAAAATGAAGCTTTTATCCCCTTAAAAGCCAAGGTAATTTTTTTAACACCTCCCTTGACTTGGTGCTTGAAGAATTCAATAAAGTAAAAAAAATAACTCCCTTCTAGTCAAAATAACCTAAATAAAAAAGAAAAAGTTGACCTAAAATCATTATGCAATAATTCAGATATAGTGATTTGATCAGCTGTCAAGAGTGATGGAATAGTCATCAAAAACAGGGATGACTATATAAAGGAAGCACAAAATATTCTTTCCAACCACACACACTATAGGATTACAACCATGGATACCTTTCCTGCATTAATAACAAATTATACCCTCCTCATAACAAAAGCTTTTGAGAAGGGTATCTTAATAAAGGAAATGTCTCACTGTGAGTAAACACATGATACCCTTTAAGTTACCATCAACATATAAGTGCATAAGAGCTTGATCAACCCACCAGGAAGACCAACCATTTCTGGAATAGGTGCTCTAACAAGCAATCTTTCACTTTACCTTGATAACATTCTTCAACCACATGTGAAGTTCCTCTCCTGCGTGTTGCTTCTAACCTGTATGGCAGACAGCGTGAGCCTATCATGGGCACTGCCTTTTCACTGGTAGCCCTGGCTCTTGGTCTGCTGCGGTGCCTCCAGGTGTTCAGTGTGGCCAGGGAGCTTGCAGTTGCCTGCCCTCCAGATTCGGCTGTCGGGGTGTACAGCACCCACACAGCCAAGGACTCTGGCGTCCTCTTTGTCAGCGCTCTCTTCTGGGGTGAGCCTTGCTAAAGCTCCACTCCCCAGGTTCTCCTTGACTTGCCTCCTCTCCTCTCCCTCTCAGCCTCCTCACTAGACTTAAGCTGACTAACTCCGCCTCCAGGCCAGAACTTATAGGGAAACTCCCCTGAAACCGGGTGTTAGAGCTCCCCCTTCCGGTCTGGAGTCAGGAAGGTGTTGGATGCTGGTATTACCTGGTAAGGGGACTCCTTCTTGCTTCCAGGCATGACATCACCCCCTGTGAGGGAGGCAATGCCACTGTGGCAACCGGACTCCTGGGTTGCCACAGAAGCTATGATGACCTTAACAACTTTGTAAATTAGCTTAACCTGAATCCATGGGGGATATCCTTTACTCCCAATGTGGAGAAGGATAGTATTGACTTCCTTGATCTAACGAGTACTCATCCCGAAAACCGTATCATTACTAAGATGTTTTTTAAAAATATAAACACAAACAGTTATATCCACTTCACCAGTGGACATCATCCTAAATTGCTAAAGAACATCCAGTTCTTAGCACCACCCTGGATCCCTGCTCTGACAGGCAGGGCTTCCGGCATGTCACTTCACTCCCCCGCGCTGTGGTCGGTTCTCCCTTTTCTCATGCTCCTCATGCTTTCAGCAGAGCTTCCAGCTGGGCCTTTAGCCATGTCCTTAGAGCATGTGCATGCGCGCTCCTGCCCTCTTAAAGGGCCAGCGGGTGTACTTGCCATTTCCTCCCCTGCCAATGGGTGTGGAGCAGTATGTATGTATTGCTTCCTCCCCACTGGGAAGGTGCCTGCTGCAATCAGGTGCAGGTCCTGCCTGCTGCACTCTGGTGTAGATTCCGCCTGCTGCTCTCTGATACAAACTCTGCCTGCCGCACCATCAAGTCTGTCCTTCTGGGTCCAGCTGGCGAGCGTCCGTTGGTCTGTCCTGGAGTGGCACCTGGTGTGCATCGGGAGCCAAGCCTAACCTCACCATCAAAGGCTCTAGTGAACAGTCCGGTGCTCGCTTAGTCTCGCCCCTTTGAGGCACACTGGTTCCACAAGCACGTCCGTGACAGTTTGCTCAGGCCATGGACCCCGCTGGATCCTGGATCCAGTCTGATCATACCATGTACTAAGAGCTCTACCGACAGAAAAGCATACAGGAGAAATTGTCTATGCAGTTACAGTCCCTAACTACCAAGTTGGAGGCCTTAAACATCTCTCCAGAGTCTCCGCACGTTCAGGCACCCATGTCTTCTCTGGAGACTTCTCAGTCAGTCTGCTTAGTTCAAGCTTCAGGTCCCCGACTCACAGCTCCACCATGCTTTGATGGCAATCCTAAGCTCTGCCATGGGTTCATCAATCAGTGCCAGCTACATTTAGAACTCCTTCCTCATCACATCCCGTCAGACTGAACAAAGGTATCATTTCTTATGTCACATCTTGGAGGTGAGGCCCTGGCGTGGTTGAATCCATTATGGGAGAGAGGACCCTATCATTTCCAATTTGTCTGTATTCGTGGAAGCCTTTCGCAAAGCATTCGATGAACCCGGGTGAACCACCTCGTCAGCTTCCACTCTTCTTCGCTTACGCTAGTCCAACTCATCTGTGGGACAATATGCGGTACGCATACGTACTCTGGCGTCCGAACTCAGTTGGAATAACAAAGCGTTGGTGTCAACATTCTGGGAGGGGCTCTCTGGAAACATTAAGGATGAGCTTGCTGGTCGTGACCTACCAATTACCTTCGACGACCTGATCTCCCTCACCATGTGTATATACCTTTGTTTCCAGGAGCGTGCTCGTGAGGTGGCATGTGAAAGAGGATCGCGGCGTCTGGCTCCGTCCTTTCAAAGACCGCTCCAAAATCCTATGGCTATAACATCTGTTGATGGGAGAACTCTTTGGGAGATGGTTTGTCTTAGAATGCTTTATGCGGAGAGGATAGTCTTCTATGTAATTCCTCATGCCTTTCTCTTAGGTCTACCATGGCTACGAAAGTACGAACCTGTGTTGGACTGGGCAACTGGAGAGGTGCTCCGCTCAGGACATTCCTGTCATGAGAAGTGTCTGGTTTCAGTACGTCCGGCTAAGGTCCCGTCTTCTCCAGCATTGCTGCCCTGTTTGCCATCTGCATATTGGTCCTTTGCCAATGCTTTTGACAAAAGGGAACCAGAGACTTTGCCGCCCCACAGGCCATATGACTGTCCTATCGACTTAATTCCAGGATCTACACCCTCTAGCGGTCGAATTTACCCTCTGTCCCCAGCCGAGACTCAAGCTATGTCGGACTACATTTGGGAGAATTTGGACAGGGAGTTCATTCAGAAGTTCTCCTCTCCTGCTGGGGCTGGGTTTTTCTTTGTTAAAAAGAAAGACAGAGTCCCGGTGCAGGGTGCGGGACGGACTTGGGGACCTCAGATGCCTGTCCACGTGGAGTAATGGTGTAAGGAGGTTGACTGGACCATGGGTACGTGCATGCCGGGTCCGGAACTAGAAAGGCTGCATTCTGTGTTCCCGGGGGACAGCTTTGAGGAGGCAGAACTTCCTCTAGAGCCTGAGGGAAGCCTGAGGGGGTGGGACCTTCCTGCAGACCCGGAGAGGCGGGGAGGGACAGGCATTGGGCGTGTGCAGCAGCCGGGATATAAAAAGGAAAAGCGTGTGAAGGATAGGAGTCTGGCGTCGGCAGACAGGAATGTGGGGAGCAGCACAGAGAGCGGTGTGAAGAGTGGCGCGCAGAGCAGCGAGCAGTGTGCTCTGCTTACGCCATCCGATTGTACTGGTGTGGTGACGGGCCATATTGAAGGAGCCCCCAGAGCAGAGCCATACAGAGCAGAGCCAAGCAGAGTTGATCCGTATACACCTAGCCGAGCCGTGCAGACCGAGCAGAGCTGAACCAGCTGTGCAGCAGCAAGAAAGAGAAGTGCCCTGCCCTGAGAGCACCAGCAGCATGCGAGCCAGTGCCTGTCGTCACCCGCTGCCAACAGCGGGGACCAGAGAGAAAGAGACGTGCGGTGTGAGTCCGGTCGCCGGGGCCATGAGTACTACGCACATGTCCCATAAGAGTGACCGGGGACAGTACAGACATTTGCACCCTGACTGGGCCATTAAACCACGCTGGGCTCGTACAAGATCGTGACCCGTATTACCGTCAGCCACTTTGGTCCTGTTTGACCTCTACAGTATATGGACAAGGGTTAAACAACAAATCATGAAGCACAATTTTAGTATGTGGCCAAGAGCAAAAAAATTGAGCTCTCCCAAAATTAATACCCAGACTCACTGGGTTACCAGGACAACTCCAAAAACCATAGAATACAGCGAAAAAACGGAGTATAAAAATCCCAAGAATCATAATAGTACAAAAGACAACTTTATTGTTACAGAAATACATATCAAAAAGTATGTTAAAAATTAACACCCATGCAAGTAGGAAGTACAGAAGGAAAACTGTAGGTAGGCTGGAAAAAAATGGGAGGAACAAAATATATCCAGGGCAAGCACAATAACAACAATTAGGCTACTCCAAGTGAAGCCCGCGTGGTGAGGTTTCCAAATAGTCTAAAGGTGCCACTGTCGGCAATAACCCACAAGAAACACTCCTAAGCAAATCAATTACCTATGCCCTTTTGAAAAAGCTTGACAGCGAAACGTGCGTCAGGGGCCGCTGGGACAAGTGGGAGAGCCGTCCGGTTACGTGATGGGCAAGCATGCATAGGTAATTGATTTGCTTAGGAGTGTTTCTTGTGGGCTATTGCCACATGTGTTAATTCATAGTTTTGATGCCTTCAGTGTGAAAATACAATTTTCATAGTCATGAAAATACAAAACAATCTTTAAATGAGAAGGTGTGTCCAAACTTTTGGTCTGTACTGTACATCCAACTGGATATCTGAAAAGCGCACGCCCCCTTGAGGAAGCGAGAATCAGTCTCGCGAAACACGCGTCGGGGAGAGTGATCGTTCCCAGGACTGAACTCAGAACACAATGGGTAATTAACCTTTTATTATAATATTACCTTGTGCAGCGTCTTAGTGCACTTTATGTGTGGTATTTACCTTTGACTGGAACTACTCTAACCTATATAAGGGAAGAATTGTCTTCTCTTTCAGCACATGCATGGTATGAGATTACTTTTTGTTTCATGTCTATATATACGCCCATCTGGCAGTAATTTTGAAAGCTGCTCTATAATCAGTCCTGGTTAACGATCACTTTGCGTTTTTCCATACGAATGCAAAATTATCTTATTTATTTTTGATATGGTAATTTCTTTGTTTTTTGCTGTTTTATATTTAATAAATGGTATTTTTTATATACAAAAACTCAAGTTCTAATTTCAAAAATGCTACGCTAGAGTTAGTATATTATTAAAAATTATATTTTGCTGGTTTCTCTTATATGGATATCTGAAAAGACACGAGATGACAAATTATATACCTATAGTGCACCCTGGGGTCCAGACCCGGGCCTCCCTCCAGAAGAGCCCTTTTGTTTGGCAGTCTGTTGTGTGACCACACCCTTAGTAGAAGGGGCAGGGGTAGTTGCTTCACTAGAAGTATAATTTTGGTGAGAATTAGATCTCTCATGGGCTGTATATGATTTCCTGGAGGTAGATCTTGAACGGGAGTGGGGAAACGGTCTATGGCGTGGACGGGACCTGTCCTTAGTTCCATGCCACCTATACATATTACCAGTCAGTCTATCATTGACATCTCTCTTAAATTTCTTAGATTTCGTGGCTTGTATTTCGTTTACCCATTTCTGCAGTTCCACATCCATGTCATCACTAAATTTCTTTAAGGAGTCAATAGTCATATCTTTCTTAAGAGTAAGTTGTAAAGATTCCATTTCAGTCTCTACTTCATTTAGCATTTTGGAATCCAATTCTTTTAATAACTCCATGTGGCCCTTAGAAGAGGTCACAAAAAGTAAAAAAAAAAAGTAAAAGTCACAAATAAGACACAAAAAGAATATATTAAAAACAAAACAGTGTGATTAAAATTAGATGTGGATGATTCAGAGAAATGCAGTGAAATTAATATTTTCATTCAGTCCACGTAGTTGCATTGTTTGTGTGGCACCCCAGGAGTCCAGGTGCCACAATGGTATTGTCTTCCTCACCGTGGAGGTGATGTCATGCCTCGAAACAAGGAGGGATCCATTAATCAGATAACACTGACATGCAACACCATCCTGACTCCAGACCAGAAGGGGGAGCTCTAAACCCGGTTTCAGGGGAACTTCCCTATAAATTCTGGCCTGGGGGGTTAGACAGTCTGTTAGGGACTGTGAGAGGAGAAGAGGAAAAGGAGAGGAGCATGGGGTCTGGAGCTGTGAGTGGGCTCACCCCAGAGGAAAGCGCCAAGAGACCGGACATCGGGATCCGTGTGTGGGAACTGCAGAGCCAGCCACTGAATCTGGAGGGCAGGAGATTGCAAGTCTCCTGTCCCATTTAACACCTGCAGGTACCACAGTAAGTCAGGAGCCTGGGGCTGCAAGAGAGAGAGAGAGAGAGAGAGGACAGTGCCCATGAAAGGTTCAGCTGTCAGCCATACAGGTTGAGAATACAGACACTGAGGGGACTCGTACAGAGCTTCAGGCAGCAAGGGTCAGATATATAGTGCAGAAGGAAGGCCTCCGAACCCACCTGGCTAAGTGGTTTCCACGCTGTTTCCAATTCTGCCCGGACCCCACCATCACCTGTTATCTGTACTCTGGACTGTACCTGAATTCTACCAGTAAAAGGTAAAGGAAACTGCTATCCCTGTGTCCTGCAATTATTTCCTGCAATCTCAGTCCTGCACCCCACCGTCAATCATCCCTATTACCAATTACACCGGGAGCCCTGGAGACCAAGCTCTACCTGTGGGGAGCTATACCATCTAAGCTGCAAAACCATCAGCCCCAGAGGACCCCTTTAAGCAGCGTCGGCCACCCCTGGCCAAATACCACAGGTGGTGTCACGAACATTACTACATTAGACTTTATTTCCATTTTCATTAACCCCCTTTTACTGGATGCCTAGGGCCACGGACCGGGTCACTGCCACCGTGACCACCCCTTTAAGAACAGAACCGGCCCGGTACCGAGTACCCCATGGTCCAGTGGGTGCTCCATTTGCAAGGTCCATATGCAGCGCCCCAGAGTCCTGGTCGTTGCAGTGCTGTGGCTTCGCCGCTAAGGGGAGCCATGGTACGTTCGATGGCACCGAAGGAGTTCCTCCAATCAGGTATCACAGACACCAATATGTTTCACAGCTGGGCCTCCGGGGGGAGCTAAGGGTGCTATTCATTAGGCCACTCCCCACCATAGTGGGTAAACTGGGGGTCAGGCAGGAAGTTAGAGAGAACGCTGACGGGATTGAACGGAGCAACACCCTGTGGCAGGGGGTGTTGTGAAGGGAGAGACTGTAGGGTCTCTGCCAGGGGTGGGATCCTGGCAGAGGCTTGGCATTGAAAGAACGTAACGGGTCCGCGCAGGCTCCTGGAAGCGGCGGGACTCAAGAAAGGACTAGAAGCGAGATAGATTGTGCTGAGTGAGAAACGAGATCAAGCAGAAGGAGAATACCAGCAGGGGTTTTGTTGAAAGAGGCAGCACCCTGCTGAGGCGCAATACCGGTGGCCGGAACGCCGAGGGAGTGGATTAGAATACAGCTTCAAGCCATACTCCAAACAGCGGCAGGACAGTCGGTCTCAGGCGGGCTGTCTACCACATATCACCTATGAAGTCTTGGGGGGCAATTGCGGGAGAGGGGCGACTCTAGGGTCCCGGAAGAACTCCAGGCCTACCTGACAAACGGGTGCCATTCCAACCTGAATACAGGGAAGGGGTGGATTACAGAGGAACATCAAATCGAGTTGTGAGGGAACTTAAGAAACAGACACAACCGTTGTGGGGTTACTTTCCGTGAGCACAGCAGGGAAGGACTACAACACATAGCGCTAGAAGGAAGGCACAGATTTCCACCTGAGAGGAGAACTCTGGAGGTGCCATTGGACCGGCCGGACTTGCGTAGCCTGGTGAACCGTGTTCTGGACTGAGGACTCAGAGATCTCCAGTAAAGAGGTAAAGAGACTGCAACCTGGTGTCCTCGTTATTTACCGCGACTTACACCCCACAACCGCACCGCTACATCGCTACCATTACTACCACCTATTTCACCGGACGTCCCCCACTGACGGACAGGGCCACGGACCGGGTCTAGCCACCGTGACAACCCCGAGACTGAGAACTAGAGGCCCGGCTCCGGGTACCCCTCGGCCCTGCGGCGGTGTGGGGGCGCGCCGCAGACTTGGCGTCACGAACAGGATCTACTTAAGCCTGAAGAATCAGGTCATGTGTGCCTAGAGACTGTGATTTGTTGTGCTTGGACTGTACTTTATTGTAAGACTGTGCTGCGCCATTAGCCGCCAAAAGTTCCCGCCAAAAGGCGCCGCCATTGCTACACCCAAGGGGAAGGAGGGCGTGTTATGGGCGGAGACTCCCAGTGTGGCGCGAGAAATGGCTACCGCCCCCTGCACTTCTGGCTGCAGAGGAATGACCTGCCCCAAAGCAGAAGAGAAACACCCCTTGATATGCAACGGCGAGAGGCTGGTGACGGAGAAGCCCGACCTCAGAGAAATGGCGGAGTTAGATGCATGCACTGCCAGCGACTATCCGGTGGCGACGATGAACGGCGAGTGCCTGAGCGAGGAAGAAGCGGTTCAGGCCTGCCTTTCTTCACCGGAGATGGACCGGAAACCTGCGGATCCGACAGCGAAGCTACGTCCACCAATCCCGACCTCGGAGTTAGAGGAGGAGGAACCACAGCAAGCGGAGCGGAGTCCGAGCATCCCATTGGAGGAGCCCAGGTCCGGGCTGCAGCAGACTCCAGCGTCCTCGTTAACGGACCAGAGCGACGCCGGTGGAACCACATTAGGCGCAGGTATGGCCGACGTCCCTGCTCCCCTTCACGAGCCCGCTTCTATGACCCACCTCCATCTCAGTAGGGAGCGACTTATCTCGGCAGGGCTAATGGTGCTATCCCCCGATGATCTGGGGAGGATGGTGCCACCGCTGTCGACCGGAGTGGGGAAGCCCGTGGATGTGAGCTTAGATGGAGTAGTTCTTCGGTGGGACACCCCCTGGTTTAGAGCAGATGGATCCCGGGAGAACGGGTCCACCCTTGCGGTGCTTACATGGGAGCAATATAGACAGTGCTTGATTCTGCAGTGGAAAGGACGGAAAGGAGCTGAGTCGATGGGCCCATCGAAAGTACAACAACCCCCCCCGGCATGGGATGACAGAGACGCGGTAAGGCGGGGCACTGTGTTGGCCTACCATGTAAAAAGGGGGTGGGGCCTCATACACGAGCCGGGACTGGATACTGATGTTTTTGTTGCGCATTGTAACGTGAGGGCTCCCTGTTGTGGCCGAAGCGGAGAACCATTACAGAAGGGGGATCCTGTGACCTACAGCCGCCACTTGAACCCACTTGGGTGGTATGCACGGAATGTTCGGCGGTGTATGTCTGGACCTGCGGCACCTGCAGCCCCAGACCTGGTCCCGGGGGCACCCGAACTTGTCACCATCGCAACGGTACGCCTAGTAGCAGCCCCGGAATTGGCCAGTCGGGTTCATCTGCATGTTCGAACCGCGGATGCTGGCGCTGCAGTGACCGGGGCCCCAGAACCCAAGCCACCAGAAGAAGAATAAACCTCGATACCATGAAAATGTAAATAGTTACTGTTTGTTCTTTTAAGTTGCTGCTAAACCTGTCCAGGGTTAATGGATCCCTTTGTTGACCCGGGATCCCCTTTGTTTGTTTTTCTTTTTCTTGAAGTTTTTGCACCAAGTTACACAAACTGCAGAAATCATGGACTGTGCATGATTCGAACTTTCTTTTGTAAATAGTTTGCACCTTCTTAAAGGTGCTCCCTACTGGTTTTAGCCAAAGACACTTTGTGAAGATACCTGTCCTACCGGTTCTAGTTAAAGACACTTTGCGAAGATACCATACCGGAACCTTTGCGTGGGCTGGTAGGCTGAGAAGACGAGCTACCTCAGAAAGACTTGGTCCCCTCTTAAAGGGGATGTGTGAAATTGAACTTGAGAAAGATACTGTTGCAGAACAGTAATGTGATAATGAAGCTTGAAAAAGAAATGTAACTGTTTTACATGCTAAGTTATATGTGTTGAATTTGTTGAAATGTGAAATCTAAATAATGTTTTGCAGAAAGAAAAGATGCAGAGAGCCCGTAGGGGTAGAGATAGAGATCTGCATAGCTGAAAGTAAGGAAGTAATGATGAAGGTGAGGATAGAAGGTCAACCCTGCGTCCCCATAGAAAGTTACTTTGTTACTAAGGACAGAAGGCGAACCCGTAGGGGTTAGAGAGTGAGTCCTTAAAGGAGCCGAGTAGAGCGGGCTCAGAGTTCTTTAAACGAAAGGAATGTTATGTCTATACTATGTATAGTAGCGAAAGGCAGTAGGCCCTGGCTGAACGGGGCGGTCCTGTAAAAGAAAGGAGAGGCAGTAGGTCTGGTGCCATAGGGACAGGCGGTCCTGCAGGTTCAAAGTAGGAGAATGTGAAGTTACCTTACCCTGTAATGTGATTATAGGAAGGCCTTTGGTAAACTAAGAGTGTATGTTTCTCAAAGGCAATGTTAATTTATTGTTCCAGAATTTGCACTAAGTAGAATACCCGGTTGGGTAACAGGAGTTATGCATAGCCTGTAATTTATATTGTTGACCATGTTTGTAACGTTAAAAGTGTCCTCACCTCCCATAAAGGGAAGCCTGTTCAAGTATACTTATTGTTTTGCACTCAACAAAATTGTATGCCTGTTTACTAATCTGTATTGTTGTTTTTCTTCCCAGTCCCGGAGTACTGTGTTTAACCAGGGGGGAGTGCAGCGCCCCAGAGTCCTGGTCGTTGCAGTGCTGTGGCTTCGCCGCTAAGGGGAGCCATGGTACGTTCGATGGCACCGAAGGAGTTCCTCCAATCAGGTATCACAGACACCAATATGTTTCACAGCTGGGCCTCCGGGGGGAGCTAAGGGTGCTATTCATTAGGCCACTCCCCACCATAGTGGGTAAACTGGGGGTCAGGCAGGAAGTTAGAGAGAACGCTGACGGGATTGAACGGAGCAACACCCTGTGGCAGGGGGTGTTGTGAAGGGAGAGACTGTAGGGTCTCTGCCAGGGGTGGGATCCTGGCAGAGGCTTGGCATTGAAAGAACGTAACGGGTCCGCGCAGGCTCCTGGAAGCGGCGGGACTCAAGAAAGGACTAGAAGCGAGATAGATTGTGCTGAGTGAGAAACGAGATCAAGCAGAAGGAGAATACCAGCAGGGGTTTTGTTGAAAGAGGCAGCACCCTGCTGAGGCGCAATACCGGTGGCCGGAACGCCGAGGGAGTGGATTAGAATACAGCTTCAAGCCATACTCCAAACAGCGGCAGGACAGTCGGTCTCAGGCGGGCTGTCTACCACATATCACCTATGAAGTCTTGGGGGGCAATTGCGGGAGAGGGGCGACTCTAGGGTCCCGGAAGAACTCCAGGCCTACCTGACAAACGGGTGCCATTCCAACCTGAATACAGGGAAGGGGTGGATTACAGAGGAACATCAAATCGAGTTGTGAGGGAACTTAAGAAACAGACACAACCGTTGTGGGGTTACTTTCCGTGAGCACAGCAGGGAAGGACTACAACACATAGCGCTAGAAGGAAGGCACAGATTTCCACCTGAGAGGAGAACTCTGGAGGTGCCATTGGACCGGCCGGACTTGCGTAGCCTGGTGAACCGTGTTCTGGACTGAGGACTCAGAGATCTCCAGTAAAGAGGTAAAGAGACTGCAACCTGGTGTCCTCGTTATTTACCGCGACTTACACCCCACAACCGCACCGCTACATCGCTACCATTACTACCACCTATTTCACCGGACGTCCCCCACTGACGGACAGGGCCACGGACCGGGTCTAGCCACCGTGACAACCCCGAGACTGAGAACTAGAGGCCCGGCTCCGGGTACCCCTCGGCCCTGCGGCGGTGTGGGGGCGCGCCGCACATATCCATCTTGTCTCCAATTGAATTAAGAGACGGCTGACCTTACCACCGCGTAAACCCAGAACCACATGGTCAATTCCTTTTATCCTCAAGACTGTTGGGTCACAGTTATAAAACTGTTTAAAGTGTCTTGGTATCGTACGCAAATTATCTACCTCATCCATTTCTCTTGCAGCCAAAATGTCACGCGCATGCTCACGGACTCTTACTTTCAAAGCTCGGGTAGTAAGCACGATGTATAACTTAGAACAGGGGCCCGTGGCATGATAGATTACAGCCTGAGTGAAGCACATAATTTACTGAGTGATTTTGTATTCTGTTAGGCCATCTGAAGAATGGAAATCAGTGGCCTATACAATATATGGGCATGCCACACATCTTCTACACGGGGAGTAACCCCTTCAGGAACTGCATGCACAAATGGTAATAACTTCTGGTCGGTCTTGTCATAGTGACCCTGCACAAGTATGTCTCTTAAATTTTTGTCACATCTAGAGGTCACACTTGGTCCAGTAGATCGATATTGATGTAAGGTCTAATCTGCCAGCAGGATTGGCCAGTACTTCTCCATGCAACCTACCATAAGGTTCCAACAGGAGTGTTACTGGGTGACCATGCATACTTTTGTCCCAACCAGGCGTGGTTGTGAGCTATGGACAAGATTGTTGTACCCTCATTCTCGAAATCTTTCCTTAAGTTCTCTGACGTGGCTTCAAAATCTGCAGTAAGAACTGCCCGATTGGCAGGGAATTGACAACATGTCGAGGGTGTGATGATGAGGCGTTAAGCACTGCATTCACAGATGTTTCTTTTCAGAATAAATTTGTTTGCAACATGACAAGTGCATCATACCTCACCAACACATTCAGAATTTCAATAACATCATTAGGGTTGAGCGACTTTCATTTTAGTAAGATCGAGTCGGGTTTTGTGAAACCCGACTTTGTCCAGAGTCGAGTCGAGTGCAGTCGGCCGATTATCGCTAAAAGTCGGGGATCGACCGAAACACGAAACCCAATGCAAGTCAATGGGGAAGCATAGTCGGCAGTGAGTGGAGGCCAGGAAAACACCTACAGTGCCCATTTTAATGCCAAAAACATCCATTCTTGTTTCTGAAGCTTGTCAATCTTAATTAACTTTATAATAATAGTTGGGCATTGGAACTTGGGGGTCATTTGGCAAAAGTTGTGGGGGGTAGGGCTGGTTCAAGGTTTTAGTGGGCCCAGGAAACGTGGACTACGTCACGGCGGTGGAGCAGGGAGAGGTAAGTATTTCAACGTTGCAAGTGCTGTGATCCTGAGCAAGCAGGGGGGCCCACTCGTTCGCATTGGCACTGGCACAGGGCCCCTCAAAGTACAGCGGTGTGTTTGCACGGCGGGGGCGCCTCCCACCAGCAGCGACACTTTTGCGTACTCTGAGGGGCCCTGTGCCAGTGACGTCGCCAACGAGTATGCCCCCCCCACCTGATGAAGGAACCTGCACTTTCATCTGCACCTTCCTCTTTGTCCCTGTGTAAGGTGGTATAACATGCGGGAAGGGGAACCTTACTTTCAGCAGGGTCAGATTCTGGCTGTGTAGAGTGCAAGGGGAATGTAGTGGTCTAGGTCAATGTACCAGCAGACTCATCTAGCAGTGGCTGGGCAATGGGGCAGGATGAGGAGGAAACAGATATAGGGCCAAGGAATAAAGTAGGCTAAATGCAGTTCAAAATTGGTAACAGGACTAAACAGGCGGCATTGCTTTGTTCAGTGGAGTAGTAAACCCAGGAGCAGCAGACACTGTTTTAAGGGCCCAACCACACTAGTAGGCCAAATGCAGTTTAATATCTGCTACTGTAGGCCAAAAGCCAGAAGGTTGAAGCTCAGCTTTATTCAGTTGAGGGAAAACACCAGGGAGGGGCAGACACCGTTAGTAGGCCGTAACCAAAGTTGAAGGCCAAATGCAGTTTAATATCTGATACTATAGGCCGAAAGCCAGAAGGTTGAAGCTCAGCTTTATTCAGTTGAGGAAAAACACCAGGGAGCAGCAGACACCGTTAGTAGGCCGTAACCACCAATTTTTTAAAAAACAGCACTTAATGAGAGCCAGAAGGTTGAAGCTCAGCTTTATTCAGTTGAGGGAAAACACCAGGGAGGGGCAGACACCGTTAGTAGGCCGTAACCAAAGTTGAAGGCCAAATGCAGTTTAATATCTGATACTATAGGCCGAAAGCCAGAAGGTTGAAGCTCAGCTTTATTCAGTTGAGGACAAACACCAGGGAGGGGCAGACACCGTTAGTAGGCCCTAACCACCAATTTTTTAAAAAACAGCACTTAATGAGAGCCAGAAGGTTGAAGCTCAGCTTTATTCAGTTGAGGAAAAACACCAGGGAGGGGCAGACACCGTTAGTAGGCCGTAACCACCAATTTTTTTTAAAAACAGCACTTAATGAGAGCCAGAAGGTTGAAGCTCAGCTTTATTCAGTTGAGGGAAAACACCAGGGAGGGGCAGACACCGTTAGTAGGCCGTAACCAAAGTTGAAGGCCAAATGCAGTTTAATATCTGATACTATAGGCCGAAAGCCAGAAGGTTGAAGCTCCGCTTTATTCAGTTGAGGAAAAACACCAGGGAGGGGCAGACACCGTTAGTAGGCCCTAACCACCAATTTTTAAAAAAACAGCACTTAATGAGAGCCAGAAGGTTGAAGCTCAGCTTTATTCAGTTGAGGGAAAACACCGTTAGTAGGCCGTAACCAAAGTTGAAGGCCAAATGCAGTTTAATATCTGATACTATAGGCCGAAAGCCAGAAGGTTGAAGCTCAGCTTTATTCAGTTGAGGAAAAACACCAGGGAGGGGCAGACACCGTTAGTAGGCCCTAACCACCAATTTTTAAAAAAACAGCACTTAATGAGAGCCAGAAGGTTGAAGCTCAGCTTAATTCAGTTGAGGAAAAACACCAGGGAGGGGCAGACACCGTTAGTAGGCCGTAACCACCAATTTTTTAAAAAACAGCACTTAATGAGAGCCAGAAGGTTGAAGCTTAGCTTTATTCAGTTGAGGGAAAACACCAGGGAGGGGCAGACACCGTTCGTAGGCCGTAACCAAAGTTGAAGGCCAAATGCAGTTTAATATCTGATACTGTAGGCCGAAAGACAGAAGGTTGAAGCTCAGCTTTATTCAGTTGAGGAAAAACACCAGGGAGGGGCAGACACCGTTAGTAGGCCCTAACCACCAATTTTTAAAAAACAGCACTTAATGAGAGCCAGAAGGTTGAAGCTCAGCTTTATTCAGTTGAGGGAAAACACCAGGGAGGGGCAGACACCGTTAGTAGGCCCCAACCAGCATTTTTGGGTTAAAAAAGCACTTAATGAGAGCCTGAAGGTTGAAGCTCAGATTTAGACAGTGGAGGGCAATTTGAATTAGGGACTGCAGACAGACTTAGTAGGCTGTCCCCTGTGGACCATGCATCCACCACATTAACCCATTGCGCCGTAATGGACACGTAACCTTCCGTGGCCATGCCTACAGGTCCATGCGTCTGTTGTCAGGTGCACCTTTGTACTCACAGATTGCCAGAGTGCATGGACAATGCGGTCTTTTACATGCTGGTGGAGGGTTGGGATGGCTTTTCTAGAAAAGAAGTGCCGACTGGGTAGCTCGTAGCGTGGTACAGCATAGTCCATCATGGCTTTATTAATATTAAATAAAATATATAAATAGGCTCTATGAACTTTTAAATAGGTTCAAGGGGTACACGGGCAGCATTGGTGTGGTCAGCGGAGGAGTATTGCAAGGAGTGACCGCAGACAGGCTAACGAAGGCCTAAAATAACAAAAAATAGGCTCATGGCATTTTTAAATAGGTTACATGGATACACAGGCAGCATTGTGGTCAGCGGAGGAGTATTGCAAGGAGTGACCGGCCGCAGACAGGCTAATGAAGGCCTAAAATAACAAAAAATAGGCTCATGGCATTTTTAACCCCTTAAGCCCCGAGGGTGGTTTGCACGTTAATGACCAGGCCAATTTTTACAATTCTGACCACTGTCCCTTTATGAGGTTATAACTCTGGAACGCTTCAACAGATCTTGGCGATTCTGACATTGTTTTCTCGTGACATATTGTACTTCATGTTAGTGGTAAAATTTCTTCGATATAACTTGCGTTTATTTGTGAAAAAAACGAATATTTGGCGAAAATTTTGAAAATTTCGCAATTTTCCAACTTTGAATTTTTATGCCCTTAAATCACAGACATATGTCACACAAAATACTTAATAAATAACATTTCCCACATGTCTACTTTACATCAGCACAATTTTGGAACCAAAATTTTTTTTTGTGACGGAGTTATAAGGGTTAAAAGTTGACCAGCAATTTCTCATTTTTACAACACCATTTTTTTTTAGGGACCACATCTCATTTGAAGTCATTTTGACGGGTCTATATGATAGAAAATACCCAAGTGTGACACCATTCTAAAAACTGCACCCCTCAAGGTACTCAAAACCACTTTCAAGAAGTTTATTAACCCTTCAGGTGTTTCACAGGAATTTTTGGAATGTTTAAATAAAAATGAACATTTAACTTTTTTTCACACAAAATTTATTTCAGCTCCAATTTGTTTTATTTTACCAAGGGTAACAGGAGAAAATAGACCCCAAAAGTTGTTGTACAATTTGTCCTGAGTACGCTGATACCCCATATGTGGGGGTAAACCACAGTTTGGGCGCATGGCAGAGCTTGGAAGCAAAGGAGCGCCATTTGACTTTTCAATGCAAAATTGACTGGAATTGAGATGGGACGCCATGTTGCATTTGGAGAGCCCCTGATGTGCCTAAACATTGAAACCCCTAACAAGTGACACCATTTTGGAAAGTAGACCCCCTAAGGAACTTATCTAGATGTGTGGTGAGCACTTTGACCCAACAAGTGCTTTACAGAAGTTTATAATGCAGAGCCGTAAAAATAAAAAATCATATTTTTTCACAAAAATGATCTTTTCACCCCCAATTTTTTATTTTCCCAAGGGTGAGAGAAGAAATTGGACCCCAAAAATTGTTGTGCAATTTGTCCTGAGTACGCTGATACCCCATATGTGGGTGTAAACCATTGTTTGGGCGCAGGGCAAAGCTCGGAAGGGAAGGAGCGCCATTTGACTTTTCAATGCAAAATTGACTGGAATTGAGATGGGACGCCATGTTGCATTTAGAGAGCCCTTGATGTGCCTAAACATTGAAACCCCTGACAAGTGACACCATTTTGGAAAGTAGACCCCCTAAGGAACTTATCTAGATGTGTGGTGAGCACTTTGACCCAACAAGTGCTTTACAGAAGTTTATAATGCAGAGCCGTAAAAATAAAAAATCATATTTTTTCACAAAAATGATCTTTTCACCCCCAATTTTTTATTTTCCCAAGGGTAAGAGAAGAAATTGGACCCCAAAAATTGTTGTGCAATTTGTCCTGAGTACACGGATACCCCATATGTGGGTGTAAACCATTGTTTGGGCGCAGGGCAGAGCTCGGAAGGGAAGGAGCGCCATTTGACTTTTCAATGCAAAATTGACTGGAATTGAGATGGGACGCCATGTTGCGTTTGGAGAGCCCCTAATGTGCCTAAACATTGAAACCCCCCACGAGTGACACCATTTTGGAAAGTAGACCCCTTAAGGAACTTATCTAGATGTGTGTTGAGCACTTTGACCCAACAAGTGCTTCACAGAAGTTTATAATGCAGAGCCGTAAAAATAAAAAATCATATTTTTTCACAAAAATGATCTTTTCACCCCCATTTTTTTATTTCCCCAAGGGTAAGAGAAGAAATTAGACCACAAAAGTTGTTGTACAATTTGTCTTGAGTACGCTGATACCCCATATGTGGGTGTAAACCATTGTTTGGGCGCATAGCAGAGCTCAGAAGGGAAGAAGCGCTATTTTACTTTTCAATGCAAAATTGACTGGAATTAAGATGGGATGCCATGTTGCGTTTGGAGAGCCCCTGATGTGCCTAAACATTAAACCCCCCCACAAGTGACACCATTTTGGAAAGTAGACCCCCTAAGGAACTTATCTAGATGTGTTTTGAGAGCTTTGAACCCCCAAGTGTTTCACTACAGTTTATAACGCAGAGCCGTGAAAATAAAAATTACTTTTTTTTTTCACAAAAATGATTTTTTAGCCCCCAGTTTTGTATTTTCACAAGGGTATCAGGATAAATTGGACCCCAAAAGTTGTTGTCCAATTTGTCTGGAGTACGCTGATACCCCATTTGTGGGGGGGGACCACTGTTTGGGCGCATGACAGAGCTCGGAAGGGAAGGAGCGCCATTTGGAATGCAGACTTAAATGGATTGGTCTGCAGGCGTCACGTTGCATTTGCAGAGCCCCTGATGTACCCAAACAGTACAAACCCCCCACAAGTGACCCCATATTGGAAACTAGACCCCCCAAGGAACTTATCTAGATGTGTTGTGAGAACTTTGAACCCCCAAGTGTTTCACTACAGTTTATAACGCAGAGCCGTGAAAATAATTTATTTATTTTTTTTTCACAAAAATGAAATTTAGCCCCCAGTTTTGTATTTTCACAAGGGTATCAGGATAAATTGGACCCTAAAAGTTGTTGTCCAATTTGTCCTGAGTACGCTGATACCCCCTATGTGGGGGGGAACCACTGTTTGGGCGCATGACAGAGCTCGGAAGGGAAGGAGCGCCATTTGGAATGCAGACTTAAATGGATTGGTCTGCAGGCGTCACGTTGCATTTGCAGAGCCCCTGATGTACCCAAACAGTACAAACCCCCCACAAGTGACCCCATATTGGAAACTAGACCCCCCAAGGAACTTATCTAGATGTGTTGTGAGAACTTTGAACCCCCAAGTGTTTCACTACAGTTTATAACGCAGAGCCGTGAAAATAAAAATTATTTTTTTTTTTCACAAAAATGATTTTTTAGCCCCCAGTTTTGTATTTTCACAAGGGTATCAGGATAAATTGGACCCTAAAAGTTGTTGTCCAATTTGTCCTGAGTACGCTGATACCCCCTATGTGGGGGGGAACCACTGTTTGGGCGCATGACAGAGCTCGGAAGGGAAGGAGCGCCATTTGGAATGCAGACTTAAATGGATTGGTCTGCAGGCGTCACGTTGCATTTCCAGAGCCCCTGATGTACCCAAATAGGTCAAACCCCCCACAAGTGACCCCATATTGGAAACTAGACCTCCCAAGGAACTTATCTAGATGTGTTGTGAGAACTTTGAACCCCCAAGTGTTTCACTACAGTTTACAACGCAGAGCCGTGAAAATAAAACATTTTTTTTCCCACAAAAATGATTTTTAGCCCCCCAAATTTTTATTTTCCCAAGGATAACAAGAGAACTTGGACCCCAGAAGTTGTTGTTCAATTTGTCCCTAGTACGCTGATACCCCATATGTTGGGGTAAACCCCTTTTTGGACGCACGGGAGAGCTCGGAAGGGAAGGAGCACTGTTTTACTTTTTCAACGCAGAATTGGCTGGAATTGAGATTGGACGCCATGTCGCGTTTGGAGAGCCCCTGATGTGCCTGAACAGTGGAAACTCCCCAATTCTACCTGAAACCCTACCCCTAACCTCACCCCTAACCGTTTACTGAACATTTTCTGACAGTCATAAGTGCCACGTATATAAGTGCCACGTATATAAGTGCCACGTATTTAAGAGCCACGTATTTAAGAGCCACGTATTTAAGTGCCACGTATTTCAGTGCCACGTATTTCAGTGCCACGTATTTCAGTGCCACGTATTTCAGGCACTGAAAAATACGTGGCACGTAAATACTTCAGTGCCACGATATTTCAGTGCCACGATATTTCAGTGCCACGTATTTCAGTGCCACGTATTTCAGGCACTGAAAAATACGTGGCACGTAAATACGTGGCACTTAAATACGTGGCACTTAAATACGTGGCACTTAAATACGTGGCACTTATATACGTGGCCACTGAAATATCGTGGCACTTATATACGTATATACGTATATAAACGTATATTTCAGTGCCACGTATTTCAGTGCCACGTATTTCAGGTTAGGGGTAGGGTTAGGGGTAGGGTTAGGGTTTTTTGTTTTTTTCTTGTTTTCTTGTGTTTTTCTATAAAAACGCATGCGTTTTACCGCGTTTACATGCATTTTTTCACACATGCGGTTTTTTTAAAAAACGCATGCAGATAAAAACGCAAGTGTGAAACCAGACTAAAAGACGCTTTTTATAGCAAAAAAGTTTTTGCGTCTCCACATTTTGAGACCTATAATTTTTCCACATTTTGGTCCACAGAGTCATGTGAGGTCTTGTTTTTTGCGGGACGAGTTGACGTTTTTATTGGTAACATTTTCAGACACGTGACCATTTTTTATCACTTTTTATTCCGATTTTTGTGAGGCAGAATAACCAAAAACCAGCTATTCATGAATTTCTTTTGGGAGAGGCGTTTATACCGTTCTGCGCTTGGTAAAATTGATAAAGCAGTTTTATTCGTCGGGTCAGTACGATTACAGCGATACCTCATTTATATCATTTTTTTATGTTTTGACGCTTTTATACGATAAAAACTATTTTATAGAAAAAATAATTATTTTGGCATCGCTTTATTCTGAGGACTATAACTTTTTTATTTTTTTGCTGATGATGCTGTATGGCGGCTCGTTTTTTGCGGGACAAGATGACGTTTTCAGCGGTAACATGGTTATTTATATCCGTCTTTTTGATCGCGTGCTATTCCACTTTTTGTTCGGCGGTATGGTAATAAAGCGTTGTTTTTTGCCTCGTTTTTTTTTTTTTTCTTACGGTGTTTACTGAAGGGGTTAACTAGTGGGCCAGTTTTATAGGTTGGGTCGTTACGGACGCGGCGATACTAAATATGTGTACTTTTATTGTTTTTGTTTGTTTTTTTTAGATAAAGAAATGTATTTATGGGAATAATATTTTTTTTTTTATTATTATTTATTTAGGAATTTTTTTTTTTTTTTTTTTTTTTTTTTTACACATGTGGAAATTTTTTTTTTTACTTTTTTACTTTGTCCCAGGGGGGGACATCACAGATCGCAGATCTGATAGTGTGCACAGCACTCTATCAGATCGGCGATCATACTTTCATCGGAGCA
The DNA here is from genome assembly GCF_051348905.1 of Ranitomeya variabilis. Lineage (NCBI taxonomy): Eukaryota > Metazoa > Chordata > Amphibia > Anura > Dendrobatidae > Ranitomeya > Ranitomeya variabilis. Next base: position 636,353,054 of record NC_135233.1, on the reverse strand, counting down.
GGCTGCAGCTTTCATCTGCAGCCTGCTCCGACCCGGAAGTGCTCCCTGCAGGACCCGGATACAGCCCCTCGGCCATTTTGGATCCGGGGCCTGCAGGGAGAAGACGTTCGGTACGAGGTGAGTACATCACCTTGTACCGATCGTCTCAGGGAAGCCCGCAGGGAGCCCCCTCCCTGCGCGATGCTTCCCTGTACCGCCGGTACACCGTGATCATGTTTGATCGCGGTGTGCTGGGGGTTAATGTGCCGGGGGCGGTCCGTGACCGCTCCTGGCACATAGTGCCGGATGTCAGCTGCGATATGCAGCCGACACCCGGCCGCGATCGGCCGCGCTCCCCCCGTGAGCGCGGCCGATCGCGTATGACGTACTATCCTGTCACCGGGAATTAAGGCCCACCCCACCTCGACGGGATAGTACGTCATACGGGCTTAAGGGGTTAAATAGGTTACATGGATACACAGGCAGCATTGTGGTCAGCGGAGGAGTATTGCAAGGAGTGACCGCAGACAGGCTAACGAAGGCCTAAAATAAAAAAAAATAGGCTCATGGCAGTTTTAAATAGGTTACATGGATACACAGGCAGCATTGTGGTCAGCGGAGGAGTATTGCAAGGAGTGACCGGCCGCAGACAGGCTAACGAAGGCCTGAAATAACAAAAATTAGGCTCATGGCATTTTTAAATAGGTTACATGGATACACAGGCAGCATTGTGGTCAGCGGAGGAGTATTGCAAGGAGTGACCGGCCGCAGACAGGCTAACGAAGGCCTAAAATAACAAAAAATAGGCTCATGGCAGTTTTAAATAGGTTACATGGATACACAGGCAGCATTGTGGTCAGCGGAGGAGTATTGCAAGGACTGACCGCAGACAGGCTAACGAAGGCCTAAAATAACAAAAAATAGGCTCATGGCATTTTTAAATAGGTTACATGGATACACAGGCAGCATTGTGGTCAGCGGAGGAGTATTGCAAGGAGTGACCGCAGACAGGCTAACGAAGGCCTAAAATAACAAAAAATAGGCTCATGGCATTTTTAAATAGGTTACATGGATACACAGGCAGCATTGTGGTCAGCGGAGGAGTATTGCAAGGAGTGACCGGCCGCAGACAGGCTAACGAAGGCCTAAAATAACAAAAAATAGGCTCATGGCATTTTTAAATAGGTTACATGGATACACAGGCAGCATTGTGGTCAGCGGAGGAGTATTGCAAGGAGTGACCGGCCGCAGACAGGCTAACGAAGGCCTAAAATAACAAAAAATAGGCTCATGGCATTTTTAAATAGGTTACATGGATACACAGGCAGCATTGTGGTCAGCGGAGGAGTATTGCAAGGAGTGACCGCAGACAGGCTAACGAAGGCCTAAAATAACAAAAAATAGGCTCATGGCATTTTTAAATAGGTTACATGGATACACAGGCAGCATTGTGGTCAGCGGAGGAGTATTGCAAGGAGTGACCGGCCGCAGACAGGCTAACGAAGGCCTAAAATAACAAAAAATAGGCTCATGGCATTTTTAAATAGGTTACATGGATACACAGGCAGCATTGTGGTCAGCGGAGGAGTATTGCAAGGACTGACCGCAGACAGGCTAACGAAGGCCTAAAATAACAAAAAATAGGCTCATGGCATTTTTAAATAGGTTACATGGATACACAGGCAGCATTGTGGTCAGCGGAGGAGTATTGCAAGGAGTGACCGCAGACAGGCTAACGAAGGCCTAAAATAACAAAAAATAGGCTCATGGCATTTTTAAATAGGTTACATGGATACACAGGCAGCATTGTGGTCAGCGGAGGAGTATTGCAAGGAGTGACCGGCCGCAGACAGGCTAACGAAGGCCTAAAATAACAAAAAATAGGCTCATGGCATTTTTAAATAGGTTACATGGATACACAGGCAGCATTGTGGTCAGCGGAGGAGTATTGCAAGGAGTGACCGGCCGCAGACAGGCTAACGAAGGCCTAAAATAACAAAAAATAGGCTCATGGCATTTTTAAATAGGTTACATGGATACACAGGCAGCATTGTGGTCAGCGGAGGAGTATTGCAAGGAGTGACCGCAGACAGGCTAACGAAGGTCTAAAATAAAAAAAAATAGGCTCATGGCAGTTTTAAATAGGTAACATGGATACACAGGCAGCATTGTGGTCAGCGGAGGAGGATTGCAAGGAGTGTCTGACACAGTTAGTACTCACAAAAAATAAATAGATGTTAATGTCTCGCAAAACAACAACAACAAAAAAAAAAGGTGGCATACTTAGGTACAGGGGTGGGCTCATCTGCTGAGTATCTGACAAAGTAATTTGGCAGTAACTTGGTATTTACTGGTGTATATATATATACATATATATATATATATAGGACACTGACCCAGACTACTTTAACTAGCATCATAGATGTCAACAAATTGGTATTGTCAGTGCCAGGCATTGAATGATGTCAGCGCATAGACTAAACATTGGTGGAGCTGTGCGAGATAATTTTGCACGTGGTAGAGCACATGTTTGAGCTGGGGGGTGGGGGAACTCTCTTGTGGCCGGCGGTATGGTCCCAGGGCCCCTCATGTTACAACGGTGTGTCTGACGTTGGGTGCGCACCACCACCGCCAGAGACACTACATTGTACTATGAGGGACCCAGTGGCAGTGCCGTCGACCAAAAGCGGGCACACCCACCTCTTCAGACAAACAGCACTGTAACGGGTGCTTGCGACAAGTGGCGAGACCACGGCCCCGTGGGGGGAGTTTTCCCATTGGGGGAGGTGTAAACATGTCGTATGCTGGACAAACAGCTGCTGCAAATTAAGAGATTGGAACACTCAGTAAGACCAGTCCACAAGCAAGACCTTTTTATAGGAAAGCTAGGTGTCAGCCGGGAAAGGTGGGGCAAAATAATTTGAAATCCAGGAGTGGTTCATTTTAATGAAGGTGAGATCATCCACATTTTGGGTAGCCAGACGAGTCCTTTTTTCGGTTAATATTGAACCAGCAGCACTGAATACTCTTTCTGATAGCACACTAGCTGCTGGGCAAGCAAGCTCCTGCAATGCATATTCTGCCAATTCAGGCCAGGTGTCTAATTTTGATGCCCAGTAATCAAATGGGAATGACGCTTGAGGGAGAACATCGATAAGGGATGAAAAATAGTTAGTAACCATACTGGACAAATGTTGTCTCCTGTCACTTTGAATAGATGCTGCAGTACCTGTCCTGTCTGCGGTCATTGCGAAATCACTCCACAACCTGGTCAGAAAACCCCTCTGTCCAACGCCACTTCTGATCTGTGCACCTCTAACACCTCTGCCCTGTAGCCCCCTGCAGCTTGTGTGAGAACCATCACCGGCGCTGAGTGCTGGGAATGCCTGAATCAAACGGTCCACAAGAGTAGCTTGTTTGGTTGCTAATATTTGTTCGAGGTTCTCATGTGGCATAATATTTTGCAGTTTGCCTTTATAGCGAGGGTCAAGGATGCAGGCCAACCAGTAATCGTCATCCCTCATCATTTTAATAATGCGTGTGTCCTTTTTGAAGATACGTAAGGCATAATCTGCCATGTGGGCCAAAGTTCCAGTTGGCAAATCTGCGGTTGTGCTGGTTTGAGGGGCAGTTACAGGCAAATCTACGTCACTTGTCTCCCTTAAAAAAACAGAACCCGGCCTTGCAACGCCACTAATTTCTGTTGGCCCAGGAGAAGCTTCCTCATTAAAAAAGTACTCATCCCCATCATCCTCCTCCTCCTCTTCGCCCGCTACCGCGTCCTCTACACGGCCCTGACCAGACAATGGCTGACTGTCATCAAGGCTTTCCTCTTCCTCGGCTGCAGACGCCTGCTCCTTTATGTGCGTCAAACTTTGCATCAGCAGACGCATTAGGGGGATGCTCATGCTTATTATGGCGTTATCTGCACTAACCAGCCGTGTGCATTCCTCAAAACACTGAAGGACTTGACACAGGTCTTGTAGCTTCGACCACTGCACACCTGACAACTCCATGTCTGCCATCCAACTGCCTGCCCGTGTATCCTCCCACAAATACATAACAGCACGCCTCTGTTCGCACACTCTCTGAAGCATGTGCAGTGTGGAGTTCCACCTTGTTGCAACGTCGATGATTAGGCGATGCTGAGGAAGGTTCAAAGAACGCTGATAGTTCTGCATACGGCTGGAGTGTACGGGCGAACGGCGGATATTCGAGCAAAGTCTGCGCACTTTGAGGAGCAGGTCGGGTAACCCCGGATAACTTTTCAGGAAGCACTGCACCACCAGGTTTAAGGTGTGAGCCAGGCAAGGAATGTGTTTCAGTTGGGAAAGGGCTATGGCAGCCATAAAATTCCTTCCGTTATCACTCACTACCTTGCCTGCCTCAAGATGTACAGTGCCCAGCCATGACTGAGTTTCTTGGTGCAAGAACTCGGACAGAACTTCCGCGGTGTGTCTGTTGTCGCCCAAACACTTCATTGCCAATACAGCCTGCTGACGCTTGCCACTAGCTGTCCCATAATGGCACACCTGGTGTGCAACAGTGGCAGCTGCGGATGGAGTGGATGTGCGACTGCGGTCTGTGGACGAGCTCTCGCTTCTGCAGGAGGAGGAGGAAGAGGAGGAGGGGGAGCGAACGCCTACAGCCAACTCTTTCCTTGACCGTGGGCTAGGCAGAACTGTCCCAATATTGCTGTCCCCTGTGGACCCTGCATCCACCACATTCACCCAGTGTGCCATGATGGACACGTAACGTCCCTGGCCATGCCTACTGGTCCATGCATCTGTTGTCAGGTGCACCTTTGCAGTCACAGACTGCCTGAGTGCATGGACGATGCGGTCTTTAACATGCTGTTGGAGGGCTGGGATGGTTTTTCTAGAAAAGAAGTGCCGACTGGGTAGCTCGTAGCGTGGTACAGCGTAGTCCATCAGCGCTTTGAAAGCTTCGCTTTCAACTAACCGGTAGGGCATCATCTCTAATGAGATTAGTCTAGCAATGTGGGCGTTCAAACCCTGTGTACGCGGATGCGCGGATGAGTACTTCCTTTTCCTAACAAGAGTCTCATGTAGGGTGAGCTGGACTGGAGAGCTGGAGATCGTGGAACTAGCGGTGGTGCCGGTGGACATGGGTGAGTGACAGAGGGTTGGAGATGTTATTCTTGCCGGTGCCCTACATGCAGTGTTTCCTACTGCAAACCTGGTGATTCCCTGACTGCTTTGGCCTGGCGACGAAAGCTGCACAGATACTGCAGGTGGTGCGGGAAATGGTGGGTTTACAGTGAGGGAAGGGATGTAGCGTTGCTGACTAGCTTCATTGGCCGAGGGTGCTGCAACCTTTAGGGATGTTTGGTAGTTAGTCCAGGCTTGCAAATGCATGGTGGATAAATGTCTATGCATGCAACTTGTATTTAGACTTTTAAGATTCTGACCTCTGCTTAAGGTAGTTGAACATTTTTGACAGATGACTTTGCGCTGATCATTTGGATGTTGTTTAAAAAAATGCCAGACTGCACTCTTTCTACTATCGGATACCTTTTCAGGCATTGCAGACTGAGCTTCTTTTACCGGATGGCCACGCTGTCCTCCAACAGGTTTTGGTTTTGCCACGCGTTTTTGGCCAGATACGGGCCCCGTAGGTGGAACCTGTTGTGATGTTGATGCCTGCTGCGGCTCCTCCTCCTCCGCTTCAGAACTACTGCCGCCTGCACCCTGTTCCCCCAATGGCTGCCAATCGGGGTCAACAACTGGGTCATCTATGACCTCCTCTTCTATGTCGTGTGCAACTTCGTCTGTGTCACCGTGTAAGCCGGTGGTATAGCGTTCGCGACGGGGCACCATAGTCTCTGCTGGGTTTGATTCTGCCTCAGTACACTGCGAGGGCAATGTTCTGGTCTGAGTCAAAGGAACAGCATAGTAATCTGGCTGTGGCTGTGCATCTGTGCACTCCATGTCCGATTCAACTTTTAATGGGCATGGCCTGTTAACTGTTTCACTGTCTAACCCAGGAACGGTATGTGTAAAGAGCTCCATGGAGTAACCTGTTGTGTCGACTGACGCATCCTTCACCGTTGTTCTGGGTGAAGGACACAAGGAAGCGACTTGTTCCCGACCGGGAGCATCCACTGACGATGCACTGCTCTGACATTTGGCACTTTCCGAGGAGGAGGCGAAAGAGCTAGAGGCAGAGTCAGCTATGAAAGCCAATACTTGTTCCTCCTGCTCCGGCTTCAAAAGTGGTTTTCCTACTCCCAGAAAAGAGAGCGTTCGAGGCCTTGTGTAGCCAGACAACGAACCTGGCTCAACAACTCGAGACTTAGGTGCTGTACTGCTTTTACCACGACCACCTGATGCTCCACCACCACTACCATCATTACCTGCTGACAATGACCGCCCACGGCCACGACCTCTTCCACTAGACTTCCTCATTGTTTGCAAAACGTAACCAAAGTAATGGTATTTGTTACTGTAAAACAACTTATAAGGTGAACTCAAACTTCTGTAAGATTTATATATACCTTTACAGGTGCCTGACACTGAAAGGAAAATCAGGCCCAATGTTACACACTTGGTTTTCTGTGCCCCAATAATTTGAGACAGAAGGCACACACAGGACCGGCACTCAAGCAGAAATGCCAATCTTAATCTCCCACTATTTTTTTTTTTCAGGGAGAATTGAAAAAAAAACAAAAAAAAAATAAAATATTACACACTAGGTTTTCTGTGGCACACAATGAGAGACAGATGCCACACACAGGGCTGGCACAGAGGCAGACTTGCCAATATTTATCTCCCACTAATTATTTTTTTTGGAAAAGGGAGAATTTGTAAAAAAAAAAAAAAAATGGCCAAGTATTACACAGTGGTTTTCGGTGGCACACAATGAGAGACAGATGCCACAATGGCACAGAGGCAGACTTGCCAATATTTATCTCCCACTAATTATTTTTTTTTGAAAAGAGAGAATTTGTAAAAAAAATTAAAAATGGCCAAGTATTACACAGTGGTTTTCGGTGGCACACAATGAGAGACAGATGCCACACACAGCAATGGCACAGAGGCAGACTTGCCAATATTTATCTCCCACTAATTATTTTTTTTGGAAAAGGGAGAATTTGTAAAAAAAAAAATAAAAAAAATGGCCAAGTATTACACACTGGTTTTCGGTGGCACACAATGAGAGACAGATGCCATACACAGCAATGGCACAGAGGCAGACTTGCCAATATTTATCTCCCACTAATTATTTTTTTTGGAAAAGGGAGAATTTGTAAAAAAAAAAAAAAAAAAGGCCAAGTATTGCACAGTGGTTTTCGGTGGCACGCAATGAGAGACAGATGCCACACACAGCAATGGCACAGAGGCAGACTTGCCAATATTTATCTCCCTGCAGTAATGTCAGAAAAGTATGGCAGGCAGCTATAAAAAGGACTGCTGCACACAAAAGTGTGGACAAACACACAAGATAGCTGTGCAGAAAGGAAGGAAAAACAGGATTTGTGCTTTGAAAAAAGCAGTTGGTTTGCACAGCGGCGTACACACAAAGCAACGCAGCTATCAGGGAGCCTTCTAGGGCAGCCCAATGAGCTACAGCGCTGAGGAAAAAAAATGTAGCTTCCACTGTCCCTGCAAACAAAAGGTGGTGTTGGACAGTGGAAATCGCTACAGCACAATCGGTTTGTGGCTTTATGTACCCTGCCTATCACTATCCCTGCTTCTGAAGAAGCGGCAGCAGCCTCTCGCTATGCTCAGATCAGCAGCAGTAAGATGGCGGTCGGCGGGAACGCCCCTTTATAGCCCCTGTGACGCCGCAGAAAGCAAGTCAATCACTGCAATGCCCTTCTCTAAGATGGTGGGGACTAAGATCTATGTCATCACGCTGCCCACACTCTGCGTCCACCTTCATTGGCTGAGAAATGGCGCTTTTAGCGTCATTGAAACGCGACTTTGGCGCGAAAATCGCGTACCGCATGGCAGACCCCACACAGGGATCGGCTCGGTTTCATGAGACGCCGACTTTGCCAAAAGTCGGCGACTTATGAAAATGAACGATCCGTTTCGCTCAACCCTAAACATCATCACTAGTGTTGAGCATTCCGATACCGCAAGTATCGGGTATCGGCCGATACTTGCCGGTATCGGAATTCCGATACCGAGATCCGATACTTTTGTTGTATCGGGAATCGGTATCGGGATTAATATCAATGTGTAAAAGAAAGAATTAAAATAAAAAATAGGGATATACTCACCTCTCCGGCGCAGCCTGGACTTTACCGCCGTAACCGGGAGCCGTTGTACCTAAGAATGCACGCTTGAAGGGCCTTAGATGAGGTCACTGCGCTCTGATTGGTCCGTAGCGGTCGCGTGACCGCTACGCGACCAATCACAAAGCCGTGACGTCACCTAAGGTCTTTCAAGCGCTTGAAATACCTTAGAAGACGTCACGGCTTTGTGATTGGTCGCGTAGCGGTCACGCGACCGCTGCGCGACCAATCAGAAGCTGCGGACGTCTTCTAAGGTATTTCAAGCGCTTGCAAGACCTTAGGTGACATCACGGCTTTGTGATTGGTCGCGTAGCGGTCACGCGACCGCTACGGACCAATCAGAGCGCAGTGACCTCATCTAAGGCCCTTCAAGCGCGCATTCTTAGGTACAACGGCTCCCGGTTACGGCGGTAAAGTCCAGGCTGCGCCGGAGAGGTGAGTATATCCCTATTTTTTATTTTAATTCTTTCTTTTACACATTGATATGGATCCCAGGGCCTGAAGGAGAGTTTCCTCTCCTTCAGACCCTGGGAACCATACAGGATACCGTCCGATACTTGGTGTCCCATTGACTTGTATTGGTATCGGTATCGGATTAGATCCGATACTTTGCCGGTATCGGCCGATACTTTCCGATATCGATACTTTCAAGTATCGGACGGTATCACTCAACACTAATCATCACTAAATTTATAAATGAGGTGTAGATTCAGATCATTGTCATTCAATGCCTCAAAAACACAGCCTAGTCAGTTGGATTTCCCTGCCAGATCAGAAATACATCATCAAAGTACTGTGTCCAAGGGAGGGCATGGTATATTGACATGTATCGATCTGATAAGGTCCCTCTCCCACAGCCCCAGATTGGCATAGTACGGTGCGAAGGCCACCCCCATAGCTGTTCCATGGAGCTGGAGGTAGAGGGACCTTAAGAAAAATAAAAAATTAAGTGTTTGTTATGACCCCAATGGCGAGGGTCTCAGAGGAACGTGGAAGTCTGCAGAATACAAAAATCCAGCTCATAGGGCATTGGTAACTGGGTTGACCATATATCTACTCCTAACGCCAACACTAGAAGTAGCCGGGGATCATTCCTACGTTGATTCTAGATGACACGCGCCAGCCGGAGAATCTAGCTACCCCTAGTAGAGGAAAACAAAGACCTTTCTTGCCTCCAGAGAAGGGGACCCCAAAGCTGGATAGAAGCCCCCCACAAATAATGACGGTGAGGTAAGAGGAAATGACAAACACAGAAATGAACCAGGTTTAGCACAGAGAGGCCCGCTTACTGATAGCAGAATAAAGAAAGGTAACTTATATGGTCAACAAAAACCCTATCAAAATCCACACTGGAAATTCAAGAACCCCCGAACCGTCTAACGGTCCGGGGGGAGAACACCAGCCCCCTAGAGCTACCAGCAAAGGTCAGGATATAGATTTGGAACAAGCTGGACAAAAATACAAAACCAAAACAAATAGCAAAAAACAAAAGGCAGACTTAGCTGATATAACTGGAACCAGGATCAGTAGACAAGAGCACAGCAGACTAGCTCTGATAACTACGTTGCCAGGCATTGAACTGAAGGTCCAGGGAGCTTATATAGCAACACCCCTAACTAACGACCCAGGTGCGGATAAAAGGAATGACAGAAAAACCAGAGTCAAAAAACTAGTAACCACTAGAGGGAGCAAAAAGCAAATTCACAACAGTACCCCCCCCTTAGTGAGGGGTCACCGAACCCTCACCACGACCACCAGGGCGATCAGGATGAGCGGCATGAAAGGCACGAACTAAATCGGCCGCATGAACATCAGAGGCGACCACCCAGGAATTATCCTCCTGACCATAGCCCTTCCACTTGACCAGGTACTGAAGCCTCCGCCTGGAGAGGCGAGAATCCAAGATCTTCTCCACCACGTACTCCAACTCGCCCTCAACCAACACAGGAGCAGGAGGCTCAGCAGAAGGAACTACAGGCACAATGTACCGCCGCAACAAGGACCTATGAAATACATTGTGAATAGCAAACGACACAGGAAGATCCAGACGAAAAGATACAGGATTAAGGATTTCCAATATCTTGTAAGGCCCAATAAAACGAGGTTTAAATTTGGGAGAGGAGACCTTCATAGGAACAAAGCGGGAAGAAAGCCATACCAAATCCCCAACGCGTAGTCGGGGACCCACACCGCGGCGGCGGTTGGCAAAGCGCTGAGCCTTCTCCTGTGACAACTTCAAGTTGTCCACCACATGATTCCAGATCTGCTGCAACCTATCCACCACAGAATCCACCCCAGGACAGTCAGAAGGCTCCACATGACCCGAAGAAAAGCGAGGATGGAAACCAGAGTTGCAGAAAAAAGGCGAAACCAAGGTGGCGGAACTAGCCCGATTATTAAGGGCAAACTCAGCCAACGGCAAGAATGTCACCCAATCGTCCTGATCAGCAGAGACAAAACACCTCAAATAAGCCTCCAAAGTCTGATTGGTTCGCTCCGTCTGTCCATTAGTCTGAGGATGGAAAGCAGACGAAAACGACAAATCAATGCCCATCCTACTACAAAAGGATCGCCAGAACCTGGAAACGAACTGGGATCCTCTGTCTGACACAATATTCTCAGGGATGCCGTGCAAACGAACCACGTTCTGGAAAAACACAGGAACCAGATCGGAAGAGGAAGGCAGCTTAGGCAAAGGAACCAAATGGACCATCTTGGAGAAGCGATCACATATCACCCAGATAACGGACATGCCCTGAGATAGCGGAAGATCAGAAATGAAATCCATGGAGATATGTGTCATGATCTCAATGGCAAGAGAACATAGCATCAGCATATATAGGAACTAGCTCTTGGAAGATGGAAACTGAGCTGACCATGAACTAAACCTAACGCACAACTAGCAGTGGCCGGGTAGCATGCCTACGTTGATTCTAGATGCCCAGCACCAGCCGGAGGACTAAATAAAGCTAGCAGAGGAAAATATTAGTCCTAGCTCACCTCTAGAGAAATACCCCGAAAGGAGACAGAGGCCCCCCACATGTATTGGCGGTGAGTTAAGATGAAATAACAAACGTAGTATGAAAATAGGTTTAGCAAATTTGAGGTCCACTTACTACATAGCAGAAGACAGAAAGGACACTTTCATGGTCAGCTGAAAACCCTATCAAAATACCATCCAGAAATTACTTTAAAACTCTGGCATTAACTCATAACACCAGAGTGGCAATTCCTGTTCACAAGAGCTTTCCAGACACAGTAACGAAACTACAGCTGTGAACTGGAACAAAAATGCAAAAACAAACATGGACAAGAGTCCAACTTATCTAGTAGTTGTCTAGGAGCAGGAACAAGCACAGAGAGGCTTCTGATAACATTGTTGACCGGCAAGCAACTAACAGAACAGCAAGGTTATATAGCGACTCCCACATCTTGATGGGAACAGGTGAACAGAGAAGATGAAGACACCAGTTCAATTCCACCAGTAGCCACCGGGGGAGCCCAGAATCCAAATTCACAACAGTACCCCCCCCTCAAGGAGGGGGCACCGAACCCTCAACAGAACCACCAGGGCGATCAGGATGGGCCCTATGAAAGGCACGAACCAGATCAGAGGCATGAACATCAGATGCATTAACCCAAGAATTATCCTCCTGGCCGTATCCCTTCCACTTGACCAGATACTGGAGTCTCCGTCTGGAAACACGAGAGTCTAAGATTTTCTCCACAACGTACTCCAACTCACCCTCAACCAACACCGGAGCAGGAGGCTCAACGGAAGGCACAACCGGTACCTCATACCTGCGCAATAATGACCGATGAAAAACGTTATGAATAGAAAAGGATGCAGGGAGGTCCAAACGGAAGGAAACAGGGTTAAGAATCTCCAATATCTTATACGGGCCGATAAACCGAGGCTTAAACTTAGGAGAAGAGACCCTCATAGGGACAAAACGAGAAGACAACCACACCAAATCCCCAACACAAAGCCGAGGACCAACACGACGGTGGCGGTTGGCAAAAAGCTGAGTCTTCTCCTGGGACAACCTCAAATTGTCCACCACCTGCCCCCAGATCTGATGCAATCTCTCCACCACAGCATCCACTCCAGGACAATCCGAAGATTCCACCTGACCAGAGGAAAATCGAGGATGAAACCCCGAATTACAGAAAAACGGGGACACCAAAGTGGCAGAGCTGGCCCGATTATTGAGAGCGAACTCCGCCAATGGCAAAAAAGCAACCCAATCATCCTGGTCAGCAGACACAAAACACCTCAGATATGTCTCCAGGGTCTGATTAATCCGCTCGGTCTGGCCATTCGTCTGAGGATGGAAAGCGGACGAAAAAGATAAATCTATGCCCATCCTAGCACAGAATGCCCGCCAAAATCTAGACACGAATTGGGTCCCTCTGTCAGAAACGATATTCTCAGGAATACCATGCAAACGAACAACATTTTGAAAAAACAGAGGAACCAACTCGGAAGAAGAAGGCAACTTGGGCAGAGGAACCAAATGGACCATCTTAGAAAAACGGTCACACACCACCCAGATGACAGACATCTTCTGAGAAACCGGCAGATCTGAAATAAAATCCATCGAGATGTGCGTCCAAGGCCTCTTAGGAATAGGCAAGGGCAACAATAATCCACTAGCCCGAGAACAACAAGGCTTGGCCCGAGCACAAACGTCACAAGACTGCACAAAGCCTCGCACATCTCGTGACAGGGAAGGCCACCAGAAGGACCTTGCCACCAAATCCCTGGTACCAAAAATGCCAGGATGACCTGCCAACGCAGAAGAATGAACCTCAGAGATGACTCTACTGGTCCAATCATCAGGAACAAACAGTTTATCAGGTGGGCAACGATCAGGTCTATCCGCCTGAAACTCCTGCAAGGCCCGCCGCAGGTCTGGAGAAACGGCTGACAATACCACTCCATCCTTAAGGATACCTGTGGGCTCAGAGTTACCAGGCGAGTCAGGCTCAAAACTCCTAGAAAGGGCATCCGCCTTAACATTCTTAGAACCCGGTAGGTATGACACCACAAAATTAAACCGAGAGAAAAATAATGACCAGCGCGCCTGTCTAGGATTCAGGCGCCTGGCGGTCTCAAGATAAATCAAATTTTTGTGGTCAGTCAATACCACCACCTGATGTCTGGCCCCCTCAAGCCAATGGCGCCACTCCTCAAAAGCCCACTTCATGGCCAAAAGCTCCCGATTCCCAACATCATAATTCCGCTCAGCGGGCGAAAATTTACGGGAAAAGAAGGCACAAGGCCTCATCACGGAGCAGTCAGAACTTTTCTGCGACAACACTGCCCCAGCTCCGATCTCAGAAGCGTCGACCTCAACCTGAAAAGGTAGAGCAACATCAGGCTGACGCAACACAGGGGCAGAGGAAAAACGGCGCTTAAGCTCCCGAAAGGCCTCCACAGCATCAGGGGACCAATCAGCAACATCAGCACCCTTCTTAGTCAAATCGGTCAATGGCTTAGCAATATCCGAAAAACCAGCAATAAATCGACGATAAAAGTTAGCAAAGCCCAAAAATTTCTGAAGACTCTTAAGAGAAGAGGGCTGCGTCCAATCACAAATGGCTTGAACCTTGACAGGATCCATTTCAATGGAAGAGGGGGAAAAAATATATCCCAAAAAGGAAATCCTCTGTACCCCAAAAACACACTTAGAACCCTTCACACACAAAGAATTAGACCGCAAAACCTGAAAAACCCTCCTGACTTGCTGGACATGAGAGTCCCAGTCATCCGAAAAAATCAGAATATCATCCAGATACACAATCATAAATTTATCCAAATAATCGCGAAAAATATCATGCATAAAGGACTGGAAAACTGACGGAGCATTTGAAAGACCAAAAGGCATCACTAAATACTCAAAGTGGCCCTCGGGCGTATTAAATGCGGTTTTCCACTCATCCCCCTGCCTGATTCGCACCAAATTATACGCCCCCCGAAGGTCAATCTTAGAGAACCACTTGGCCCCCTTTATGCGAGCAAACAAATCAGTCAGCAACGGCAATGGGTATTGATATTTAACAGTGATTTTATTCAAAAGCCGATAATCAATACATGGTCTCAAAGAGCCGTCTTTTTTTGACACAAAGAAAAAACCGGCTCCTAAGGGAGATGACGATGGACGAATATGTCCCTTTTCCAAGGACTCCTTTATATATTCTCGCATAGCAGCATGTTCAGGCACAGACAGATTAAATAAACGACCCTTTGGGTATTTACTACCCGGGATTAAATCTATGGCACAATCGCACTCTCGGTGCGGAGGTAACGAACCAAGCTTGGATTCTTCAAAGACGTCACGATAGTCAGACAGGAACTCAGGAATTTCAGAGGGAATAGATGATGAAATGGAAACCACAGGTACATCCCCATGAGCCCCCTTACATCCCCAGCTCAACACAGACATAGCTCTCCAGTCGAGGACTGGGTTGTGAGATTGCAGCCAAGGCAATCCTAACACCAAATCATCATGTAGATTATACAGCACCAGAAAGCGAATAATCTCCTGGTGATCCGGATTAATACGCATAGTTACTTGTGTCCAGTATTGTGGTTTATTATTAGCCAATGGGGTGGAGTCAATCCCCTTCAGAGGAATAGGAGTCTCCAAAGGCTCTAAATCATACCCACAGCGTTTGGCAAAGGACCAATCCATAAGACTCAAAGCGGCGCCAGAGTCGACATAGGCGTCCGTGGTAATAGATGACAAAGAGCAAATCAGGGTCACAGATAGAATAAACTTAGACGGTAAGGTGCAAATGGAAACAGATTTACCAAGCTTTTTAGTGCGCTTAGAGCATGCTGATATAACATGAGTAGAATCACCACAATAGAAACACAACCCATTTTTCCGTCTAAAATTCTGCCGCTCACTTCGGGACAGAATTCTATCACACTGCATACTCTCTGGCGACCTCTCAGTGGAAACCGCCAGATGGTGCACTGGTTTGCGCTCCCGCAGACGCCTATCGATCTGAATAGCCATTGTCATGGACTCATTCAGACCCGCAGGCACAGGGAACCCCACCATAACATCCTTAATGGCATCAGAGAGACCCTCTCTGAAAGTCGCCGCCAGGGCGCACTCATTCCACTGAGTAAGCACAGACCATTTACGGAATCTTTGGCAGTAAATTTCCGCTTCATCTTGCCCCTGAGATAGGGACATCAAAGTTTTTTCTGCCTGAAGCTCCAAATGAGGTTCGTCATAAAGCAACCCCAAGGCCAGAAAAAACGCATCCACATTGAGCAACGCAGGATCCCCTGGTGTCAATGAAAAAGCCCAGTCTTGAGGGTCGCCCCGGAGCAAGGAAATCACAATCCTGACCTGCTGTGCAGGGTCTCCGGCAGAGCGAGATTTCAGGGACAAAAATAATTTGCAATTATTTCGAAAATTCTGAAACCCGGATCTATTCCCCGAGAAAAATTCCGGCAAAGGAATTCTCGGCTAGGTTTTCTAGCATTGTGAAACCTCTGACGGATATGACCAAGAAGGGCTCTGATGTAGCTAACTGGGCTCCTGCTGCCGTGGAGGCTTTCCAGGAGTTGAAACGCCGGTTTACTTCGGCGCCTGTTTTGTGCCAGCCTGACGTCTCACTTCCCTTTCAGGTTGAGGTGGATGCTTCGGAGATTGGGGCAGGGGCCGTTTTGTCGCAGAGAGGCCCTGGTTGCTCTGTTATGAAACCTTGTGCCTTTTTCTCTAGGAAGTTTTCGCCTGCCGAGCGAAATTATGATGTGGGCAATCGGGAGTTGTTGGCCATGAAATGGGCATTTGAGGAGTGGCGTCATTGGCTCGAGGGTGCTAAGCATCGTGTGGTGGTCTTGACTGATCACAAAAATCTGATGTATCTCGAGTCTGCTAAACGCCTTAATCCGAGACAGGCCCGCTGGTCATTGTTTTTCTCCCGCTTTGATTTTGTTGTCTCGTATTTACCAGGTTCAAAGAATGTGAAGGCCGATGCTCTTTCTAGGAGCTTTGTGCCTGATGCTCCTGGAGTCGCTGATCCTGTTGGTATTCTTAAAGATGGAGTTATCTTGTCAGCTATTTCTCCGGATCTGCGACGTGTGTTGCAGAGATTTCAGGCTGATAGGCCTGAGTCTTGTCCACCTGACAGACTGTTTGTCCCGGATAAGTGGACCAGCAGAGTCATTTCCGAGGTTCATTCCTCGGTGTTGGCAGGTCACCCGGGAATTTTTGGCACCAGAGATCTGGTGGCCAGGTCCTTTTGGTGGCCTTCCTTGTCAAGGGATGTGCGGTCATTTGTGCAGTCCTGTGGGACTTGTGCTCGAGCTAAGCCTTGCTGTTCTCGTGCCAGCGGTTTGCTCTTGCCCTTGCCTGTCCCGAAGAGACCTTGGACACATATCTGTTGTGAATTTGGATTCTGGGCTCCCCCGGTGGCTACTGGTGGAATTGAACTGGTGTCTTCATCTTCTCTGTTCACCTGTTCCCATCAAGATGTGGGAGTCGCTATATAACCTTGCTGTTCTGTTAGTTGCTTGCCGGTCAACAATGTTATCAGAAGCCTCTCTGTGCTTGTTCCTGCTCCTAGACAACTACTAGATAAGTTGGACTCTTGTCCATGTTTGTTTTTGCATTTTTGTTCCAGTTCACAGCTGTAGTTTCGTTACTGTGTCTGGAAAGCTCTTGTGAACAGGAATTGCCACTCTGGTGTTATGAGTTAATGCCAGAGTTTTAAAGT
Source organism: Ranitomeya variabilis (assembly GCF_051348905.1). Taxonomy (NCBI): domain Eukaryota; kingdom Metazoa; phylum Chordata; class Amphibia; order Anura; family Dendrobatidae; genus Ranitomeya; species Ranitomeya variabilis. The sequence continues at coordinate 636,336,070 of NC_135233.1, read as the reverse complement.
AATTTCTGGATGGTATTTTGATAGGGTTTTCAGCTGACCATGAAAGTGTCCTTTCTGTCTTCTGCTATGTAGTAAGTGGACCTCAAATTTGCTAAACCTATTTTCATACTACGTTTGTTATTTCATCTTAACTCACCGCCAATACATGTGGGGGGCCTCTGTCTCCTTTCGGGGTATTTCTCTAGAGGTGAGCTAGGACTAATATTTTCCTCTGCTAGCTTTATTTAGTCCTCCGGCTGGTGCTGGGCATCTAGAATCAACGTAGGCATGCTACCCGGCCACTGCTAGTTGTGCGTTAGGTTTAGTTCATGGTCAGCTCAGTTTCCATCTTCCAAGAGCTAGTTCCTATATATGCTGATGCTATGTTCTCTTGCCATTGAGATCATGACAGTTTGACCGGCCCACAAAGTGTTAATTGTTTGGGCTGAAGCAGGAGATAGAGAAGTGTTTAAGGGAAATTTTTTTTTTTTTTTTTTTTTCTCCCTTCAGAGTTTTGCTGCCTAGCCCTTAATTGCTGTCTAGCTGCTTCTTACCTCCTCTTAACCCTTGAATGGCTCTGTGTCCACCTGTTTGTAATGGATCTTCAGAGTGTAACTGCAGGTTTGAATAATCTCGCCACGAAGGTACAAAAATTGCAAGATTTTGTTTGTCATGAGCCACTTGGCACCCTTAATCCGGGCAAACAAGTCAGACAACAGCAGTAAAGGATACTGAAATTTGACAGTGATCTTATTTAAAAGCCGATAATCAATACAAGGTCTCAAAGATCCGTCCTTTTTTGCCACAAAAAAGAATCCCGCACCAAGAGGGGAAGAAGACGGACGAATATGCCCTTTCTCCAGAGACTCCTTGATATATGAACGCATAGCGGTATGTTCAGGTACCGACAGATTAAACAGTCTTCCCTTAGGAAATTTACTGCCTGGGATCAAATCTATAGCACAGTCACAGTCCCTATGAGGAGGCAGTGCACTGGACTCAGACTCACTGAAGACATCCTGATAATCAGACAAATACTCCGGAACTTCCGAAGGCGTAGAAGAAGCAATAGACACAGGCAGGGAATCCCCATGAATACCACGACAGCCCCAACTTGAGACTGACATAGCCTTCCAGTCCAGGACTGGATTATGGGTCTGTAACCATGGCAGCCCTAAAACAACCAAATCATGCATTTTATGTAAAACCAGGAAACGTATCACCTCGCGGTGTTCAGGAGTCATGCACATGGTAACCTGTGTCCAATACTGCGGTTTATTTGCTGCCAATGGTGTAGCATCAATACCCCTAAGAGGAATAGGATTTTCTAATGGTTCAAGAGTAAAACCACAGCGCTTAGCAAATGAGAGATCCATGAGACTCAGGGCAGCACCTGAATCTACAAACGCCATGACAGGATAAGATGACAGTGAGCAAATCAAAGTTACAGACAGAATAAATTTAGGTTGCAAATTACCAACGGTGACAGGACTAACAACCTTAGCTATACGTTTAGAGCATGCTGAGATAACATGTGTAGAATCACCACAGTAGTAGCACAAGCCATTCCGGCGTCTATGAATTTTCCGCTCATTTCTAGTCAGGATTCTATCACATTGCATTAAATCAGGTGTCTGTTCAGACAACACCATGAGGGAATTTGCGGTTTTGCGCTCCCGCAACCGCCGGTCAATTTGAATAGCCAGTGCCATAGTGTCATTTAGACCTGTGGGAATGGGAAAACCCACCATAACATTCTTAATGGCTTCAGAAAGGCCATTTCTAAAATTAGCGGCCAGTGCACACTCGTTCCAATGTGTCAGCACGGACCATTTCCGAAATTTTTGGCAATACACTTCAGCCTTGTCCTGCCCCTGAGACATAGCCAGCAAGGCCTTTTCTGCCTGAATCTCAAGATTGGGTTCCTCATAAAGTAAACCGAGCGCCAGAAAAAACGCATCAAGATCAGCCAATGCCGGATCTCCTGGCGCCAGCGAAAAAGCCCAATCCTGAGGGTCGCCCCGTAAGAACGAAATCACAATTTTTACTTGCTGAGCAGAATCTCCAGATGAACAGGGTCTCAGGGACAAAAACAATTTACAATTATTCACGAAATTCCTAAACTTAAACCTGTCTCCGGAAAACAGTTCAGGAATCGGTATTTTAGGTTCTGACCTAGGATTTCTGATAACATAGTCTTGTATGCCCTGCACACGAGTAGCCAGCTGGTCCACACTTGTAATCAAGGTCTGGACATTCATGTCTGCAGCAAGCATAGCCACTCTGAGGTAAAGGGGAAGAAGAAAAAAAAAAAAAAACTCAGAATCTTCTTTCTTATAATCCCTCTTCTGCAATGCATTAAACATTCAATACTGGCCTGGCAAACTGTTATGACCCCAATGGCGAGGGTCTCAGAGGAACGTGGAAGTCTGCAGAATACAAAAATCCAGCTCATAGGGCATTGGTAACTGGGTTGACCATATATCTACTCCTAACGCCAACACTAGAAGTAGCCGGGGATCATTCCTACGTTGATTCTAGATGACACGCGCCAGCCGGAGAATCTAGCTACCCCTAGTAGAGGAAAACAAAGACCTTTCTTGCCTCCAGAGAAGGGGACCCCAAAGCTGGATAGAAGCCCCCCACAAATAATGACGGTGAGGTAAGAGGAAATGACAAACACAGAAATGAACCAGGTTTAGCACAGAGAGGCCCGCTTACTGATAGCAGAATAAAGAAAGGTAACTTATATGGTCAACAAAAACCCTATCAAAATCCACACTGGAAATTCAAGAACCCCCGAACCGTCTAACGGTCCGGGGGGAGAACACCAGCCCCCTAGAGCTACCAGCAAAGGTCAGGATATAGATTTGGAACAAGCTGGACAAAAATACAAAACCAAAACAAATAGCAAAAAACAAAAGGCAGACTTAGCTGATATAACTGGAACCAGGATCAGTAGACAAGAGCACAGCAGACTAGCTCTGATAACTACGTTGCCAGGCATTGAACTGAAGGTCCAGGGAGCTTATATAGCAACACCCCTAACTAACGACCCAGGTGCGGATAAAAGGAATGACAGAAAAACCAGAGTCAAAAAACTAGTAACCACTAGAGGGAGCAAAAAGCAAATTCACAACAGTGTTAGAGTGAACTCTAACAGATGGAGGATAAAAGTAGTTTCTCCTGTTGTCATATTGGTCATAGATAGATAGTACGAGACTGCCCTTAATTCGTCCTGGTGATGAATGCTCGTATCAAGTGACTCAACATCGCACGTCACAGGAACTGTGCCTTTATCCACATGAAGAAATCGATTTTCTGCAGAAAATCTGTCATATCACGAGCATAAGAGGGCACACTCTCCACTAGGTTTCAGAATGGTATCTAGATATTGTGATACAGTGACCCCTGTTACAGGTAAGTGTGCTGCATGGTCTCTTCAGAATACACACTGAGGCGTATTGAGGCCATGGGAATGAATGACAGTTGCAGGCATATCTATGATGGTGAAACAACGTCTGGCATTATTTTAAATGGTCGGTATGTGTCATGGAGGGGATATTCTGCGCTGTAAGCCTAAAGTAATGTTGTTCTGGGACCTGTAGTTCCACAAGTGTTTGTTTACTTTAAAGGGAGGTCTACATGGTTAGTCGGAGTGCTGGGTGGGTCTAACTAACCACACACACCTCCCACCTGTGGGAGTGGTTACAGATATATAATGTGACCATGGTGTGATCACATGAGAGAGAGGGTATGGACCTGATTGGTCCGTGTGTAAGATCCTGGAAGGCCTATGTGTTGGAGGTGCTAACTTCCTGAAGACCACATGCTGAGGCCTTTTGACCTAGTGGCCTGTGTGTTGGACAGTTCTAAGTGGGGACGGACATCCTGAACAGCACACAGAGAGGCCGTGTTTGCAGAGTCGGTCATGGAACTGCGTTTGGGGGAGCTATCGCCCTTCTGAGGATCTGGACTGACAGGAGTGCACTGGTCACAGGGACGGTGATCCCAGTTCGGCAGCTTTCCCAGGAGAGAGGACTGACAGGAGGTCAGCGTGTGGAGCAGGAGCTCAAGGAAGGTAACCTGGAGTTGGGGGACTGTGTGTACTGACAAGGGTCAGTAAATGAACTGTCCGGTCACCCATGGTACCTGGACAGAGTGAAGTCCAGCACGTTTAGTGACCACAACTTAATGTCATGTTCCGATACAGTGTGCAATGGACTGTTCGTGGTACGGCTTATGACTGTATAATAAACCACATAGACTGTTTAAAGTAGAAAGTGTTCCTGTGTGACTTAAATCTTGCTGCCAAGCGAGTATTCCCCAAACCGTTAGTGGTTGTGGCATCACAATATTTATATATATTTTTCAGGAAGTTCCACACCGCGACACATTTGGCCTTCCAGGGGGTACTGAGCTATTCTTGTGCATTTTAGGGAGTAAATATGTGGTTGAGATCTTGATTTCTGGAACTATCAATGCATTTCACAGTTCTTTGGAGATGATATTTATCTCATATGCATCATTTAAGATTGCCAGTGGCACCACTATATGGTTTCCGACTTTTTACATTTTTGTGTGTGTTTTTATTCAATTTTTGTATTGTTGACTAATAAAGATTAATACAATTGTAGAATCTCTTGTATCTTCTCGTTCTTTGGTGCAATTCTATCTACATGATTGCAGTCCTTCATGTACTGAACCTTATACAGTGTCCTTGTAATAAATCCCCCCCTTCTTCACACACATTATGGGATACACTACATGTACAGTATATAATGATGCTTTGTTCATGGACTTCTGTCTTAATATCATCTTATCTGTAAATCTCTATGTAAGCACTGGCTCATATTACTAAAGGGCCCTGTGCTCAGTACAATCATTCCCAAACAGCCCAAACTTACTTTCCGACGAGCACCAACTCTTAGGAATATTCTGGCTCCCAGCCACCTCAAAAATCCATTTATTAACACAGCACAATGTGCCATGAGCCACCAAAGGAAGGGAGTTACAAATGTATGGTAAAAAATGTCTGTGTTGTAAATATAGGATCAAATGCTTGATAAAGATCATTGGATCGAAATGTCGCCACAGAAGGCAGAGTAAATGTGAGATTTTTTTCACCGACTTATGAGGCGCTGTTCCTTTGTGTTTTTGGATCCTGAATTCTTTTCCAAGAGGGACTACTTGGATAGAACGTGCACCTCCTGAATGGGTAAAGTTGGCCCTATAGTACATTGAGGTGCTGTGCACCACTTTTGAATTGATTTACAGTCTGTGTTGTAAATATATCACATATTAGGTACAAACCTTCCAGTCTGTTCACACAGGGGAAGTTTTTCCAATTAAAATGCATATGGATTGCTAAACCTGTTATGTGATATACCTCATACGATGTGCTTGTAATCAACAGTATGTTGGTAGAACGCCACAAGCCCTACACTGCTGCTTTAATTCGCATCGTAGTAATATTACCAAAGGATTTATGAAGCACTGTTTGTCTAGACACTAATACATAATAAGGATGAAACCTGTATTTCAATGACTCCAACTGAAACAGTGTCCCTTGAACTTCTCAATAAACTGGAGATTCTGAAAAAGAAAGAATTCTACTGTATATATAAAATTAATCACCTGAGACACTTTGGGTTAAACAAAAGACTGCAGAGACCCGTGTGTCGTAAACAGTGCCTTCCCCCGTCCCACCAATCCATAATAAGAAATACTGACAAGCCTGGATGGGTTAAACAGGTCAGTCACAGTTTATTACTTGAAAAGTAGAGAAGGGCAATTACAATTCACAACGGACTCATTGCTGAAGGTCCCGCCGACGACCGCTGGGCCAGGAAGCCGATGAGAGGTTAAGAACCTTTGCTCCCCTCTACCTACCGCTGTGACGTATATAAAAAAGAACGTTAAATTTTTTAAATTTTTTTTTTTTAAACTATTAAAAACATTTTAACAATAATAGCACAGCACGTTCACAAGTTTATAAGGGAGGGAGGGTGAGACAACAGCTTCCAAGGGTCAGCCGGGGAGAAAGAGGGAGGCACTGGTCCCGGGCACTAGAATTTAACCCCTGAGGGTGTGGCCAGACTCCCCTCTTTTCCTCAGCTGGTCCGCTGGGCGTCCCAAATTATGACATCACCTGGGGAGTAGTGGGAGGGGGGAATTAGGCACTGCACAGTTTTTTTCATCTAGCTATCCCTTGGGGCTCTGCAGTCAGAGGCACGCACCTTATACAGTACCGTGCCTACCATTACTGAGATTTTCATGTAATAACAAATAGTTTTTAATTTTTCTTTCCTTTCCTTCCTCTTCTCTTTATTCATCATGTTGTACATAGTTGGAGAGCCTAATAGCATATTTCCACCCTTTCATCAGTATCAATATCAATCACTGTACAATAGAGAACTCAGCAATAATCATCATATTTTATATAATTTGACATCAATAGTTTTAACACTTATAACCTAGGTCAAACTTTTTTTGTTTATCCTTATACTGTATGTATTTGATATAAATTAATTTGCACTATTTATTCCTTAGAATTGTATATACTTGTTAATAGTTTTAATTATTTACTGTAAATTGTGTCCTATCCTATGTGTGTTATGGAAATTTATTTTGGATAAATCAATCCCTGTGCGTGCTGTGGCCGTTCCCAAATTAGACTGAGTATTTTGAGCGCTCAAGAACAACACTGTACACCTAAGTGACAGAATAACATTCCAGCAATACTGATGGTTTATTGTACATACATGGTTTTATAATTGCATATAGAAAGGGGGTGGTTAGGGGTGGTTAGTTAATTACCATATTGTTGGGCTTCAATGTTATTGGTTATCTAAATATACAGGGTGGTCCAAAAGTAGGTGGACAGTATGTGTAATAGGGTTATGAAGGGGGAGATTTATCTTTTTTTATGGAACAGTCACAGGAGATAAGTATCTCAAAATTCTAATGAATCAAGTTGTTCCCCAGTTACAGCAACAGCCTAATTCAAATTACCTTTATTTCCAACAAGATAGGGCCCCTCCACATTATTCAAGAGTAGTCCGTGAGTATCTTGATGAAACATTTCCTAATAAATGGATTGGCCGAAGAGGCCCACTTGATTGGCCGACGCATTCACCAGACTTGACCCCAATGGATTTTTCTTTTGGGGAGTACTCAAGGACAAAGTTTATAGTCGAAAACCAAAAAGTGTCAGTGATTTGAAAAATTACATAAGAGATGCATTTCAAGAAATTAATACCCAAAGAATCTTGCGCAAAAATGTTTGTCGAAGCGTAAGAGGCAGACTTTAAAGCCGTGCAAATTGTGATGAAAAACAGTTTGAGCACCTGCATTGATAAAATATAAAGGCTTTTGTATTATTGTTCAGAATTAAATATAATTGTCAATGTTATGCTTGTGTTAGTAAATATAATTTTATATATAAATCAAAATAAATGTTATTATTTTCTGTCCACCTACTTTTGGACCACCCTGTATATAGAATATTGTGATTAATGCACATATGAATGCTGATTAAGCAGCTAAAGTGTAACTGTCGCCTTTTCTGCAATTAGGACAAAGTTGAGACGTCTACTCATCACTTTAGCACATCTGGTGTTGTTCCTCTTTTTGCCTGGAAAACCCCAAACAGTCTGTCTGGCTTATATCAGTTTATGTCAGCCATTTTAAGCAATTGATTATAGTGTATATATTAGCTGTGAGTATATATGAGTATATATACAAGTGAGATCTATATGAAATATATATATTTCCATCACAATCCCCTCTTAGATATCACTTGCCCTAATCCTAACCTCCTGCCCCAAAGCGCTGGAACTCTTATGTTGCCGGTGAACTGATGCATGCCTAGTGCATACACCCCCCTCCATACAGACTTTTCGCAAATGGGCGGTCAGGAGATCTGTCCTTAAAGGGGGTTCATGACATTGTAATCATAGTCTCTTAATCAACAGCATGTGTAGTGAGCGGTGTGTATTCTTTATCAGGTAGGTCATCTATCTGGTCACGCAGGGCATCCACAACATCATTCTGGCTTGGGTGTATCTTCTGTATGGGAGCTTTCTTGCAATGTGATGTGTGGATTCAAGTGGGTCTTGCCTCCAGTTTCACAGAGGTAGGTGTCAACAGCAGCTGTCATGATTCCCCAATGGCATGGGAACATCAGAAACACAAAAATAACAGACTAGCTCTCGGGTGATGGAAACTCAAGCTGACCGTGACCTAAATCTACCACACAACTAACAGTAGCCAGGAAGCATACCTACGGCTGCCTAGATGCCATGCGCCAGCCGGAGAACTAACTACGCCTGGAAGAGGAAGGAACAGACCTGGCTTACCTCTAGAGAAATTCCCCAAAGATGATAGTAGCCCCCACGTATATTAACAGTGAGTTCAGAGGAAAAGACATACACAGTATGAAGGTAGATTTAGCAAAGCGAGGTCCACTTACTAGATAGAGGAAGGATACAAAAGAGGACTTCACGGTCAGCTGAAAAACCCTTTCAAAAACCCATCCTGAAATTACTTTAAGACTCCTGTGTCAACTCATGACACAGGAGTGGCAATTTCAGTCCACAAGAGCTTCCAGTAACAGGAAATGACAAAACTGTAAACTGGACAAGAAAAACAAAACAATAAGGACAAGAGTCCACTTAGCTGATCAGCAGACTAGTAGCAGGAACATGCAACTGAAAGACTCAGGTTACAATGATGACCGGCAAGGAAGTGACTGGAGAGCAAGGCTAAATAGGGAACTCCCAAAACTGATGGAAGCAGGTGAGCTGAGGCAGAAAAGCACACACAAGTCTCCAGTACCACCAGCCACCACCAGGGGAGCCAAAAAGCGGATCACAACAAGCAGCACTTGGAAAGGACCATCGAATCTTTGATCGAGTGGTGTTCTCTTTACAAACTTTTTCATCAACACCCAGTCTCCTGGCTACAAAGAGTGCATACCGGATACTGAATCTGGATCTGGCAAAAGAAGAGAAAACTTGAAAATGGATATTAGCAAGTTTCTTGGTGAGTTCAATTACATAAGCAGACAAAGAATCATATTGCTTAGTCAGCTGCTGAGGGAAGAATATCCCTAACCTGGGACTAGACCCAAACAAAATTTCATATGGTGACAGCTTTTCTGGGCCTCTGGGAGTGTGCCTTACACTAAATAGTGCGATTGGGATTGTCTCATGCCATGGATTGTTTGTCTCTTGGGCAACTTTCAACATCCTGTTCTTAAGTGTTTCGTTTAGTCTTTAAATTTTCCCGCTACTTTGGGGATGGTAGGCCTAAGGGCTAACTTGTGAGAAAAACGGACAAGTGAAATCCGATAGAAAAATCGGATTGCACTCGGACCAATGGTATTCAATGAGCGACATCTCATTTGCGATTTTTTTCTCAGCCGAAATCGGACTGAGAAAAAAAAATTGAAGCATGCTACGATTTGCTGCATATCTTGAATGAGACTTGACAAGGCAAGTCAGTGGGTGCAAGAAAAAAAAAAAAAAAAAAAAAAAATCGCACAGCACTCGCGAGTGCTGTCCGATTTTTATGCACCGGTGTCCTTTGAAGAGCAGGCAATTCATGTCTGGCGTACAGTAAAATCACACTGACAGGTTAAGAAAGAAAGATGTCAGCAGTCTTGTTCAGGAGGGCATGCGCTGCAAAAACTGCCCTCATGCTGAAAAGTAGCCTAGAGGTCTCTGCTTTCCCCCGTGAATCTGCGTCAGGACTCTGGTGGCATGGCCTTCTTTTTCCATCGGGTATACAGTAGACAAAATGGCTTCTCGTAGTCAGGTAGGCCTAGTGCTGGCGCTGAGACTATGGAGTTTTTCAGTATCCTGAACGAGTTGAAGGCCGCATACGAAAGAAGGAATGGGCTATACAGGTATCGATATCAGCTGCACAAAGGATAAGATCATCCACGTATTGTAGAGAGTGACCTCTGCATGTTCTGTAATCCAGTTGGCGAGGATGGAGGACATTGCTTTGGTGAACTGTGAAGGGCTGTTCTGGGCCCCCTGGGGCATCACTGTCCATGTGTACTGTGACCTCTGGTGCATCAAGGCAAACAGGTACTGGTTGTCCAGGTGAAGGGGAACACTGAAGAAAGCATTGGCCAGATCGACCACTGTGAACACTGTTGCTGTGGCTGGCACATTTGAGAGCAGAGTGTGCGGATTTGGCACAATAGTGGGTTTCAAATACCATAGCCTCATTCATGGCCCTCAGGTCATGGACCATTCTGAACTTGGCTGGATCTCCTTTTACAGTCTATTACTTGACCGGGAAAAGTGGGGTATTGCAAGGCGATGTGCAAGGAATAATGATTCCTATTTCCAGGTAGACCTTAAGTTGGTCAGAGACAGCTTGACTCTGGGCGATGGACAGGGGATACTGGGCTTTACGAGGGTATGGGGTACCTGGCTTGAGTGACACCCGTACTGGGGCAACTTGAAGTTTTTGCACGTCTTGGGGTCCCTTAGACCATAGACTTTCTGGTACTACGTCCAGTACCTCCTTGAGTAGGCATGCATTGGTTGTGTGAGGTTCTTGTAGGGCCGCCAGCATGATTGATTTTCCTGGGTCAGGGGTGAAGAAAGTGTTACGGTCCCATCTTCCTGGAACACTATGGTCGCCTTCATATTCAGCAGTAGGTCCGCTCCCAGCAGGTTGAGTGGACAGGTCCTTGACACCATGAACTGGGACAGAATATAGTGTCCTGGCTAAGTCCACACGCTCAGGGGCTTTGTAAGCTGGGAATGTCTGTTATGGTCTGGTGATTAAGGAGCGACATATGACTAGCTCTGGGCAGGTGGTAACTATACCGACCGCAGTTCCTGATCTTAACACAGACACTAGCAGTAGCCGTGGGATGTTCCTGTCACTCCCTGGACACCTCGTCACAGCCGGAGATCTAGCTACCCCTAAAGGTAGAAGCAGGAAAGCTATCTTGCCTCAGAGAAAATCCCCAAAGGATAGGACAGCCCCCCACAAATAATGACTGTGAGAGAAGAAGGAAATGACATACATAGTATGAAACAAGATTTAGCAAAGGAGGCCACTACTAGCTAGAAAGAATTAGTACAGGACAGAACACTATGCGGTCAGTAATAAAAACTAGAAAAAGTCCACCGCAGAGAAATGCAAAAATCTTCACACCTGACTAAAGGTGTGGAGGGCAAACTCTGCTGCCCAGAGCTTCCAGCTTAGCTGACTAGATACATACTGATAAGCTGGACAAATGAGCAAAACATAGAAAGTGCTAAACAACAAAGTCCACAACAAGTGAACTGCAAAAAGACAAGCAAGGACTTAGCTTTGCTGAAATGGTCAGAGTGACAGGGAAATCCTCAGAGAGCCATGACTCCAAGCTCAACAATTGACAACTGGCATTGAATTAGGGAAAAGGCCAGACTAATATAGCAGAGCCAGAAAGACGATCAGTGAAAACAGCTGCTGATGCTAACTCCAAGAAGCAGCCATACCACTCAAAACCACAGGAGGGAGCCCAAGAGCAGAACTCACAAAAATGCTACTTATAACCACCGGAGGGAGCCCAAGAGCAGAATTCACAACAATGTCTGACTTGACCATCAATCCGCAAAACACAGAGGATTCTGATAGGTAGGTGGGGTCGGGGAGTTCCACATGTCTCATCACACTTCTGGCTGCACCAGTGTCCACTAGAAAAGATCTTACAACCTCATCCACTTTCAGGGTAATTTGAGGTATTGGTCCCACCGGTGGGGTTTTACATGTTAGGAGCGTGGTGTCTTGTGAACCTGGCTTGCCCCTGTCCTATGGGTGGAGCTCTTCACTGCTTTCTGTTCTTCTTCCTTGACCTGTTCCTCTGGGCCAACTCTTGGGTTGTGTGGGTGCACTGCACTGGTTCCGGAAATGGCCAAACTTGCCACAGCTGTAACACTTGACACTTCTTCTGTCTTTGTAGGGTGGTTGCTCTTCCAGGTCAGTGGTCACCATAAGAGGGGCTGTCTTCCACACTCCTGGTTGGGACTTAATCTCTTTGGCTACTGTGAGCAGGTTGTCCATTGCTATTGACCTGTACTCGGGTCTGGCCACTATCAGTGGTTTCCTGATTGGCTCCCTTAGTCCATGCACAAAGGCCGGTGCCAACATTTGCCTGTGTATTTGGTTATGAATGGTGAAGCTCAAGTCTTGGAAAACTTGCATTACTCTGCCATGAAACTTCTCCACAGACTCTATCCTGTCTTGGCTCATGTCATGTAAGCAGAGGGCTTGACCTGCCAATCCACCTTTGGCCCTCTCTCTGAGCTGTTCAATTAGCTGTGGCCCTGACTACCAAGCATGCACATCTAATTCTGCTGGAAGTTTGAAGTGTTCCTTCATGATAGGCCAGAATGCATCACCCGCTTTTATTTTCATTACGGCCCAGAGATCATTCCAGGTTGCTGCATATGTTTGCTGGTTCTGCTGCATTCTTTGGTAGAATGGCATAGGATGCATCTCTGGGTGTGGCAGCTTATTCAGAATACTGGTCACTTGACTTGGGGTGAAGTGCACATAGTGTAATGGTGGTGCCTCTATCTGTCCTTGCCTTCTTGGTGCCTGTGGGTTTCTTTTCCTAGTACTGGGGAGTATGTATGATGTTCCCTCTTCATCCGCATCAGAGGATAGTTGCGATACTGTGTGCTGGGGTCATGCACGGGCTGATATTTGGATATTTGGACTTAGGAGTTTCTTTTTTATGTGAGGATGTCCCCTCCGCTGACTGGAGCTGCGGTGGATTATAGTTCCATGTTGGTGTGAATGTTGGCAGCTCTGACCGATGCTGAAGTTGTACATTATCAGCAGATGGTGATGTCTGTCCTCTCCCCTCTGCACCCCGGGCTGAGCTGTCTGCTGTCTGATGTGTCTGGGGGCTGCCTGCAGTACTGTGGGCAGGGAGGTCACACTCTTCTTCTGATATAATAACTGGCAATGGCAGTGCTGTACTTGGGATATAGAAAGTGCATTGTGCTGTCAGCAGTGGCGTAACTACAAAGTTATGGGCCCCGGTGCGAACTTCCAAATGGGGCCCCCCCCCTACCCCCCCCTACCCCCCATACCCCCCCCACCTTCCCCCGCCTCCGCAACCCCCCCACCTTCCCCCGCCCCGCTTCCCCTAGATACGCCTCGGACTGTTGCAGGAATCTCCTGCACTGCAACATGGTGTTGGGTGCCAGCACAGCCCGCACAGTGGTATATAGAGCACAGCCCGCACAGTGGTATATCCAGCACAGCCCGCACAGTGGTATATAGAGCACAGCCCGCACAGTGGTATATCCAGCACAGCCCGCACAGTGTTATATACAGCAGAGCCCGCACAGTGGTATATAGAGCACAGCCCGCACAGTGGTATATACAGCAGAGCCCGCACAGTGGTATATCCAGCACAGACCGCACAGTGGTATATCCAGCACAGACCGCACAGTGGTATATCCAGCACAGACCGCACAGTGGTATATCCAGCACAGCCCGCACAGTGGTATATCCAGCACAGCCCTCACAGTGGTATATACAGCACAGCCCGCACAGGGGTATATACAGCACAGCCCGCACAGGGGTATATACAGCACAGCCCGCACAGGGGTATATACAGCACAGCCCGCACAGGGGTATATACAGCACAGCCCGCACAGGGGTATATACAGCACAGCCCGCACAGGGGTATATACAGCACAGCCCGCACAGGGGTATATACAGCACAGCCCGCACAGGGGTATATACAGCACAGCCCGCACAGGGGTATATCCAGCACAGCCCGCACAGTGGTATATCCAGCACAGCCCGCACAGTGGTATATACAGCAGAGCCCGCACAGTGGTATATACAGCAGAGCCCGCACAGTGGTATATACAGCAGAGCCCGCACAGTGGTATATACAGCAGAGTCCGCACAGTGGTATATAGAGCACAGTCCGCACAGTGGTATATACAGCACAGCCCGCACAGTGGTATATACAGCACAGCCCGCACAGGGATATATACAGCACAGCCCGCACAGTGGTATATACAGCACAGCCCGCACAGTGGTATATACAGCACAGCCCGCACAGTGGTATATACAGAACAGCCCGCAGTGGTATATAGAGCACAGCCCGCACAGTGGTATATAGAGCACAGCCCGCACAGTGGTATATAGAGCACAGCCCGCACAGTGGTATATAGAGCACAGCCCGCACAGTGGTATATACAGCAGAGCCCGCACAGTGGTATATACAGCACAGCCCGCACAGTGTTATATACAGCAGAGCCCGCACAGTGTTATATAGAGCACAGCCCGCACAGTGGTATATACAGCAGAGCCCGCACAGTGGTATATACAGCAGAGCCCGCACAGTGGTATATACAGCACAGCCCGCACAGGGATATATACAGCAGAGCCCGCACAGGGATATATACAGCACAGCCCCCACAGGGGTATATACAGCAGAGCCCGCACAGGGATATATAGAGCACAGCCCACATCTCATCCCCCCCCCCCCCCCCGATAATGGCCCCACAGTCCGGTTAAAAAGAAAAAAAAAAAAAAAAAACTCTCCTCACCTTTCCTTTTGCCCGCGCTGCTCCTGGCGGCTGCAGTCTGCCCAGGACACTGCAGGTGCGCGATGATATGACGTCATCGCGCACCCGCAGTGTACTGTCAGAGGCAGAGCGGGGAATGATGGGAGAGGAAGCGTCAGATGACGCTCTCTCCTCCCATCATTGCATTGAACTCTACCGGTGTCATAGACGCCGGTATAGTTAAATGCGGCGGCGGCGGCACTGGGGGGGGTTCCGGGGGAGGAACAGTGCAGCGGCCCACTACTGGCATCGGCTCTTCTGGCATTTGCCAGAAGTGCCCGATGGCCAGCCTGGCCCTGCTCAGACCTGCCGGCCCGGGGCCCCTGACCTGCGGGGCCCGGTCGCAATGGCGACCGCTGCGACCGCGGTAGTTACGCCCCTGGCTGTCAGCACTGGATATAGAGACACAGCTGGTAACGAAGGAGAAGAAGGAGGAGAAGAGAGGTGTGGAGAAGAAAGAGAGAGGTGTGGCAGAGAAGGAGGAGGAGGAGAGGGCTGTGGCAGAGAAGGAGGAGGAGATAGGTGTGGCAGAGAAGGAGATAGAAATGAAGAAAGAGGAGAGTGGAATGACAGGAGGGGGGAGAGGAGAGAATTCCTCCCCCTTTTGTGCAGCTTGAGAGGGCATGGTTGGAACAATGATGCATTCTTCCTGTAGGGAGGGGCGGGGAGCATCACACACTGCTCAATTTTCCCTATACCATGGATTCTGTTGGGAGCAGACTGCATATGTCCAATATCTCCTGTCCCCATATGGGGAGGTGCTGATGGCTTAACATGTTTCTACATCTTATACATATAAAAATAATTTCCTGGTTTGTTCACATATCTTTCTGTACCTCCTAAATGATGTAAGTTTGCTGCTACTTTATACCATGCATTTGCATGCTTCAGAGGAACTTAACATCAACTAACTTTCCTTTTTTCCCTTTTCAATACGTCATGCCATTCCGCAGCCTGAAGTCTGCCTTCCTTGAGAATCCCACATACTTTCATGAGCCTTCTAAACTTCTTCACATACTTAACACCTTCTTCTTCAGCTACTATCTGGGGGGGGCAGTTTTCTCATGAGGAAGTAAAAGACCCGTTTGCCCACTTTATTCCCCATTCCAAAAACTTCAAAAAGTTGATACAGCTTCCAACACCTTGTCTGTGCTTGGACGCACTGAAGACTCTTCCCCTTTTGTCTACTGGACTTACCGTATTTTTCCGACCATAAGACGCACTTTTTTTCCTCCAAATTTGGGAGGAAAGTGTGGGTGCGTCTTATGGTACGGATGTAGCATGTGGGGAGGGGGGCAGCAGTGAGTGGGATGGCACTGTTATCCCACTTCAGGATGTCCCCACTGCCCGGAATCAGAGCTGGGGAAGCCATGTGGTCCCGATGATTAAGTGCAGTGAATATTCATTAGCGGCTCCCCGCCCACCAATCAGCTGAGCGGTGAGCCAGGAGCAGCAAATGAATACTGCACTTAAGCAGGGACACACATAGCTTCCCCAGCTGATCCCTGCAACTGCTGGGGAGATTTGTGTGTCTGGGGGAGGAGGAGGAGGCAGCAGCAGCAGGGGCCAGGAGATCGCTGCATACCTGCCTGGGCTGGAGGAGTGCTGTGCAGGAGGACCTGTGTGATGTCAGGAGTGGGCGGGCTGGATCATCACATGGCAGCACAGAGCCCTCCCTCTTCTTGACATCATCACAGGTCCTTCAGGCTCTCCACTAGAATCTGCAGGCTTCCATTACCTGTGCTGTGGAGAGGCAACAAGAGGGAGGGCTCTGTGTGTGCAGTCATGGGATGCTTTTACCTCACCACAGTGTGGCTGGCTGCCACAATTAAGATGTTAGTCTTTACAAAACACAATAAAGCACTCTGCCACTCCTGTGGTGAACTATAACTCCCAGCATGTCATAGGATCTGCAGGACATGCTGGGAGTTATAGTTCTCCCATGGGATTTTAAAGCAGCACTCCAGTTTTATTTTGCAGTGCTGGAGTGGTGCTTTCACTATAAGCCCTGTGCCCCCATTCTTATACTCACCCTCCAGCATCTTCATATAGTACTGTACAGACACCACACTGGTCATGCAGCTTCCAACATAATAACATACTATTATATATAATAACACCACATATAATAGTATGTTATTTATGTTATTAAATATATTACCACATTTTTTTGCTTTAAATATTTTTTTTCCCCTATTTTCCACCTCTAAAACCTGGGTGCGCCTTATAGTCCGGTGCGTCCTATAGTCCGAAAAATACGGTACTTCCCCTTCTCTCTGCTGGTGTATCTAAAATCACGTATCTAAAACAGGTATCACACAGCTGTCACAGACCTTAGTATTTCGCACAAACTTTATTTTTCCTCTGTCTCCATCTTCCTGCTTCCAAGCCTGCTTTTAAAGGGAACCTGTCACCCCGTTTTTTGAAGATGAGATAAAAATAGCGTTAAATAGGGGCAGAGCTGGGCGTTACATTAGTGTCTTTTGTGTGCCTTTATTACCCACCTATGCTGCCGAAATACCTTTGTAAAGTCGCCGTTTTGGGCTGTCACTCACGCTGGTCTGGTCATATGGGCATGGTGACAACGCTTTTTCTCCCCCAGATCCTGGTCATCATTCCGTTGGTGGCGTAGTGGTGTGCGCATGCCCAACTCGAGAATCCATTGCATTTGGTGATGAAAAAGAGCGCGCTCTGCGCTATTCATCGGTGTATCGGTGGGCGCGGCCATCTTCCTGTGGCCGCGCGTGCGCAGATGGTATTGCTCGGCTTCCCAGGGCTTCAGGAAAATGGCCGCGGGATGCCGCGCGTGCACAGATGGAGATCACGGCGGCCATTTTCCTGAAGCCGAGTTTGCATCTCGGTTTCAGGAAAATGGCCGCCGCGATCTCCATCTGCGCACGGCTTCAGGAAAATGGCCGTGCCCACCGATACACCGATGAATAGCGCAGATCGCGCTCTTTTTCATCACCAAATGCAGTGGATTCGTCACTAATGTAACGCCCAGCTCTGCCCCTATTTAACGCTATTTTTATCTCATCTTCAAAAAACGGGGTGACAGGTTCCCTTTAAGTTTGAACCTCAACCCCTCAATGGGTGGTATCCTAAGGTTTTTGGCACCCATTTTGGTCTAGAAATACCTCCATGTACCAGTGTGTGTAACCTTTTTTTTTTCTTTTATACTTGAGAAAAATGCCAGTATGGCATTGAAATGTGTAGTGGACAATAAAGAACCTAATAAAAATATCGCAGCAAGAGACTTGGTCTTTTTCATCTGGTGGATCTTTCCGCCATCCACTGTGCAATGGCAGCTGGCTATCCAAACCTTTATAGCATTTGTGTCTTAACACTACCACCCAAGGTGAGCAAACCTATTTTTTTTGCTGTCTCTTATATTAGGGTTTTACCCTAATGTGCGCTTCTCACTTCACAGTCACTGTTTACTCATCTATTTGTTGATGCCACCCACATATACTCCTCATCTCCTGATGTCACCCACACCTAAAGGGTAAGTTCACACAGGGCGTTTTCGTAACTTTTTTTTTTCTGCAGCAAAACCTGATCTCCTTGGCAGGAAAGAAGCTGCGTCAAAAACGCAGGTTTAGGTGCGTATTTGGTGCGTTTTTTTTCTCTTTGTCCATACTAATGTCCTTGGATTTTCAGCAGCAAAAACGCAGAAAATAATGATACCTGCGTATTTGCTGCGTTTTTTTTCGACACCCATTCAAGTCAATGGGTGAAAAAATGCAGCAAAAATGCTGAAAGAAGTGACATGCTCTATGTCCAAAAAATGCAGCAAAGCACGAAATACTGATCAAACAAAAAACCAATGTGTGTGCATGATATTTCTGAAATCTCATAAACTTTGCTGGTATTGTAAAAAGCAGCTGAAAATTAGCATAAAAAACGCAGCAAAAAAACGCCCTGTGTGAACTTACCCTAATACAAAATACCAGGGATTGTCTGTCTGCTGTCTTCAACATCATGTCGTCCCTTTATCTGAAACTCAACTTCTTGTTTTTCCTCACTCTATTTCATGGGTTTACCACGACAGAGAGAAGCCAGAAGAAATGATTTCTCCTACTCCTGCACTGATTGGAGAAGCACTACACCTTTATATGAAACAGTGTACATTTCTTTTTGCAGTGAAGGGGTTAATCTGCTCAGTTGAGAGCTCCTGGAAGCTTTCCTGCATTAAGGCTCTCAGTTGTTCACTGTTAGCCACTCCCATCTGCTATATAAACTGGGTCCTGGCTATCACTCATTGTCAGAGGGTCACGGGAAGCCTAGGTGGGCAAGAGCTAATAACCCGGGCCCCTGCAATTTCCCTAAGACTAGGGAAATCCTGACTGACCCTCTTCCTAGAGTTTACACTGATGGTGTGCATGTCTAGGCCTCCACCCTCACCCTATCTCCTGTTTCAACCCTAGGCTGAAACCAACAACCCACCACCCAGTGAAGAGATAATACACCAATACCCACAGTTAGCACAGACAAGGATAACTGAAAATATGAACCAAGCCGCAGTCACTCAGGAATACACAATAAGTGCACAGGGCAAAACAAATACAAATATAGGAAGGAGTAAATAAGACAAAGGGAAATACACCACCAGATACGATACTCCAACTCCTAGCTCACCACTCCAGACCGAGATAACCAAGCACTAGACAGAAGCTATAATCGGTGATGCCCAATGTTCAGAAGAACTATTTAAAGGCAGTGGGCTTGGCCCAGCTTCCAATCCGAGCACCAGCTAAATTAACCCCGGACCAGCTAGACAAAATCTAGCCGACGCCACTGAGCGCATAGTGGACAAAAGTGGAATTACCGCTGTCTGTCGAACGCCCTAGAATGAACAGCGTCTGACATGACACAGAGCTAGCTAATGCTGCATTGGTGGAGGTTGTTGGTGGTTGTTATTCGAGAAAGTGTTTGGTGGATTTATCTGTGACTGTAGCTAGGTTTTGAGTGTGTGATAATTCCCTTTCTTCTCCTACTTTGGTTTAACCTCATCCTCCACTTCTAAGTGTTTACCTCTGCTGTTTATGTGTGATTGGTATTTTCTTTTATCCCTGTTAGTATTACCTTGTTAGTCTGATTGGTATATTATGGTACACTATTACTCCCCTCTTCCCTGGGTGGGGGAGAGTTACAGACTGAGGGCAGATTCAGATGCTAAAGCAAGGTACGTGCCCTGGCATCTTCACCATCAGAAGTAATTCAGGGAAGAGGGCGAGCTAGGGCGCCCCTAGCGTTAGAGACAGGGAAGGAGCCCCTGGTCCTCTGACAACTGGCAACAGAGTTGTGACATTCTACTATCCTACATATATATGCAATTTTCCTGGATGGTTCAACTGTAACTCCCAAGCAGCGCACTCGCTGTCTTGGGGTGAAATTTTACAGAGAAAGCAAGTGATTGCGGACAATACGGTGACGTTTTGACCTGATACGGTCTTTTTCAAAATCTCACTTAAGTAAGAGGAGTGGTTTAGGAAGAAGGGAGATAGGAAGAGAGTCCCCAAGGACAGCTCAAGGTAGACTTCAGGAGTAAGGTGTCCGTCTCATTGGTGGTGCTGCACCACCAATGAGACGGACACCTTAGTCCTGAAGTCTACCTTGAGCTGTCCTTGGGGACTCTCTTCCTATCCCCCTTCTTCCTAAACCACTCCTCTTACTTAAGTGAGATTTTGAAAAAGACCGTATGAGGTCGAAACGTCACCGTATTGTCCGCAATCACTTGCTTTCTCTGTAAAATTATTTGGTGGTGCCTGTGCACTTGAATTAAAAGAATAAAAACAAAGAAAACTCTCCACATTTGAAATCAAGACTTGAGTGCGGCTACTTTTTGTATATTTGACGTTGGATGTTTAGCCAGCACCTTCATTGAACTTTACAGTGTGCCCATTATATTCTCTTTTGGGGTGAAATTTGACACATAACTTTCCTTTATTTCCTATAGTCAATCACTCACTCGCACTTGTTAGCTGCACCTTAAAAACATCTTCAGAATCCGAAGTTTTCTCACCTTTAAAATTTCAAAAAATCTTGCTGTCACACTTATTCATCATTTTCTGGACTACTGCAACTCTCTACTATTTGGTCTCCCTCTTACTAAGCTTTCTGCTATCCAGTCCTTCCTGAATGCAGCAGCCAGGGTAATTTTTCTCACTAGCCACCCTGTGCCAGTCATTGCGCTGGTTACCCATCTGCTGGATACAATATAAACGTACCACTCTTACATACAAAGAACTTCACCATTCTATACCGCTATATATCTCCTCCCTCATCTGTGTCCATCACTCTACCCATGCTCTCTTTTCTGCAGCTGCTCTAAGACTAACATCCTCTATTTTTATAGATTGTAAGCTTGCGAGCAGGACCCTCACACCTCCTGTAACTGTTGAACTATGTGTTAATTTGTGATATCTTTATTGTCTGTACATGTCCCCGATTAATTGTTAAGTTCTGCAGAATATGTTGGCGCAATAGAAATAAAATTATTCAAATTATTATAATCTGAACCTTCCATTTCTGTCTCTAAGACATCTCTTGTGCTGCGCAAGTTTTTTGTAATGAACTACTATAAAGAATACAATTAATACCTAGTCCCCACTTTTTTAATCATGCTCTAAAACACATCAATTTAGTCCTTTAAACAGGCCTATCACCTTTCTTCACTAATCTAACGCTTCCCTGTTCCCCCTTTCTACATTTTGTTCCTTAGATTCTGACTGATGTCTGGATCATGCAGCTTTATCTGAATACTCCTATCCATTATGTAAGAACTCTGCTGGCATCACGGCATGGCCTCGCATCTCTCACACTATCTTACCAACTGCTCCAGGTCATGATGTGGTTTCTGTTTCATGCCAGCTCCATGTTCTGTGTCTCTGCTCTCTGCATGCTTCATGGCTCTGTGTATAGAGGGGCGGTGCCTGAACTCTCTGGTTCTTATAGGAATCAGGTGACCTCCAGTATTTAGTGCAGCTCCACCCAGTGGTCTGGGCCTGTGCAATGTGTTTGCTCAGTTAGTGTCTAGCTGCTGAGTTTGCCAGGCCTTGCTCTATGTTACTCCCTCGCTGGAGGCTCAACTCTGTATTCTTGCCTTGTTCTTGTTGTCCGCCCTCCAGGAGGCAGAATATCCTGGTCCCTGTGTCTTTGTCCTTGTGTCTTGTTCCATGGCCTTGTCTGTACTTAGTCTTATCTCCGTCTCCTTGTCTGTGGCTTCCTTCCCTGCTGTGTCTTTCCTTGTGTTCTCAGTCTGCTTATGCTCTGCACTCTTGCAGCTCTGCCTGCTCTGTACCTTTGTGGCTTTTACCTCTGATCCGCACTCCTGCGGTTCTGCTCAGTTCATCTCTGCTCCGCTCCCGTTGCTGTAAGAATCTCTTTCTGCACCTCCTCTCCGCATTCCTTGCGGTTCTGCTCCGTTCATCTCTGCTCCGCTCCCGTTGCTGTAAGAATCTCTTGCTGCAGCTCTTCTCCACATTCCTTGTGGTTCTGCTCTGCTTTGCTTTTATTGCTGCGCTATCTCTTGCTGCTCTACCGCTCCTATCCGCAGCCTTGCGGTTCTCTTCCAGTGTGAACAGGCCCCAACCTGTTTCTCCATACTACATATCCGTTCCTGCACCTCCAGTGTGAACAGGTCCCTACCTGTTCCTTCATACACCACATCAACCTGTCCAGTGTTCTCTGCCGTGCCTTCCAATCCAGTGTTCCTGCCAGTCCTGCCGTACCTTCCAGTCCTGTGTTTCCTGCCGTCCCTGCCAGTCCTGTGTTTCCTGCCATCCCTGCCGGTCCTGTGTTCCTGCCAGTCCTGTGTTCTCTGCCGTGTCTCTGCCAGCCCGGTGTTCTCTGCTGTGTCTCTGCCAGCCCTGTGTCTCAGCCGTGCCAGCCTACTGTGTCTCAGCCGTGCTCTTCTGCCAGTCCTGCAGGGCCGGACTGGGACTAAAATTCAGCCCTGGCATTTGAAGTGACACAGGCCCACTTGTCACATGGTGACTGTATAATATCTTTGTACACTTGTAGGCAGGGCCGGTTTTAGGCAAAGTGGGGCCCTAGGCAAAGTTTAAAATGGGTCCCCAAATGCTAACATATTGCACATCACACAGAAGCCTTTCTGTTGTATTTACGTGCGCTGAGTTCAGGCCGCTAAACGAGTTTGATCGACAATACTGAAGTTGTTCAACACTTGTTTCCCGGCCTCTTTCCACCAGCTGAGGAATAATGATGGGACAGAACGATCACTAATAGATCACTAACAGATCACCATACAGTATCATGTTTTCAGCAGCACATCTACAGTTTACACTGGCAATGTGCTGCTGACAACAAGGCTTTTTGTTCCAGCAAAAATAATCCGAATATGCAGCATTTTACTTGTTTAGTAAAATACACCCCATAGTCCTCCATATATTATAATGTGCTCCATAGTCCTCCATATAGTATAATACACTCCCTATAGTCCTCCATATATTAAAATACACTGCTCAGTCCTCCACATAGTATAATACACTCCTCATAGTCCTCCATATAGCATAATACAATCCTCATAGTCCTCCATATAGCATAATACAATCCTCATAGTGCTCCATATAGTATAATGCACCGCCACAGTCATCCATGTAGTACAATTCACTTCCCATAGTATAATGCACCCCATAGTTCTTCATATAGTATAACGTATTCCCCATAGTCCTCGATACAGTATAATGCAGCCCACATATAGTATAATGCAGCCACCCCAGAGTATAATGCAGCCACCCCAGAGTATAATGCAGCCACCCCAGAGTATAATGCAGCCACCCCACAGAGTATAATGCAGCCACCCCAGAGTATGTAACCCCCATAGAATATAATACAGCCCACCTCCCCATAATATATAATGTAGCCCCCCATAGAATATAATGCAGCCCCCCATAGTATATAACGCAGCCTCCCCCATAGAATATAATATACCCCCACAATAGTATATAACACAGCCACATAGTACATAACATGGCCTCCCCCATAGAATATAATATACTCCCCATAGTATATAGCAAAGCCCGCATATTATATAGCACAAACCGCATAGTATACAGCACAGCCTGCATACTATAGCACAGCTCGCGTAGTAGATAACACAGCCCACACAGCAGTATTCAGCACAGACCACACAGTAGTATACAGCACAGCCCACGTAGAAGTATACAGCACAGTCCACACAGTAGTATACAGCACAGCCCACAGAGTTATATATACAGCACAGCCCACAAAGTAATATATACAGCACAGCCCACAAAGTAATATATACAGCACAGCCCACAGAGAACTATATACAGCACAGCCCACAGAGAACTATATAAAGCACAGCCCAGAGTACTATATACAGCACAGCCCAGAGTACTATATAAAGCACAGCCCAGAGAGTACTATATACAGCACAGCCCAGAGAGTACTATATACAGCACAGCCCGCAGAGTACTATATACAGCACAGCCCACAGAGTACTATATACAGCACAGCCCACAGAGTACTATACACAGCACAGCCCACAGAGTACTATATACAGCACAGCCCAGAGTACTATATACAGCACAGCCCACAGAGTACTATATACAGCACAGCCCACAGAGTACTATATACAGCACAGCCCACAGAGTACTATATACAGCACAGCCCACAGAGAACTATATACAGCACACAGTAGTATACAGCACAGAGCACAGCCCACAGAGAACTATATACAGCCCACAGTAGTATACAGCACAGAGCACAGCCCACAGAGAACTATATACAGCACAGAGCACAGCCCACAGAGAACTATATACAGCCCACAGTAGCATACAGCACAGAGCACAGCCCACAGAGTACTATATACAGCCCACAGTAGTATACAACACAGAGCACAGCCCACAGAGTACTATATACAGCCCACAGTAGTATACAGCACAGAACACAGCCCAGAGAACTATATATAGCACACAGTAGTATACAGCACAGAGCACAGCCCACAGAGTACTATATATAGCAAAGAGCACACAGTAGTATACAGCACAGAGCACAGCCCACAGAGTACTATATACAGCCCACAGTAGTATACAGCACAGCCCACAGAGTACTATATACAGCCCACAGCAGTATACAGCACAGAGCACAGCCCACAGAGAGCTATATACAGCCCACAGCAGTATACAGCACAGAGCACAGCCCACAGAGAACTATATACAGCCCACAGAGTACTATATACAGCCCACAGTAGTATACAGCACAGAGCACAGCCCACAGAGTACTATATACAGCCCACAGTAGTATACAGCACAGAGCACAGCCCACAGAGTACTATATACAGCCCACAGTAGTATACAGCACAGAGCACAGCCCACAGAGTACTATATACAGCCCACAGTAGTATACAGCACAGAGCACAGCCCAGAGAACTATATATAGCACACAGTAGTATACAGCACAGAGCACAGCCCACAGAGTACTATATATAGCACAGAGCACACAGTAGTATACAGCACAGAGCACAGCCCAGAGAACTATATATAGCACACAGTAGTATACAGCACAGAGCACAGCCCACAGAGTACTATATATAGCACAGAGCACACAGCAGTATACAGCACAGAGCACAGCCCACAGAGAGCTATATACAGCCCACAGTAGTATACAGCACAGAGCACAGCCCACAGAGAGCTATATACAGCCCACAGTAGTATACAGCACAGAGCACAGCCCACAGAGAGCTATATACAGCCCACAGTAGTATACAGCACAGAGCACAGCCCACAGAGAGCTATATACAGCCCACAGCAGTATACAGCACAGAGCACAGCCCACAGAGAGCTATATACAGCCCACAGTAGTATACAGCACAGCCCACAGAGAGCTATATACAGCCCACAGCAGTATACAGCACAGAGCACAGCCCACAGAGTACTATATACAGCCCACAGTAGTATACAGCACAGAGCACAGCCCACAGAGAGCTATATACAGCCCACAGCAGTATACAGCACAGAGCACAGCCCACAGAGTACTATATACAGCCCACAGTAGTATACAGCACAGAGCACAGCCCACAGAGAACTATATACAGCCCACAGCAGTATACAGCACAGAGCACAGCCCACAGAGAGCTATATACAGCCCACAGCAGTATACAGCACAGAGCACAGCCCACAGAGTACTATATACAGCCCACAGTAGTATACAGCACAGAGCACAGCCCACAGAGAACTATATACAGCCCACAGCAGTATACAGCACAGAGCACAGCCCACAGAGAGCTATATACAGCCCACAGTAGTATACAGCACAGAGCACAGCCCACAGAGTACTATATACAGCCCACAGTAGTATACAGCACAGAGCACAGCCCACAGAGTACTATATACAGCCCACAGTAGTATACAGCACAGAGCACAGCCCACAGAGTACTATATACAGCCCACAGTAGTATACAGCACAGAGCACAGCCCAGAGAACTATATATAGCACACAGTAGTATACAGCACAGAGCACAGCCCACAGAGTACTATATATAGCACAGAGCACACAGTAGTATACAGCACAGAGCACAGCCCAGAGAACTATATATAGCACACAGTAGTATACAGCACAGAGCACAGCCCACAGAGTACTATATATAGCACAGAGCACACAGCAGTATACAGCACAGAGCACAGACCACAGAGAGCTATATACAGCCCACAGTAGTATACAGCACAGAGCACAGCCCACAGAGAGCTATATACAGCCCACAGTAGTATACAGCACAGAGCACAGCCCACAGAGAGCTATATACAGCCCACAGTAGTATACAGCACAGAGCACAGCCCACAGAGAGCTATATACAGCCCACAGCAGTATACAGCACAGAGCACAGCCCACAGAGAGCTATATACAGCCCACAGTAGTATACAGCACAGCCCACAGAGAGCTATATACAGCCCACAGCAGTATACAGCACAGAGCACAGCCCACAGAGTACTATATACAGCCCACAGTAGTATACAGCACAGAGCACAGCCCACAGAGAGCTATATACAGCCCACAGCAGTATACAGCACAGAGCACAGCCCACAGAGTACTATATACAGCCCACAGTAGTATACAGCACAGAGCACAGCCCACAGAGAACTATATACAGCCCACAGCAGTATACAGCACAGAGCACAGCCCACAGAGAGCTATATACAGCCCACAGCAGTATACAGCACAGAGCACAGCCCACAGAGTACTATATACAGCCCACAGTAGTATACAGCACAGAGCACAGCCCACAGAGAACTATATACAGCCCACAGCAGTATACAGCACAGAGCACAGCCCACAGAGAGCTATATACAGCCCACAGCAGTATACAGCACAGAGCACAGCCCACAGAGTACTATATACAGCCCACAGTAGTATACAGCACAGAGCACAGCCCACAGAGAACTATATACAGCCCACAGCAGTATACAGCACAGAGCACAGCCCACAGAGAACTATATACAGCCCACAGCAGTATACAGCACAGAGCACAGCCCACAGAGTACTATATACAGCCCACAGTAGTATACAGCACAGAGCACAGCCCACAGAGAACTATATACAGCCCACAGCAGTATACAGCACAGAGCACAGCCCACAGAGAGCTATATACAGCCCACAGCAGTATACAGCACAGAGCACAGCCCACAGAGAACTATATACAGCCCACAGCAGTATACAGCACAGAGCACAGCCCACAGAGTACTATATACAGCCCACAGCAGTATACAGCACAGAGCACAGCCCACAGAGAACTATATACAGCCCACAGCAGTATACAGCACAGAGCACAGCCCACAGAGTACTATATACAGCCCACAGTAGTATACAGCACAGAGCACAGCCCACAGAGAACTATATACAGCCCACAGCAGTATACAGCACAGAGCACAGCCCACAGAGAACTATATACAGCACACAGCAGTATACAGCACAGAGCACAGCCCACAGAGAACTATATACAGCCCACAGCAGTATACAGCACAGAGCACAGAGCACAGCCCACAGAGTACTATATACAGCCCACAGCAGTATACAGCACAGAGCACAGCCCACAGAGAACTATATACAGCCCACAGCAGTATACAGCACAGAGCACAGCCCACAGAGTACTATATATAGCACAGAGCACACAGTAGTATACAGCACAGAGCACAGCCCAGAGAACTATATATAGCACACAGTAGTATACAGCACAGAGCACAGCCCACAGAGTACTATATATAGCACAGAGCACACAGCAGTATACAGCACAGCCCACAGAGAGCTATATACAGCCCACAGTAGTATACAGCACAGAGCACAGCCCACAGAGAACTATATACAGCCCACAGCAGTATACAGCACAGAGCACAGCCCACAGAGAGCTATATACAGCCCACAGCAGTATACAGCACAGAGCACAGCCCAGAGTACTATATACAGCCCACAGTAGTATACAGCACAGAGCACAGCCCACAGAGAACTATATACAGCCCACAGCAGTATACAGCACAGAGCACAGCCCACAGAGAACTATATACAGCACACAGCAGTATACAGCACAGAGCACAGCCCACAGAGAACTATATACAGCCCACAGCAGTATACAGCACAGAGCACAGCCCACAGAGTACTATATACAGCCCACAGTAGTATACAGCACAGAGCACAGCCCACAGAGAACTATATACAGCCCACAGCAGTATACAGCACAGAGCACAGCCCACAGAGAACTATATATAGCACAGAGCACACAGTAGTATACAGCACAGAGCACAGCCCACAGAGAGCTATATACAGCCCACAGCAGTATACAGCACAGAGCACAGCCCACAGAGAGCTATATACAGCCCACAGCAGTATACAGCACAGAGCACAGCCCACAGAGTACTATATACAGCCCACAGTAGTATACAGCACAGAGCACAGCCCACAGAGAACTATATACAGCCCACAACAGTATACAGCACAGAGCACAGCCCACAGAGAGCTATATACAGCCCACAGTAGTATACAGCACAGAGCACAGCCCACAGAGTACTATATACAGCCCACAGTAGTATACAGCACAGAGCACAGCCCACAGAGTACTATATACAGCCCACAGTAGTATACAGCACAGAGCACAGCCCACAGAGTACTATATACAGCCCACAGTAGTATACAGCACAGAGCACAGCCCAGAGAACTATATATAGCACACAGTAGTATACAGCACAGAGCACAGCCCACAGAGTACTATATATAGCACAGAGCACACAGTAGTATACAGCACAGAGCACAGCCCAGAGAACTATATATAGCACACAGTAGTATACAGCACAGAGCACAGCCCACAGAGTACTATATATAGCACAGAGCACACAGCAGTATACAGCACAGAGCACAGACCACAGAGAGCTATATACAGCCCACAGTAGTATACAGCACAGAGCACAGCCCACAGAGAGCTATATACAGCCCACAGTAGTATACAGCACAGAGCACAGCCCACAGAGAGCTATATACAGCCCACAGTAGTATACAGCACAGAGCACAGCCCACAGAGAGCTATATACAGCCCACAGCAGTATACAGCACAGAGCACAGCCCACAGAGAGCTATATACAGCCCACAGTAGTATACAGCACAGCCCACAGAGAGCTATATACAGCCCACAGCAGTATACAGCACAGAGCACAGCCCACAGAGTACTATATACAGCCCACAGTAGTATACAGCACAGAGCACAGCCCACAGAGAGCTATATACAGCCCACAGCAGTATACAGCACAGAGCACAGCCCACAGAGTACTATATACAGCCCACAGTAGTATACAGCACAGAGCACAGCCCACAGAGAACTATATACAGCCCACAGCAGTATACAGCACAGAGCACAGCCCACAGAGAGCTATATACAGCCCACAGCAGTATACAGCACAGAGCACAGCCCACAGAGTACTATATACAGCCCACAGTAGTATACAGCACAGAGCACAGCCCACAGAGAACTATATACAGCCCACAGCAGTATACAGCACAGAGCACAGCCCACAGAGAGCTATATACAGCCCACAGCAGTATACAGCACAGAGCACAGCCCACAGAGTACTATATACAGCCCACAGTAGTATACAGCACAGAGCACAGCCCACAGAGAACTATATACAGCCCACAGCAGTATACAGCACAGAGCACAGCCCACAGAGAGCTATATACAGCCCACAGCAGTATACAGCACAGAGCACAGCCCACAGAGTACTATATACAGCCCACAGTAGTATACAGCACAGAGCACAGCCCACAGAGAACTATATACAGCCCACAGCAGTATACAGCACAGAGCACAGCCCACAGAGAGCTATATACAGCCCACAGCAGTATACAGCACAGAGCACAGCCCACAGAGAACTATATACAGCCCACAGCAGTATACAGCACAGAGCACAGCCCACAGAGTACTATATACAGCCCACAGCAGTATACAGCACAGAGCACAGCCCACAGAGAACTATATACAGCCCACAGCAGTATACAGCACAGAGCACAGCCCACAGAGTACTATATACAGCCCACAGTAGTATACAGCACAGAGCACAGCCCACAGAGAACTATATACAGCCCACAGCAGTATACAGCACAGAGCACAGCCCACAGAGAACTATATACAGCACACAGCAGTATACAGCACAGAGCACAGCCCACAGAGAACTATATACAGCCCACAGCAGTATACAGCACAGAGCACAGAGCACAGCCCACAGAGTACTATATACAGCCCACAGCAGTATACAGCACAGAGCACAGCCCACAGAGAACTATATACAGCCCACAGCAGTATACAGCACAGAGCACAGCCCACAGAGTACTATATATAGCACAGAGCACACAGTAGTATACAGCACAGAGCACAGCCCAGAGAACTATATATAGCACACAGTAGTATACAGCACAGAGCACAGCCCACAGAGTACTATATATAGCACAGAGCACACAGCAGTATACAGCACAGCCCACAGAGAACTATATACAGCCCACAGCAGTATACAGCACAGAGCACAGAGCACAGCCCACAGAGTACTATATACAGCCCACAGCAGTATACAGCACAGAGCACAGCCCACAGAGAACTATATACAGCCCACAGCAGTATACAGCACAGAGCACAGCCCACAGAGTACTATATACAGCCCACAGTAGTATACAGCACAGAGCACAGCCCACAGAGAACTATATACAGCACAGAGCACAGCCCACAGAGAACTATATACAGCCCACAGCAGTATACAGCACAGAGCACAGCCCAGAGAACTATATACAGCCCACAGTAGTATACAGCACAGAGCACAGCCCACAGAGAACTATATACAGCCCACAGCAGTATACAGCACAGAGCACAGCCCACAGAGAACTATATATAGCACAGAGCACACAGTAGTATACAGCACAGAGCACAGCCCACAGAGAGCTATATACAGCCCACAGCAGTATACAGCACAGAGCACAGCCCACAGAGAACTATATACAGCCCACATCTCTTCTCTTCCTCCCCTCACCTCCTCCGAGAATGGCCCCACAGTCCAGAAAAAAAAAAAAACTCTCCTCACCTCTCCTCGTGCCCAGCGTTGCTTCCTGGTTCCTGCTCCTGTCTCAGCAGCTGCAGTCTGCCCGGGACACAGCAGGTGCGCGATGATATGACATCATCGCGCACCCGCAGTGTCAGAGGCAGAGCGGGGAATGATGGGAGAGGAGCGTCTGTAGACGCTCTCTCCTCCATCATTGCATTCAACTGTACCGGCGTCTATACGCCGGTATAGTTGAATGCGACGGCGGGGGCGGCGGATTGAGCGGCCCACCACTGGCACCGGCCCTTCTGGCATTTGCCAGAAGTGCCCTATGGCCAGTCCGGCCCTGCAGTCCTGCCTGATGCCCGCACCAATCCTGGTGTCCCTGTCTCTCAAGTGGGATCAGCAGCCACAGCCAGACACCACCCTGGAGTAGCACCTGGCAGCTGCCTGCTGCACAAGCCTGACCTCACCATCAGAGGCTCCAGTGAAAACCCAGGCAGCTGTCATAGTCACGCCCCTTCCAGGGTAGTCTGGTTTGTGGCACAGTGGGGCCACAAACCCTCCGAGCTCACGCCTACCAGTCAGGGCGTGAGCGTGACACATTATACTGATGGCTGGATCATGCATCACAAGAACTTGTCAACTATTGTGTCCTCCCTATATTCTTATAGATTGTAAGCTTGCAAGAAGGGTTCCCACTCCTGTAACTGTTGAACTATGTGTTACTTGGTAATGTCTTTATTGTCTGTACGTGTCACTGCTTAATTGTAAAGTGCTGCGGAATATGATGCTATCACTATATAAATAAAATTATAATAATAATTATTAATAATAATAATAATAATAATAATAATAATCTCAAAAGGGATTCAGTACAGTCCTAGAAGAGCTCAGAGTTTCATGTGTCATTCTGGGCAATTACAGGCTTTGTAGTATTGTGATTCGCGGCAAATTGAATAAACCTCTAGTAGCTTGTAATATAAATTGAGTGGGAAATGTCAATATTTCTTTATAATTGTTCCTGTATCTTGCTATGGTGCAAAGGGATATTTACCATTAATATCTATATCCAATAATATTTGTTTCCTGATGAGTTTCCTTGTTGCAGGAGTGATGAAAAGCATTGCAATGAAGAGACCAAAAACGTAATTATAGGAGGATGTAAGCTGTTCAGTGAATGGCGTAGTTAACAGTTCATCAAAAGACGGCAACAAGTTTAATAAGTGTATAATGTAGTTATTCACCTGTGACTGGCGAGGTGTGACCAAGAGTATTTTTTATGATAGTTTAGATGTATTTTATAAATAGAGATTAGTCATATCCTACAAAGAAAGTGAAGGGGATATGAATTACAGGTGTATGCAAGTGAAGTTTTGATGTGTGTTCAAATATTTTTCACATGGCTTATGGGTATTTAATGTCTTATTCAGAGAATTTTTGATGTTACAGTATTAGTGATTTGTTTGCAAATTCAGCCTCATACCAATTTTAGAGATAAGGAGCAGGTTTAGAAATTCCCGGCAGTGCAGTTCTATTATGGCACTACATCAACTATGACAACAATATGGAAAAAAAAAAGTAAATAAGTAAATGGAGGAAGGTGTCTTGTGAGAGGGATCGCCACAGGGCTGAAGCATCAGAGAGCGGGCTAACGACATTTTGTGTGGCTGTGCATGTGTCATGGGAGACCTAGGTAGGAAAGAGCTAATAACCCGGGCCCCTGCGATTTCCCTCAGACTAGGGAAAGCCTGACTG